>NC_030815.1:10144387-10459930 GCF_001704415.2 Capra hircus
GAGAGAGAGAGAGATGAGCTTTTTGAAATAGGTTAGTCTATATTCTGAGGAGACAATCTGGTTGGACGGGATGAGACTTATCACAGACATATGTATGGAGGCCCAAGGGGATGAGGAAGCTTAAAATAGAGCAGTAAAGTTGTCAGTGAAAACCATTAATTGGGAAAAATAACTATGAGGTTTATCACCCAAGCCACTCAGGCATGCGGCCGCCTACTTGCCAGCCCCTCCTTAGCCAGAAGTAGAGGAGAGATCTGGGGGAGCACAGGGAATTTGCAGGAAGGTGAAAGTTGGTGACATATGCTTACAAACTATGAGCACAGTCGGACGTTTCTCTGGCTTAAAAAAACAAAACAAAAATCAAAGGCTAAACAGAAATCCTCCCTCTGGGTTTTTGACATTCACCATCTGTCACCCTCTAGCAGGGCTTGCTTAAGTTGAAATAAGACTTCAAGAGTTGTGCTCATTTAAGCTGAAAGGGAAACCAGGGCAAAGTAAACAAGGATGGAACACCATTAAGCGATGAGTAGGTGAAGTGTGCGACTGTATGGATCTACTTGTGTGTGTTATTTGCTCAGTCGTATCTGACTCTTTGCGACCCCATGGACTGTAGCGCGCCAGGCTTCTCTGTCCATGGAATTCTCCAGGCAAGAATACTGGAGTGGGTTGCCATTTCCTCCTCCAGGGGATCTTCCCAACTCAGGGATCGAACCTGGGTCTCCTGCATTGCAGGTGGGTTCTTTAAAACCTGAGCCACCAGGGAAGCATACTTGTGTGGTTTCTGTAAATATGCTAATTAGAATCACTATTTCTGCTTAATTATGATAGGGAGCATTAAGACATAATTAAACCCTCCAAAAGTGAGCTGGGATGTTGGACTCCACATTGGTGTCTGTGATGTGCGTGCACGCTCAGGCTTGTCTGACTCTTTGTGACCCCATGGACCGTAGCCTGCCAGGCTCCTCCTCTCCATGGAATTTTCCAGGCAAGAATACTGCAGTGGGTTGCCATTTCCCTCTCCAGGAGATCTTTCAGACCCAGGGATCGAACCCGAGTCTCCTGCATCTCCTGCCTTGGCAGGCAGAGCCTGCACCACTCTGCCCCTGGGGAGCCTTGTGGCTGTTAGGCCGCAGGCTGCAGGTGGCTAAGGCCCCCTCCCTCCCCTGCGCCACTTTGCCCCACCGTCCACCACACCCCTCCCTCGGAGGAAAGGAGCAACCTCCTGCATGAGGCAAGGTGATTGTGAAAATGAAATAATAGCTGTGGGGCCTGAGATGAGAGGAACTGGGTTTTGAGGAAATTCATTTAGGGGGCACAAAGAAAGTAAGGAGTAAATAAAATCCGACAATCACATGGATAACGAAGGACCAACTGTACAGCACAGGGGAGTCTGCTTAATGTTATGTGGCAGCCTGGGGGCTTGGGGGAGAATGGATACATGAATACATATGTCTGAGTCCCTTTGCTGTCCACCTGAAGCCGTCACAACATTGTTAATCGGCTGTACTCCTGGGTAAAACAGAAAGCTGAAAACGAAACAGAAATAAGTGCAGCTGTGGAGAGAGTGTGGTAGACACAGCCCGGGTGGGATTAAAGTGGAGAACATCACAGATTCATTAGATAGAAAGTTCTTGCATCATTTAGACAGGTTTATCTAGGAAGATTCAGGAGGAACTAGAGACACAGGGGAGCAGGAAGAACTTAGGGGAGCGCCTTACAAAGCCAGAATGAGAAGGACAGATCACCAACGCCCAGGGAGGACCTGAGGCCTGAGCACTGGCGTGCACCCTGCCCCTCAAAGTGGGAAGGGCGTGTGGCGCTAGGAGAGGTTCAAGCTTTGTGAGATGGGGCGGTTAGAAGAAAAACAGCGTGGGTGTGAAGGACAAAGAACATTCCTCTGAATATCCCCAAACTTTTTGGCACCAGGGACCACTTTCATGAAAGAGAATTTTTTCCATGAATTGGGGAAGAGGGGATGATTTCAGGATGATTCAAGTGCATTACATTTATTGTTCACTTTATTGCTATTATTAATATATCAGCTGCACCTCAGATCATCAGGCATTAGACCCCGGAGGCTGGGGACCCCTCTCTCGGCTCTCATTCCAGGGCATGGCTATCAGGTCACTGAGGCATCTTCACTGTTTGCCTGTCGTTACTTAGAATGAGTCATTAGAGTTCTCCCTCCAAACAGAAACATTCTCAAGGAAACAGTTTCAAATCTGTGTATATTGCTGTGAGTTGGTGATGTTTTCCACTATTATTAGGTTTGAGTTTCAAGGGTACCTGATTCCCCTTTGAATTCCAGCACTGCCTCACTATAGCTGCTTCACTGAACCACCTTTTGGTGTGAATCATTGATAGAAGCTAGCCTTCCCATGTGGCTCAGTGGTTAAGAATCCACCTGCCAATACCGGAGACATGGCGGGTTTGATCCCTGGGTCGGGAAGATTCCCCTGGGAGAGGAAACAACAATCCACTCCAATATTCTTGTCTGGGAAAATCCTATGGACAGAGCCTGTGGGGTCCCAAAGAGTTGGACATGACTGAGCGAATCTCTGTCTATTCGATCACTAATGCTTTATCATTTTGAAGGTGATTTATTATCAAAGTATGTTCATTACCATTAGTTTTTTGTTGTGGTGGTTGTTTGCTTGTTTTGCCTTTTGGCCACACCATGTGGCATATGGGATCTTAATTCCCTGACCAGGGATTGAACCTGTGACCCCTTGCATTGAACGTCCAGAATCTTAACCACTGGACCATTAAGGAAGTCCCATCATTAGTTATAATAAAATTCCAGACAGAACAAAGCCATGAAAAAATATAAGCACCACGGGACAGCCAGGTGCCATCTTAAACTTCAGAGATTTTCCCATCTTGAATAAAGACATTAAAAAAAATACTTTTAAAAAATCTTAACAGCTGGCCCCACGATTCCTTTTTGGGAAGAAGAAGGAGGGAGCTGTCTCCTTGGGGGAAAGCCACTAAGGAGCAAATGCTACAAGCACCTGGACTCCAGGGGGGGGACAACCTGCCCGGCTGGAGATTAGAGGGGAGGTGGGGCAGAGGGCGGAGAGGAAAGAAATAAAACCAGGAAAGAAAAGCCAGCCGGTTGGAGGGAAGCTAAGCCCAGGCAGGGGAAAATGACAGTGTTAGATGGTAACCCAGCCATTCCCAATCAAATTTGTTCCCTATTACTGGGATGTAAAGCCTGCCTTCCATATCTTTAGGAAATTATACTCAATTTACACATGGAAGCAAGATCTCAGTAGTCTAGAAACCAAGAAAGCCCCTCGGGACTATTTACAAAACCCAAGGTGGGGAGGGCGGGACTTCCCTGGCAGTCCAGTGGTTAAGACTTCACGCTTCCAGGGGGTGAGGGTTTGATCCTTGGTAAGAGAACTAAGATCCCACACACTGAGCTTGGCCAAGGAGGGAGGAAAAAATGCTATCCTTAAAACTAAAACCAAGAGGGGTGGCTTTGGGCTCCCCCGGGCTGGAATTGGGACCCAGCTGAGCTGACATCTTGGTTTTTGTCTGTTTTTTGTTTTTCCTTTTTCCTACCAAGTTAAGTATAAAAACAAATACCTTTTTGCCTCATGCTGAACTTTTTTTCTTGAAGGTTAGAAGTCCTCACTTTCCAGGTTTTGATTTAGCCAAGGATTTCAAAAAGCTTTCTGTTCACTGTTCAGCTAAATACAAGTAACAAAAGCTTCTAATTGCCTGCTTACTCTAATTGCTTTAGATAAGACCTTATCTTGCCTGGTGCTCCTCCCCTTAACTCCAGCCTCTGTGGTTACCGTCTTGACCTCCTTCCAGGATAACTTGATTCTTAATGTCCTGATTGTTTTTTAATAGTCTTTAAGCTTTCTCACTATTTTTTTCCCCCTATCTGGATTAAGAGAGGAGGACAAAGGAGTATTCTCTAAAGCGATTCAGGGTTCACATTTAAGAAAGAACAATGGTTTAAGCATTGGGAAACCCCAGGTTCTGGCCTTAGCTCTGCTGTTGACTAGCAGACACTCAAGCTATTTCTAAAATAAGTTAGAATTGCATCTTTTTTTTTTTTTAATAACTGAGGTTTCTTTTAAATATTTATCTCATTTATTATTTATTTCACTGCACCGGGTCTTAGTTTCGGCACATAGAATCTTCAGGCTTTCCTGTGGCATGTGGGATCTAGTTCCCTGATCAGGGATCGAACCCACACCCACTGCATTGGGGCACAGAGTCTTGGCCACTGGACCACCAGGAAAGCCCCTGAAATACCTCTTTAATGTCTCTTCCAGGCTAAAGTCTGCATCTCCGGACCCTCATAGTTTCCCACCACATTTACTCTCTGCTTTCCCCTAATACCAAAAAGAACCCAGTGTATTCATGAATCCTAATTCTAAATCATTAAAAACTGGTTTCTGTCTCCTTTTTTTCCCTTTGAACTTTAGAAAACCTGATTAATTAAAACAGAAGAATTTATAAAACATACTTTATACAGTGGTTTTCTTGCAAGCAGTCTTCAATAGACTTCTTTCAAATTCTGACAGATACCCTAGGTGTTTGGTTTGGATGTGCAGAGCTAAAAATATCTATAGGAGAGATTTTTACTTACGTAGTCCAATCCGTGAAATTCCTGAGAATTCCATCTGGAAGAAAGAATAAGGAAGAATATGGGGGACTTCCCTGGTGGTCCAGTGGCTAAGACACTCTTCTCCCAATGTAGGGGGCCTGGGTTTGATCCCTGGTCAGGGAACTAGATTCCACATGCCACAGTGAAGACCTGAAGCAGCCAAATAAATAAATAAAATTTAGGAGCAAAACAACAATGTATTTTTTTTTTTAATGGAATATGGGCCTTGCAGTCTGAGAGACCTGGTCTTTTTTTTTTTTTTTCATGGTAGCAAGCAAACAGGATTTATTTCAGAGAGAAAGTATAAAACTCCCAGCATAGACGCTGAGAGGGGGTGACGTGCCCCAGACCGGGGCTTTTTTACTAAGCACTGCAACTTTAGATAAGTTACTTAACCTCTCTGAGCCCCAGTTTAAAAAATTTTTCCCTGTTTTATTCATACTTGTTAAACTTTATTTTTTAATTGGAGGAAAATCGCTTTACAGTGTTGTGAAGGTTTCTGCTGTAAAAACGTGAAATGCTTCACCAGTTTGCATGTCATCCTTGAGCAGGGGCCATGCTAATCTTCTTTGTATCACTCCAATTGAGGTATATGTGCTGTCGAAGTGAGCACTGAGCCTCAATTTCTTCATCTATAAAATGGGAATAATGATACCTCCCTTTCAGGACTGTTGTGAGGATCACATGCCAGGTATATATTAAGTACTCAATACATGTTCACGTTCTCCTCCATTAAACACCATCTTATTTTTCACTTTGCTGACCAAGAGCACACACTTGGGCCTGAAACAGCCTAGGTTCAACGCCTGATCCCACAATTTCAGCAACTCAGTGATTTGGGACAAATTGTTGACAATCTCGGAAGCACTGTTTTCTCATCTGGAAAATGGAGTTAGCAACAACAGGGCCCAGCTCCAGGAAGCATTCATGAACTAGCCACATCCATCAGAATCACATCAGATCACCATGGAGACAGCAGGGATGCTGAGAGAGTGCTGATGCTGAGTGGCTGCTGAGTTGCTGACAAGGGGTCAGCCATGTGGCCAGTATGAGGCTCCAACCTTCTCTTTCTCGATTTTACCTTTACTTTCCCCACTTTTCTTTTTTAAATATTTTTAATTGATTATTTTTGGGCTGTGGTGGGTCTTAATTGCAGCATGTGGGATCTTTCATTGTGGGGCGCGGGCTTCTCTCTAAATGTGGCTCCCGGGCTCAGTAGTCGTGACTTGCAAACTTAATTGCCCTGTGGCTTATGGGATCTTAGTTCCCCCACCAGGGATCAAACCCTGGCCCCCTGCATTGGAAGGCAGATTCTTAACCACTGGACCACCAGGGACAGCCCTCCCCCACTTTTCTTTGTCTTTCTCCTTCGTCTTTTCTCTCACAGTTTCTGCTGTGTGAAAAATGGTTGCATCCAGAGCGGTATGACGTGTAACCCATATATTTTCTTTCCCTGCATGGCCTCCATACATCTTGTGTCTGTGCAGGACTCCTCAGGGCTGGGTTTTTGATTCCACGCCCCCAGGCAGAATACTGTGTGTTGAACTCTGTGCCATGGACTTGGTGCTGTGCGCCTTCCTCTGCCTCTGATACCTCCAAGATGAAAAGACCTAATTGCTAAGAATCCTGGGGGCAAAATTAATTCTCAGGGAGGACCACGACTTAGCATCTTCGCATTTCTCCTTTGCCTCTGAAAGAGCGTGGTCTGCTTGTTCTGTCTTGTGGCCTCTTGTTTGATCATGCTATGCATAATAAATTAACGTGGCGTTTCCAACAGGAGGAATTCTACTCGCTTCTTTCCCTGAATATTTAGACGGGGGCCAAATGGCTTCTTGTTTTTACTTAAGAGTTAAACAAAAGGGACTTCCCTGGTGGTGCTGTGGTTAAGACTATGCCTTCCAATGCAGGGCTGCAGGTTCAATCCCTGATGGGGGGACCAAGATCCCACATGCCTCACTGCTCAAAAACCAAAACAAAAAAACAGAAGCAATATTGTAACAAATTCAATAAACAACTTTAAAAATGGTCCACATCAAAAAAAAAATCTTTAAAAAATATATATGTGTGTGTATGCAGTCTATATGTATGTGCGCGTGTATAACCCTTTGTATTAAATATTTTGGCTTTTTACAGCAAACTACATTAGAAGCCAACTTTTTCAGACATGGATATTTTGAAATGTAAATTCATAGTCCCTACTAACAAACAACCATAGGAATTTTATGTCCTGTGCACATTTGGCGACACATCCTGACTTTATGTCACCTACTTGGGAGGCTGAATGGTGGCATCATATAATCTTGGACTTAGATTTCAAAACCCTGGCTAGAATTTTCTGCTTAGCCTTTCCCCCCACAACTGACGGTTTTACCCCAGAGCTAAAGACAAATGAAGAACAAAAACAGACCTGTTGCTGTGTTGATTATTTCTCGCTCACCTCTATTGCTCTATTTAAAAAAAAATTTTAAGGTATGTATTTTTTAATGTGGACCAATTTTTTTTTTAATGGCCACATCATACAGCATGCAGGATCTTTGGTTGGGGCATGCAAACTCTTAGTTGTGGCATGCGGGATCTAGTTCCCTGACCAGGGATGGAACCCCAGCCCCTTTGCATTGGGAGCTCGGACTCTTAGCCACTGGACCACCAGGGGAATCACAGACCGAATCTTGACTGCTTTCCTTCCATTCCTGCAGTCCTTTCTTCCCTTAAGATCATTAATTACTGAGACCTGTTTAAGGGCAAGCACTGGGGCCAGGCTTAGATCACAAAATGTCTTGGACAAAAATGGGTTCTCTTATGTCAAAGAGCTCATGCCTGATTCTCTTTCTCCAGGGACCCCCTCCCCTATCTGCTTACAACACCCAATGTTGACATGAAAGAAATTTCAAGTTAGTTCGACCAGATCATCAGATGCTCTGGACCAAGCTCAAGACTGTCAGATTTGTACCTTTTGTATATTTCCTCAGGCTTCCCAGGTGGCTCAAGTGGTAAAAATCCACCTACCAACGCAGGAGATGCAGGCAGGAGATACAGATTTGATCCCTGGGTCGGGAAAATCCCCTGGAGGAGGAAATGACAACCCACTCCAGTATTCTTGTCTGGAAAGTTCCGCGGACAGAGGAGCCTGGCGGGCTACAACCCACAGGGTTGCAAAGAGTCAGACACAACTTAGCCACTGGACACACACACACATAGAATTCCCCATATTTTGTCTTTCCTCCTTATATTTTGTCTTTCCTCTTGTCATGATGGGCGTTAAAGTCTTAAAATGAAGAGGGTCTGCAAACTTGTTTCCAGGGACAGCCAGGAAGGGTGGTGGATGACCAGCCCACTCCAGATGGCTGTTCTCTTGCTCTCTGTCCATCCCCTGCCCGCCCAGTGCCTGGTTCACTTACGCTGACTCTGGCCTTCCTACATACTTGCCTTGGGCCCCAGCTAGTGATCTTATCAAAGGGGTGGTGAGGGGTGTGCCCTTCTGTTGGTTTCCCTGGTAATCGGTGAGCCCATCTAACATCGACTTCCCTGTGACTGGCAGTCTCCCCCGTCCACCAGGAGCAAAGCCTGCTGCCACGTCCTGAAGGTGCTGCTGCACAGGGTCGGGGGGTGGCTCTATGTAACTGGCCGTCTCCCCCTGCACCAGGAGCAAAGCCTGCTACCACGTCCTGAAGGTGCTGCTGCACAGGGTTGGGGGGTCGCTCTATGTAACTGGCAGTCTCCCCCTCCACCAGGAGCAAAGCCTGCTGCCACGTCCTGAAGGTGTCTGCTGCACAGGGTGGGGGGTCGCTCTAGGACTTTGCTTCAGACACAGAAGCTGTCAAACCACTGATGTCAAACCACTGATGTCTCTGTTGCCTGATGCATGTGTGGGTGCCAAGTCACTTCAGTCATGTCTGACTCTTTGCAACCTTATGAGCTGTAGCCCGGCAGGCTCCTCTGCTCATGGGATTCTCCGGTCAAGAACACTGGAGTGGGTTGCCATTCCCTTCTCCAGGGGCTCTTCCTGGCCCAGGGATCGAACCCCCATCTCCTGTGTCTCCTGCATTGCTAGTGGATTCTTCACCGCTGAGCCGCCAGGGAAGCCCTCTGTTGCCCAGTCCAGGCTTTCTTCAGTCTTGAAGCTGGGCAAATGCAGGCTTTGTAAGCCTCTGAGGTGCAGTCCAACAGGTGGGCGTAAAGAGACCAGCTTCCAGAGCCCCTCAGGAAGTGATGAGAAATGACAGTTTGGGTAGGTGATGACAATTACCAAGAGGAGACGTGGTGGGGCGGGGGAGTCCCTGGGACCTGCCAGGGTGGAAAAGGAGAGCTTGAGAGGAGCCTGCCTGGGCCTGTGGATTTCCCCCTGGGGGACTTAGGAGAAAGCGTTCCTCAAATACAGTGATAAATATACTTTGCACTGTAATAGGATTCCATTTGAAACTGTTACAGTTGAGGTGTTACGAGCCCATTCTTGTGTCACAGAAAGCTAGGCTGTTCCTCCATTTGGAAGGTATTATTCTGTTTTCGTTGTTCCTAAAATAGCACAAAGGAAGGCTTCTGTTTGTTCTCTTACCTTGTGCTAATCTTAGAGCAACATGAAAATGCTGACTGTATGCAGATCTTGAAACAGCACCGAAAACTTCTAACACGGGAAGACAATTCCCACGCCTTCCCCCTTTCCTCTTGGATTCCAACGACTGGCTGTGTTTAACCCCAATTTTGGCTACTCTTTCCCAGAAAAGTCACAGCTAACACGCATGGATCTACTAAAGGCAGGAGCGTAGATTCAGTAGGGTGTGGGATTCCAGCTTGATTCTCCAGGGGCTGACGTCTCATCAGAAAACTAGTCCTGAAGAGCACGTGTTCAGTGCTAAGTTCGGAGGTCTGGATGATAATGGCTTCAGGAATGCAGCTGGGACATAAATCCCTGAGGCCTGAAACACTCAAGCTTTTTGGAGAAGGTGGGCCTCCAAGGATAGATGTAGAGAAGGAGTAAAGAGAGCAGGTGAGTAAGTCAGAAAGAGAAAAACAAATATTATATATTAACGCGTGTATGATATGCGTTATGGCAGGCTACAGTCCATGGGGTCTGTATGACCAAAGTCACGACCGAAGTGACTCAGCATGCACGCACCACACATATATACAGAATCTAGGAAAATAGTGCTGATGAACCTATGGAGATGCAGATGTAGGGAGTGGACCTGTGGACACAGCTAGGACAAATTGAGAAAGTAGCGCTGATGTATATACACTCACTCTCAAAGTCACTCAGTCGTGTCCGACTCTTTGAGACCCCATGGACTGCAGACTGCCAGGCCCCTCTGTCCATGGGATTTCCCAGGCAAAAATACTGGAGTGGGTTGCCATTCCCTTCTCCAGGAGATCTTCCCAACCCAGGGATCAAACCTGAGTCTCCTGCATTACAGGCAGATTCTTTACCATTTGAACCACCAAGGAAGCCCCATGTATGTTCATAACTTGTGGGAGGCTGCTATATAGCACAAGGAACCCAACCTGGAGCTCTGTGATGATCTAGAAGGGTGGGATGAGGGGGCAGGGAGGCTCAAGAGGGTAGGGAGATATATATATATATATATATATATGTGTGTGTGTGTGTGTGTGTGTATCTCATTATGACCGATTAACATTGATGTATGGCAGAGACCACCACAACATTGTAAGGCAATTATCCTCCAATTTAAAAATACAGAGAGAGAGACGGCAGGTGGAGGGTGCAGGCGAGACCAGCCTGTGTGGGGCATCTCTGTAGAGGAAGAGGGACCCAGTTCACTGGAGACAGCAGTCAAGGCTGGAGCAATTTCTGATTCAGTGAAAGCCTGAAGTAGGATTTCCCCCAGATTACTGGAAACCCTGTGTGTTGCAAACATATCCATCAGAGCATTAGAGGGAGGTAACAGATGACCTGACTCCTGGGACCTGCCAGCTGAATATGGGAGGCGGGAGGGGGACCGTGTTCGGAGAGGCTCAGCCTCTGTACATCTGCTTGCTCTCCTGTGTTGCTCTGCCCAGTCGGGGCTGAGATAAGGGTGCATGTGCCCCCTCCTGCTCCCTGTAAACTCAGCTCATATTATGTCTTTCTCTCGCTCTCTCCCTTCCTCTGCCTTTTCTGCTCGCGGCCAGATGTTGAGAAGTCCCTCCTCGCCGTGAGTTTTGGATGGAATGTCCACCTGTGACATCAGTCTTTTGTGCGCATGCCCAGATTAGCAGGGAGGGTAAACGATGGGAACTCTATCAATACCCGCCTGGTCTCAGGATCACGAGTCTCCAGACCCAGCTCTAACACCTTTTAGCTCCTCGAACGCTGGCATTTCAACTACCTGCTCTTAGGTTTCATTTATTTGTAAAATGGAGACATTAATACCTCCCTATCTACCTCACACAGTTTCCTTGAGGCTCAAATGAAATGTGGCTGTGAAAGTGCTTTGGAGACAAAGAAATGTATTTCTTAGGAGTAACTCAGTACGTGAGGGGTTGCATGAGGGGGAAGCTGGTGAAACCGGCACGTCTCAATAAATCCCTTCCCGTCCTATGATTTTATAAAATTGTTTTATCCTACTTTGTCGTTGTTTAGAACTAGGTTGTGTCCGACCCTTTTGGAACCCCATGGACTGTAGCCCACCAGGCTCCTCTGTCCCTGGAATTCTCCAGGCAAGAACACTGGAGTGGGTTGCCATTCCTTTCTCCCGGGGATCTTCCCAACCCAGGAATTAAACCCACATCTCCTCCTTGGCAGGTGGATGCTTTACCACTGAGCCGCTAGGGAAGCCCTTTATATTCCTTAAATAAGTTGAATTAGATAGCTTTTTCTGCTGTTCTAACAACGCTCACTCTAGCGGTATCTTTTTTCCTCCCCAGAGTTCCTTAAATGCAGAACCCAGGGCCTCCCTACACGTTCCAGCTCACCTTGCTTGGCTTCCTCACCAGCCACTGGGCCTCCCAGCCACTGAAGCAGCAACAAAAACTCTCACACAGCATCTCCAGAGGCTCTCTGGGCTTCAGTCATCACCCCAGGCCTTCCAGCAGCAGCTGATGTGAAAAAATGTGAAAAGACTCTTCCAAAAATGACAAGATGCTCTACACAGAGACTTGGCTGTCACTTGGATCCTCGCTTAGAAATGGCTTAGGAACCTTATTGGGGAAAGCGAGTCCTGCAGTATTTCAGGAACAGGTATTTACCGCACAAACGTTGACATATTTATAAACTTGGGAATGTGATGATAGATACCGTGGAGTGGATAAAGGGATATATGATAGTGTCCTTGGTGAGGTTGGCTGTGTGAGGCCAGGTCCGAGAAGGATATAACCAGCACATCCCCAAGGCTCCACAAGCGGTTTAGAGATGGGATGATTGACCGTGGTGTCATAGTTTGCTGGGGCTGCTGCAACAAAGTCTTAGTCCATTTAGGCTGCTTTTTAACAAAAGTACCGCTGGTATTTCCTGGCTTCCCTGATGGCTCAGAGGTAAAGAAACAGCGTGCAATGCAGGAGACTTGGGTTTGATCCCTGGGTGGGGAAATGCCCTGGAGAAGGAAATGGCAACCCACTCCAGTATTCTTGCCTGGAGAATCCCATGGACAGAGGAGCCTGGTGGGCTATAGCCCACAGGGTCACAAAGAGTTGGACACGACTGAGTGACTAAACCACCACCACCATTGATGAGTGGCTCAAAACCAACAGCCATTTATTTTCTGGAGGCTGAGAAGTCCAAGATTAAGATGCGGGCAGGGTTGGTTTCTTCTGAGGCCTCTCTCCTTGGCTTGCAGACGGCTGCCTTCCCCACAGACTGTCTTCTTTCTCTGCATGTCGGTGTCCTAAGCTTCTCTTACTGTGTCGGACTCTTTGCCACCCCATGGACTGTAGCCTGCCAGCCTCCTCTGTCCATGGGATTCTCCAGACAAGAATGCAGGAGTGGGTTGCCATGCCCTCCTCCAAGGTGATCTTCCAGACACAGGGATCAAACCCACATCTCTTGTGTCTCCTGCATTGGTAGGCGGGTTCTTTACCACTAGTGCCACCTGAGCCTCTTATTATAAGGACACAAGTCAGGTTGGATTAAGATCCACCTGTATGACTTTGTTTAACTTTAATTACCTTTTTGAAGATACTCTCCTAAGGCAGTCACATTCTGAGGTCTTGGGGGTTAGAACCTCAACATAGGAATGGGGGACAGGAGTTACAACTCAACCCTTAACTCACACTGTGGGCAAGGTAAAGAGAATCAAGACGAAATGGAGAAGCTGCTGGAAACCATTAACGGCAGAAGCCTCTATCATCCTTGGGCCTGGAGAAACAAAAGAGAGAAAGGGCGTGTTATTCCTAGAACCCATCCAGAGCGGTGGTCATAGGAGAAGGGCCACCCAGCGTGGGTGCTGTATGACAGAGGAAGGCACCCATGGCGGAGACCAGGCTCTGGCAGGGAGGGAGGGAGAAGACCCACCCTTCTGTCCTCATCCTTCACACTCCTCCCTTCACACTCTGATAGTGCTTCCTTTTGGTCAAGAGCCGAGAAAGAGGCGCTGAGAACAGCGAAGCCTGGGGGCTGCAGCTTGTAGGTGTCAGGCTTTGAGGCAGGGAACGGGCTGCCAAGTGTGGCCAGGGGTGGGAGGGGAGCAGTGGAATTTGAGTGGGACGATGAAGAATCACCAGCTCAGTGGAGAAAACGACATTTCCAAAGGAGGAATTAATTATGCATACTCAGGTAACATAAATGGGCTTTAAAGTGTCATCGGAAAACAGAAAATGCTACTTAGCTGCAAAAAATATTAGTCATACATTTGAAACTGAATCATGTATTTATGCAGCCATTTCCAGTCCCAGAAGTTACTATTCTAAGGTACTTGTTTGCAGAAGTAAAGCAGAATGAGAGAAAAATAAGTTTGTCAATCTTGTCATGTGGAACACTTATGTTCTTAAAATGGGATGGGAAGTATTACTGGAACTGTTTTGGAATAGAAAGCAGCTCTCTGCCTCAAGAGGGTGCCTGTGTGACCGCACCCATCAATGGTCACAGCATGGTTATATGAACTGGGTACGTCCTCTGTGTTATCGCACTGGGGCTGCCATAACAAAATACCATAGGCTGGTGGCTTTGACAACAGAAATTTGTTTTCTCACCACTCTGGAGGCTGGAAGCCTGAGACCCAGAGTTGACAGGGTGGATGTCTGCTGAGAGCTCCCTTTGGGTTGCCTTTTCAGAGTGTGCTCACATGGTCTTTCCTGGGTGACTTTGCAGGGCGAAAAAGCGAGGGGATGGAGGGAGGGGGAGAGAGAGTGATCTCTTGGTGTCTCTTCTTCTTTTTTTCCCTAAGTTCAAATCATCCTGATTTTATGATCACAGAAATACTACAAATATCCACAATTGGTGAACACCATTATAACAAATACAGATAGAGGGATGGATAGAGGGCTGCATAGATAGAGTGACTAACAGGAATAGGCTCAATCTGCATGTGCTGTTTTTAAAGTATAGTGTTGAATTTAGTGTTACTTGAATTTTTAAAAAAACTTATTTGACCACACCAGGGCTTAGTTGCAGCATGTGAGATCTTTAGCTGCAGCATGTAGGATCTAGTTTGCTGACCCCGGATCAAACCCAGGCCCCCTGCACTGGGACACAGGCTTGATCCCTAGGTCAGGAAGATCCCCTGGAGGAGGAAATGGCAACCCACTCCATTATTCTTGCCTGGAAAATCCCATGGACAGAGGAGCCTGGGAGGCTGCAGTCCATGGGGTCACAGAGAGTCGGAGATGACTGAGCGACTTAACACACTCTCATGCATTTCCTTAAAAGCCCCACGTCCAAATACAGCTCCTCTGGGGGTTAAGACTTCAACATATGAGTTTTGGAGGGGACCCAAATATTCAGTCCATAACATCCCGCATAGTGATATGAAATAGATGACATTTGATACCTTGATACTGATAGTCATTAAATCAAGAAAACTTCATTGTACACCTACTGTGCGCCAGAATCTCCACTAGGCTCTGAGATTATAGGTAGAAGGAGAAAAAAAAGCCTCAGTGTTTAATGAGTTTATAACTTGAAGAGAGACAGAGTGGCTCTTAGAACACAGTGGTCGCTGCCAAGAGAACTTGAGCATTTGTGCTAAGTCACTCTGTCATGTTCAGCTCTTTGAGACCACATGGACTGTAGCCCACTAGGCTCCTCTATCCATGGGATTCTCCAGGCTAGAATGCTGGAGTGGGTTGCCATTTCCTCTTCCAGACCCAGGGATCGAACCCATGTCTCTTGGGTCTCCTGAGTTGGCAGCGGTTCTTTACTGCTAGCACCCCTGGTTGTTCAGATGGTAAAGATTTCACCTACAATGCAGGAGGCCTGGATTCTATCCCCAGGTCAGGAAGATCTTCTGGAGGAGGGCATGGGTACCCACTCCAGTATTCTTGCCTGGGAATTCCATGCACAGAAGAGCCTGGCAGGCTACAGTCCATGAGGTCGCAAAACAGTCAGGACACGACTGAGCGACTAACACTTTCACTTTCCGTTCAGTGCCTCCTGGGAAGCCCCAGAGTGCCTAGATACAACGAATAAACCACTCCCTGGGGGCTGCAGAAGTGATGTGCAAGCAGAAACAGAGGTGAGGAGCTGGATAGTAAACACGGGGTGGGACAGACAAGGGGGAGCATTCAGGACTGAGGAAGACGATACACAGAACTAGGGTGACCGGGATCCTGGTTTGCCCAGGGCTGTCCTGGTTTTAGCACTAAAAATCCCACATCCAGGAAAGCTCGGTGTCGCTGAGCCTTGTATGCACAGAGCTGGTGCACAGAGGAGGAGGGTTGCAGCAGGGTTGATGCGAAAAAAGCTGGAAAGTAGGCAGGAGCCCAAACAGGAACTGAGCCATGCTCAGGAGGTAAGGCTTTCTTTTGGAGCTAGCTGAGTACTCATTGCTGCTGTGCTGTGCTTCCTCGATCAGTCGTGTCTGACTCTTTGGACCCCGTGGACTATACAGTCCGCGGGGATTCTCCAGGCAAAAATACTTGAGTGGGTTGCCATGCCCTCCTCCAGGGGAATCTTCCCAACCCAGGGACTGAACCCAGGTCTCCTGCATTGCAGGTGGATTCTTTACCACCCAAGCCACCAGGGAAGCCCAAGAATACTGGAGTGGGTAGCCTATCCTTTCTCCAGGGGATCTTCCCCTCCCAGGAATCCAACCAGGGTCTCCTGCATTGCAGGTGGATTCATTACCAAGTGAGCTGCCAGGGAAGCAAGTAATCCGTCAGTGATCTTAAGTAGGGGAACAACTTGCTGAGACCAGATTTCTTTTTTTTTTCTACAGAAAATTATTGTAATATTTATTTATTTTCTATAATCTGTAGTGTGACTTTATTTTTATTTTTAATTTTTTTTCAGAGTATAGCTGCTTTACAATGTTGTATTAGTTTCTGCTATATACTTTGCTGTACATATTATTGTTCAGTCGTGTCTGACTCTTTGCGACCCCATGGACTGAAGCACACCAGGCTTCCTAGTCTTTCATCACCTCCTGGAGTTTGCTGAAACTCATGTCCATTGAGTTGGTGATGCCATCCAACCATCTCATCCTCTGTCATCCCCTTCGCCTCCTGCCTTTAATCTTTCCCAGGATCAGGGTCTTTTCCAGTGAGTCTGGCTTTTCAGGTAGCCAAAGGATTGGAGCTTCAGCATCAGTCCTTCCAATGAATATGCAGGGTTGATGTCCTTTAGGATTAACTGGTTTGACTCTCCTTGCTGTCTCTTTTTGGATGTCCTTCCCATCTAGGTCGCCACAGGGCACCGAGCAGAGTTCCCTGTGCTCTGTAGCAGATTCTCATTAGCTATCTGTTTTATATATAGTATCAATAGTGTGGGGCTTCCCAGGTGGTGCTGGTGGTAAAGAGCCTGCCTGCCCATGCAGGTGACTAAGAGACACAGGCTCAATCCCTGGTTCAGGAAGATCCCCTGAAGGAGGGCATGACAATGCACTCTCGTATTCTTGCCTGGAGAATCCCATGGACAGACGAGCCTGGTGGGCTACAGCTCATGGGGTCGCAAAGAGCCGGACACGACTGAAGGGGCTTAGCAGGCATGCGTGCAAATCAGTAGTGTATACGTGTCAGTCCCAGGCTCCCAACTCCTCCCATCATCCCCAGAGACTTGCATTTAGAAAGAGCTCTATCTGCTGGGTGATGAGGAAGAGAGATGATATTGAGGGCCATTCAGGAAGCTGTGGTGGTTTTCCAGGGAACAGCGATGGAGAGTGAAAGTAAAACAATGGAGGGAGATGGAGAGACCCAGAGGATTTGGAATGTCTTAAGGAGGAGGACAGGGGAGCCTGGTGGGCTGCAGTCCATGGGGTTGCTAAGGGTCGGACACGACCGAGCGGCTTCACTTTCACTTTTCACTTTCCTGCATTGGAGAAGGAAATGGCAACCCATTCCAGTGTTCTTGCCTGGAGAATCCCAGGGACGGGGGAGCCTGGTGGGCTGCCGTCTATAGGGTCGCACAGAGTCGGACACGACTGAAGTGTTTTAGCAGCAGCAGCAGCAGCAGCAAGGAGGAGTAACAGGCTTTAGAAAGACACGTATGGGAAGTGAGAGAGAAGGAGCAGTCAAGGATGACTCCCAGGTTGCTGGCTTGGGCAACTGGAAAAAGTCTTGGGAAGAAGTTAAGACGGTTTGGAAATATCTTCCCCACTGCACCCTGCGTGAGACTATGAAACAAAGCAGCCTTTCTTCTGCTTCCCGGACAGCTCTTGGTGACCTAAAATCTCAGTTATTGTGCAACGGCCCAGAGGTCTCGGGCCCATGCAGCCAGGAGACTTACGGCACGCTCAGATTGGAGAGGAGGTTTGCAGTGAGAGGGGGAAGCAGAGGGGCATGTATGATGCTAGATACTTCCTCAAGGTCTGTGTACTCTGTCTTGTTTAAGCTTCATGAGAATCTTACCAGAGAGGGAGGTGGGGACTGTTCTTCCCATCTCAGAGCTGCTGAATGGCGGTAAAGTAACATGCCCTGGGGGGCCACGGGCACATAGCAGCAGAGCTGAGCTTTAAGCCCAGCTGCGGGGACTTCCCTGGTGGTCCAGTGGCTAAGAGTCCGCCTGCCAATGCAGGGGACGTGGGTTCGATCCTTGGTCGGGAAAGAGTCCACAGAGCACAGCTACTGAGGCCCGTGTGCCCTACAGCCTGTGCTTCGCAACTGGAAAACCCACCGCAGTGAGAAGCATGTGCACTACAACTAACGAGGAGCCCCCACTCACCACAACTAGAGAAAAGCGTACGCAGTAGTGAAAACCCAGTGCAGCCAAAATACAAAAATAAAAAAGGATCCACCTCCCAATGCAGGAGGTGCGGGCTCGATCCCTGGTCAGGAAACTAAGATCACACATGCTACAGTGTGTGGCCCAAAATTATTAAATAAGTAAATGTTTTTAAAAGATATATTAAAAAAAATAAAAAAACCCACCTGTGTCTGACACTGAAGAACGGCTCTTTCCACCAGTGAGCTCCCTAGTTTCTACCCAGCTGGATATGTGGTCGGTGTACCGCCATACCTTGATTCTGTCTTCATTCAGCTGTCCAGCAGGATGCAGACGAGGTAAGGACTGTCTCTTTCAGGGCCCTAAGAGGCCAGCTGAAGGCTGCTTGCCTGATGGAGCAAGGTTTGCAAGAGAGCATCTTCATCTTCTGTAACTGGTCCCCACGCTGATGAAACCTGCAAAACTCTGAAAGCCGTACTTTCTGTATAATTATCTTGGTGAGCAACAAGGCTATGGAGACTGTGTGCCCATCGACAGCCTGTTTAGGGAGGTGGGGAGGTGTGTGTTAGTCGCTAAGTCGTGTCTGACTCTTTTCAAGCCCACCAGGCTCCTCTGTCCATGGAATTCTCCAGGCAAGAATACTGGAGCGGGTTGCCATTTCCTTCTCCAGAGGATCTTCCCCACCCAGGGATCGAACCTGGGTCTCTTGCATTGCAGGCAGATTCTTTACCATCTGAGCCACCAGGGAAGCCCAGAGGGTTGGGGGAAGAAGATGAAACTCAAGAGACAGGTAGGCATGAGCAGGATACTACATGGAAGAAGGGACCGCAGGAGGAGTCTCCAGGGCCTCCCTCCCAAAGATGGGAGTGTACAGCGAGCTTGTCATGAAAGGAGTCCCGACAGGGAGGCTGCCCTCATAGGTCAGGGACCTTCTAGAACTGGAGCCTTGAAAGAAACCCGAGAGCCAACCCGAGCTCCTTTGTAACCAGCCACACTTGTATTTTGATGTGACTCTTGACCTAATTCCTGCAGAGTCTTAATAGATAATCCATCCATTTTGCATAGTCTTCTATTGTTATTTCTGCATGTATTTTGTTCCTCTACCCCTTCTAGATTGGGATTTCTTTAAAAGACCCTAGTTTCACTCTGTCCAAGTTTTCACAAGTTCTTTTACCCAGCAGACACGTAACTGGCATTTGTTGTCCTTGGAGTGAAAGGGTTGTTTCTCGGCTTCTTTAGTCACCGACACTGGCAGAGAAAGGACACAAGAGGGCGCTCCTTCCCCACTGATCTGAGTTCAGGCCTTGGAAACAGACAGGACAGACATTAATAGAAACATGTTTTTAAACTAATTTGGGGGAGTTTTGAATATTTACACCGCCACACTTAGGAAAATCTTTTTTCAGCTCAAGCCTTCGATTCCATTTGAATAAAACAAATATTCATATAATTTTTGAAGAATTTATAATCTAAGGAGAAGCATGTATTTAAAAAACCAACCAACCACTTTATATCCATTAGTATGGTTCTTATTGAAAGCGCAAAATAGCAAGTGTTGGCAAGGATGTGGAGAAATTGGAAGCTTTCTGTGTTGCTGGGGGGAAGGTAAAATGACCACTGCTAGGGAAAACAGTATGGTGGTTCCTCAAAAAAAATCAAACCTAGAATTACCAAACGATGCAAGCAATTTCACTTCTGGGTGTATTCCCAAAAGAATTGAAAGTGGCAACTCAAAGAGCCGTTTGTACACCCATGTTCATAGCAGTATTATTTGCAATAACCAAAGGGTAGAAGCAACCCAAGCATCCACTGACGGATGAATGGATAAACAAAGGGCAGGGCAGCAAACACACAGCCATGTCCAACTCTGCGGCCCCATGGACTAGCCCTCCAGGCTCTTCCATCCAAGAATACTGGACTGGGTTGTCATTTCCCTCCCTGGGGGATCTTCCGGACCCAGCAACTGAACCTGAGTCTCCTGCATTGGCAAGCAGATTCTTTACCACTGAGCCACCGGGGAAGCGGGTAACATACAGGGAACAGTATCAAGCCTTAGAAAGGAAAGCACTTCTGACACATCCTGTAATGTGGATGGCGAAGGGCACTTATTGGAGGTCCCTAGAGTAGTCAGATTCATAGGGACAGAAAGTAGAATGGGGGTTACCAGGGGTACCAAGCATTTATTTTACTTTTAAAACCAAGACTGTCTCTTCTAAGCTATTTGTTTATTTGGCTGTGTCGGGTCTGAGCTGCGACGTGCACGATCTGTGTGGTGCCATGCAGGATCTTTCCATTTGGTGCACAGACTCTAGCTGCGGTGCGTGGGCTTAGTTGCTCCGCAGCATGTGGGACCTTAGTTCCCCAACCAGGGATTGAACCTGCGTCCCTTGCATTGCAAGGCAGGTTCTTTATGGCTGAGCCACCAGGGAAGTCCCACCAAGCACTTAACAGATGCAGAATTTCGCTTTGGGAAGATGAAGAAGTTCTGGAGATGGATGATGTTGGCAGGTTGCACAGCAATATGAATCTACTTAATTCTACTAAAACATAACATTTAAAAATGGAAGGATTAATTAAAAAAAAAAAGGAGGGAGAAAGATGTGTGTTTAAGCCCACTTTCACGGACAGCCTTATCTCTTGCCAAGGTGCCTTGGAGTAGTGAAGACCCTCGTGACCGTGCATCGTGCATGTTGGTGAGGGAGAGAGCCAAAGTCTCCGAGCGTGGCCCCTGGGATGACCAGTGTCCCACCCATCTGGGCTCCTGGTTCCATCCACTTTGGTGCTGGGACCACACTATCTGAGTTTAGCGACTTTCAGGTGCCTTACATGCTTCACCCCACACATAACCACTCGTCTTTACACCATTATCACTGGACTCAGCCCTATTCCTCTCCTTCATTTCACTAAACACTTCCCTGCAAGTTCCCTGTGTGTCTGTCTTTTGTTCTTTAATATCTCCCTCTGCTCCTTACACCAGCAAACCGGGTCTCAGCCCTCACCTCGTGGCAATTTTACTCTCATGGTGCATCAGTCCAGTCTGGGCTGCCAAAGCAAAATACTGTGGATCAAGGGGCTTAAAAACCACAGACGTTTATTCCTCACAGTTCTGGTGGCTGGAGTTCAAGATCAAGGTGCCGCAGATTCCGTGTCTGATCAGGCCCCATACCTCCTTCCTGCATCCTCACCTCTGGGGTCTCCTTTATAAGGGTGCTTATTCCACTCATGGGGCTTCCCGGGTGGCTCAGCGGTAAAGTATTCGCCTGCCAGTGCAGGAAAAGCAGGAGGCTCGGGTCTGATCCCTGAGTTGGGAAGATCCCTTGTAGGAGGGCTTGGCAACCCCCTCGAGTATCCTTGCCTAGAGAATCCCGTGGACAGAGGAGCCTGGCATGCTACAGTCCATGGGGTCCGTGCCTTAACTGTGGTCTGTTCCTCGACTCTGCAGCGACCTCCTGTTTACTCCTGTTTATTCTCACGGTCTTGCCTGAGAGGTGCTCAGCTCTGTCAGCTTCACCCGATTGTGATGACGACTCCCAAATCTCTGTCCTCGAGGACAGCCACCCTCCGTCACGTCATCCCCTCTTTCCCCCGATTTCTAGGGTGTTTGTGCTTTGGGTGTTCTGCCAGCACCTCACACTCAGCCACTGAGGCTGTCTTGTTTATTTCCTGAACACGAGATGGGGTGGGAGGGGTCTTAGGCACTTCTGAAGGGTTGCTCCACTCGGCTTCATGGCTGGGTGGGGGAGGATCATTTAATTTCTCAGTGTCCTTACAGAGGAAGAGATTTACTTCCCCAAAAATCCTACTTGTGAGGAATAAGAAAAAAAGTAATCTGGGACTGCCCTGGGAGCCCATGGTTAAGACTCCGCGCTTCTAATGAAGGGGGCGTGGGTTCACTGATCAGGGAACCAGGATCCTGAGTGCTGGAACTGAGACCCAGTGCAGCCAAATAAATGAATAAATAAAATCCCACATGCTGAGTGGTATGGCCAAAAATATATATATATATATATGTGTATGTGTGTGTACTGTAAGGAAAAATACACAGGTGCCAATGAGTGGCAGAAGCTGGGAATGAGAGGCTTTGCCTTCTCCTGAGTGCACCATCGCACACAAGTGGAAGCTCAGGTGGTCTAGAAATGCCTGTGGCAAGAGCGGGTGAGCTGTCGGGGTGGTCTGCCCTCCCTGCTGGTGTGGAGACACAGGTTAAGTCCTAGACCTGGCATATTCTACCCCACTTTGTCTAGCAGACTCCCTTACTCATCAATTGTCAGAGAACTAAGGAGTTATATACTCTCAGAAAGGCATAGTTCTAGCCCAGTAGGACTGAAAGAAACTTATCTTAACAAATACCACCACCACCTTCAATTCCTGTTTTGATGGTTCTCATCCCCAATATACTCGAGGAATATGACGCTCCTATGACTCTGTGCTGGTGATTCTGGGAGAGTGCATGAAAATCGGGGTGCATAACGTGATCTAGAATTTGGGAGGGCGTGCACACCCCCAGTTGAGAATGATAGCTCTATTACAAGACAGTCTTGTGGAAAAGCCCAACTTTATTTATTTATTTACGCCCTTGGTAAATCTTTGAAACACTAATAACTGAGTTTTTCATGAGCCCCCATCCGCTTATCAGTGTATTTAACAAAGATACCATCCTTTTGTACTTAAAAAAGTTGTTTCTCTTTGAGACTCCATAAAGGATTCTAAAGGTGAACAGGATCCTTGCAGTTAAGGGAACTATAATGTAACAGGAAGGTTTCTTATAGAAAAGAAACAATTGGAGGGATTTCCCTGGTGGCCCAGTGGCTAAGACTCCCTGCTCCCAATGCCGGGGGCCCGGGTTAGATCCCAGGTCAGGGAAGTAGATCCCACATGCCACAACTGAAGATCCCTTTACGGGGATCCCTTTTTAAGATGCTGCATCTTTAAAAAAAAAAAAAATCCCACATGCAGCAACTAAGACCCAGTGTAGCCAAATAGATAATTTTAATTAAAAAGATTCCCGGGTATTTCTTATGTTCTTTTATGTTTGAAGAACACTGTTGTATACCATTCTGGTTTTTTCCCATGCACTTTTCATAGCAACATACAATTGTGAGTTAGAACAAGAGATTGTTATGATTTTAGAGGTTTTCACCAAGTAGAAAGTTGATTTGTTCCTTTAAGGCTGGATGGGATTTGTATGCAAGGCGTGGGCCAGGACAGAGTTCCAGGGAGATAATATTGTTTATGCAAAAGGGAAAAAAAAAAAGCAAATGTGAACAGAGATTAGAAAACTTTTTTTGAAGTCAAGGATTCATGAAGGGGAGTCGTAGTGATAAGGTTGAATAAACTCTGAAGAAGAGGCCAAAGTATCTACTCGGAGGGCGGTGTTTTCTCTAATGTGCTATGATGAAATTTTGATATATTTCATTCCATCATCCCAAAGAGAAACAATTTTTAAGAAAGAAAAAGACCATATCTTTAACATTGTAATGATTGCAACTACCAGCCTGAGTGCCTGGGAGAAAATCAAGCTGTTGAAATAAATATGGCCTGCAATTGCCAAATCTTTTGTTATTTACTTGCTGCTTGTTCGTCCAGTTTGTCATCAGTAAATTCGAGCTGATGGGCCTCAGACAGTAAAGAATCCGCCTGCCAATGCAGGAGACACCAGTTCGATCCCTGGGTCTTCTTCAGGGGGAAGACCCCCCCTGGAGAAGGGAATGGCTACCCACTCCAGTACTCTTGCCTGGAAAATTGCAGAGGGGCCAGGCGGGCTACAGTCCATGAGGCCGCAAAGAGTCAGACATGACTGAGCAACTAACACTTCAATGCTAGAGATAAAAGTTTGGATCCTTACTATAGGAAAACAAATGGGGCAGGGGGCACTTACAAGTTGAGGAAATTCTACCCATTAAATGTTCTTTTCTCTATGAATTGGGGAAGGGTCACAAGGGCAGACCACCTTGGTTCAGCTCATGGAACATCAGACTTCCCAGAGAAAATGGATTAAGTCCCACTGTCAACTGTGGGAAATCAGGCCTGGAAAGGATAAAGGTGTGCTTTTAGGCAGATTACTTTGGTAACCATATACACGCAGGGTTGTTGAAGGGAGCAACCAAAGACAAGAAGACCAGTTAGGAGATTACAGCAGTAAACAGCAGTAATCCAGACTGAAGATGGAGTAATAGGACCTTCTATCTAATCTAGCCTGCTCTATGTTACACACATTCTTTTCACAGGCACTCCCTAAAACAATTATGTGAGGAAAGAAATGTCACTCAAACAAACAAACAAAAATGGAAGTTTAATTTAAAAGGTGGCTATGTGAGCAATATTTTTTTGTTTTCATTTTTATTTATCTATTTGACTGCACCAAATCGTAGTTACACCAGTCAGGATTTTCAGTCTATTAGTTGCTACAGACGGGTTGGTTTTTTTTTATTTTAAGTTGTGTCATGTGAACTCTTAGTTGCAATATGTGGGATCTAGTCCCCTGACCAAGGATGGAACCCTGGCCCCCTACATTGGGAGCACGGAGTCTTAGCCACTAGACAACCAGGGAAGTCCTTGTGAGCAATATTTTTTTAAAAAATTGACAGCACTTAGTGAGTAGTTGGTTGGTGGGGTAAAGAGCAGCAGGGGAGAGGAATCCATGGTGATCTCAAAGTTTTTGAACTTGGGCACTTGGGAGACAGTTGCTGCTATTAACAGATGCCTAGAGGAAAAGCTAATTTGGAGGGGGGTGTGTAATGGCAAGTTTTCTTTATCTTTTGCAATAATTTCAAAGTTAGAGAGAAGTTATACCAAAAGAGGGACTTCCCTGCTGGTCCAGTGGCTAAGAATCTACCTTCCAATGCAGGGGACACGGGTTCGATCCTGACCCCCGGTCTGGGAACTAAGGTCCCATGTGCTGCGGAGCAACTAAGCCCGTGCACTGCAACTACTGAGTGTGAGCACTGCAACTACTGAGTGTGAGCACTGCAACTACTGAGTGTGAGCACTGCAACTACTGAGTGTGAGCACTGCAACTAGAGAAACTACAGCACAGCAATGAAGATCCAATGCAGCCCTCCCCCGCCAAAAAAAAGATTTAAAAAATTTACATGGAATGAATCGTACAAGATACTTGAGATAAGACTTTCACCCTTGTCTCAATAATGCCCTTCTTAAGAAAAGGCCACAACATAGGGCCACGCAGTGCACTCAGCTATTACATCTTTCAAATCTCCTTCCATCTAGAAAAGCTCTGTGATTTTCCTTTACTTTCATGGCTGTGACATTTTTTAATATTACAGGCCATTCTGTAGGCTTGTCCCCCGTTTGGGTTTGTGCATATTTCCTCCGTATTAGACCCCGGCGATACATCTCTGATCGGACTGTGACAGAAGTGACTGTGTTCTCACTGCATCAACAAAGTGATTTATCTCATTACTTGTCATGTTAACTTCCTGGTTTGATCTTAATCTGTATCTGCCAGGTTCCTATCTAATGGCTAAAATACATTGTGAAGAGGTTCTTTGAAAGTACCACCTGTGTGGTTGTATTGGGCCCTGCACTTAGACAGGTGCCAGGTTTGGTTTATTTTTGTTCATTTCTTACAAAGAAAGAGGGAGAGAAAGAAGGGGCAAAGAAGAATATACTCAACTTTAAAATTTTCTTAAATTATTATTTTAAAAAATAGGTATGTACTTGGCTGCACTGGGTCTTAATTGAAGTATGCATGATCTTCAGTCTGGCAGCACTAGAACTCTTAGCTGTGGCATGTGGGATCCAGTTCCCTGACCAGGCGACCCAGGACCCCTGCACGGGGAGCATGGCGTCTTAGCCACTGGACCACTAGGGAAGTCCCTCCCAATTTTTTATTAGTTATTTATTGACTCTGCTGCGCTGCTTAGAGATCTTATTTCCCCAGCCAGAAATTAAACCCACTGCCCTTGGCAGTGAGAGCTCAGAGTCCTGTTGGGTGAGGGCATGTGTGCATGCTAAGTCCCTTCAGTCTTGTCCAATTCTTTTTGAGCCTATGGACTGAGCCTGCCAGGCTCCTCTGTCCACGAGATTCTCCAGGCAAGAATCCTGAAGTGGGTTGCCCCGCCCTCCTCCAGGGGATCTTCTCAACCCAGGGATTGAACCTGAGTCTCTTAGGTCTCCTCTATTGGCAGGCAGGTTCTTTACCACTAGCGACACCTGGGAAGCCCTCTAACCACCTGACAGATAGGGAATTCCCAACATTCAAGTTTTGACTTGTCACATTTGAGTTGCCAGGACACCTAAGAGTTAGAAGAGCGAGACTAGGGCTTAGGAGGGAAATCTGGGCTGGAGATCAAGGCTGGGGAGTTACACGCACAAAGGTGATGATTGAAATGGTAATCTCTCCAAGGGAATCAGAAAAGAGGAAATGGGGAACGAACCTTTAGGAACATGCACAGATGCAGTATAGAAGGAGAAGGGGAGCCTGCAAAGCACCTAAAGGAATGCATTAGAGAGGGAGGGAAACCCAACGGTGCGGCATCACAGCAACCAAAGGAAAGGCGGTTTCATAAGGAAAAGAGACATCAGCCACATGAGTGCTGCAAAGAAGTTGAAGGAGATGTCTGACCAAGGAAGGAACCCTAGTTCTGATAGCCAGCCACAATGAAGACGTTCTCTGTTCTTTCTTGTATGCATTGGACAAACATGGAGGGGAGGGGTAGTTAGGATGGTGAGGATGGGGGCGGGGAGTGGTTAGGGCATAGTCTTGAGGATGCAAAGGGTACTGCCAAGACCAGCATTCTGGGTGTATAGCCTGTGTGCGTGAGTGCAAGCTCTGTCATGCCCGACTGTTTGTGACCCCATGGACTGTAGCAGACAGGCTCCTCTGTCCATGGGATTTCCCAGGCAAGAATACTGGAGTGGGGTGCCATTTCCTACTCCAGGGGATCTTCCTGACCCAAGGATCAAACCCATGTTTTCTGCATCTCCTGAATTAAAAGGCAGATTCTTTGCCACTGAGCCACCTGGGAAGCCCTTTAGAAGAGTCAAGGGCTTGGTTTAATGCTGTTGAAATTTTTTTTTTATTTCATTTATTTTTAATTGAAGGATACTTGCTTTACCGTATTGGTTTGGTTTCTGCCAAACTTGGAGGAGGGCATGGCAACCCACTCCAGTATTCTTGCCTGGAAAATCCAATGGACAGAGGAGCCTGGCGGGCTACAGTTCATGGGGTCACAAGGAGTTGGATACGAATCCAACTAAGGCTGCCAAGCATCAACATGAAGCAGCCATAGGTATACCTATGTTTTCTCCCTCTTGAACTTCCCTCCCATCTGAAATTCTTTCTAAGCATGAGGTCCCTCATAGGACCCTACAAATTTATGTAGCTGCTTCTGAGTGACCCCCAAGTGTAAACTGTTCTTTCCTTTGGGAATATTTGTAAGTAGCAGGCATAGAGCGGTACCTTGTCCCAGGAGGAAAGCACAGGTGAAATTTCACTTAGCCTTGGACACGTGTGTTGGCAGAGGGTAGTGTATGGTGGAAGGAGATTCCCGAAGCTGGGGAGGGAGGATGGATTTACAGACAGGGCCGAAGTGAACTCAAGGCCCTTGGGGAGGTAGAATTAGCCTTGGACAGACAGCAGGACAGGAGCAAAGTCGATGAAAAGACAGCTAAGGCCACGAAGGTGAGGGGACTGGCTGAGGACAAGCCAAGTGCCCACTGAAATTCTTGTCTGGAGTCTAGGGCTTAGCGGACCTTAACGATCGATCTGGTTGGTAGAGTCCGCAGGACTCGACGCGAGGGCGCACGCCGGGAGAGGCCTGCCACCCGGGCGCAGAAGCGCACCCACGACCCGGAGACGCCAGTCCCATCTGCCGGCCGAGCACGACTCGGGAACAAAGAGGCCTCGCAGGCCCCGGGAAGGCAGCGCGTCCGGGCTGCGGGGCTGCCTGGCCTCGCGTTCCCTCCCCGCGTCTCCTCCGCTCTCCCCGCCCGCGGGCCGCGCGCCTGGGGCGGCGCAGGGAGGCCTCCGTGGGGCCGGGCACGTCCGCGCCGCCGCCCTCGCCGCCCCGCGCGCCTGGAGGCTGAGCTGGCGGGGAGGGGCCTCGCGCTGCCTCTGGGCCCAGGCGCTTCCGCCGGCTGTGGCCGGGGCTTGGGCGCCGGGCCTGGGGCGAGGCGGAGCGGGGCCGTCGGGCCGCCCAGGGCCTTGGCAGCCGTGGCCCTGCGGGGTCTGGGGGCGTCCGGGGTGCAAACGAGTCGGGACGCGCGGGGCAGGAACGCGCGGAAGCAGGCCTTCCTCGCTGCGCCTCAGCCTTTCGAATCTTCTTTCCAGCCTCCCTGAGCTTGTCTGAAGGGCCCTGCGGAGGCTTCCACACTTTTAAAAGGGGGAAATTAACCAGGAGGAAATTAACCTGATACAAAGAATTGGGAAGGAACCCAAGGAGATTTGAGGTCGGCTTCAACCTCTGCCTGCCACCGCATAATCAAAGTAAAATGTTCTTACTGTATAAACTGGGCCCAGTACAGAAGTGTAAGTAATCAGACCAAAAAGAGGGAAAAAGAAAAAGTACCCATCATTCCACTAACCCACAAGAAAACAATTGACATTTGGGGATATTTCTTCATATGAGGTTATGTATTTTTTTCTTTTTTACATAATTGATAATTCTGTGTAAACTGTTTGGGGTATCTTGATTTTTGTGTTTAATAGCTTGAAAATATTTCCCATATCCATGAACACGTCGCTTGTATGGTTCTGTGCTAACGTCCAGCTGTAGCAAAATGTAACGGTATTTTTTAAAGATTCAAAGGATGAAAATGTTTTTGAAGTTCCTGATTCTTAATATTAAATTGTTCTCCACAAAGAGTGTACTAATTTATATTTCCAGTCGCACTGAATGAATGGCCAGACTTCCTACACCATACATACTGATCAGAGAAAGACTCCGAGGTCTTGAACAGGTAACCCGGTCTCTCCTAGGCACCAAACCTCTGCACCACGTGCCTCCTTTCATTAAAAACGTGAAGAAAATTTCGGAGCCTTTTGGACTCAGACATTCGGACTACTTGGGGACTTTGGCCAGTTCTTGATTCTCAGTTTCCCCACCATTTTCTGTTCCCCTGAAGTTTTGAAAGGATACCACCCAATGGGTATCTTGAAAGAGGAATCAGCCGGAATTCTCTCTTTCAGACCGCTGCCCTCCTCCCTCCAGGGAAGCTTCCTTCACAGTATATTGAAACACTCCGGATGCAGCCTGCTAACAGGTGCAGAGGCTCCCCTGGGATCAGGCCAAGAAGCCCTCAAAGTGCAGGTGTTAAGTAATTATTCCTATTAAGAATTGGTGGGGCGGAGGAGGAGGGGAGAGGTTCGCAGAGCAGGTTGGGGGGCGGGAGGGGGGAATTCCCTGGCCATCCGGTGGTTAGAACTTTCACTGCCAAGGGCCTGGGGTCCAGCCAGACTACTGGGGACTTTGTTCATTTCCTGGTGGGGGAACTAAGATCTCACAAGCCATGTGGCAAAGGTAGGGGTTGAGGGGGAGAAAAGCAATCTCTGCTTCCTAAGTACAGGTAGAAGGATGAATGGCAAAAGAAGATACCAGATATACATAATTCAGTCTTTAGGGCATTATGCTAGGTGGGATAAATCAGACAGAGAAAGACAAATACTGTCAGATATTACTTTTATGTGGAATCTAAAAAAAACTGGTAAAAATGGAATGGAATGGTGGTTACCAGGGTCTGGGGGGTGGCAGATTAGGGGAGGTATTGTCTAAGGGTGTGTGTGTGCGCGCAGTGCAGTCAGTCACTCAGTCATGTCTTGATTCTTTGGAACCTCACAGACTGTAGCCCACCAGGCTCCTCTGTCCATGGGATTTCCCAGGTGAGCATACTGGAGCGTGGTGGCATTTTCTATTCCAGGGGATCTTCCCCACCCAGGGATTGAACCCACATCTCTTGAGTCTCTTCCATCTCCTGCCTTGTGAGCCAGATTCTTTACCATTGGGCCACTGTAATGATACATACATGCTTGCAACTATAGATGAGTAAGTCCTGGAGATCTAGGGCTCAGTACAGGGATTATGGACAACCATATTGTTTTATAAACAAACTTGTCAAGAGGCTGGATCTTAATTCTTCCCACCGCAAAACTTCAGTAGTTTTATGATGTGATCAAAGTGCTAGCTAATACTCCAATGGTAATCACATTGTAAATGTATCAGTTCAACATGTTGTACAATTTAAACTTACACAATGTTATACATCAAATACATTTCAATTTTTTAAAAAGTCCCATATAGGGACTTCCTTGGTGGTTGAGTGGTTAAGAGTCTGCCTCCCAATGCGGGAGATGGAGGTCCAATCCCAGGTGTGGGAATTAAGATCCCACATGCCCCGGGGTGACTAAGCCTGTGCACAATGACAGCTCCAGCGCCCCAAGGAAGAGACTGCATCGTGCCACAAGGAAAGATCCTGCATGCCACAACTAGGGCCAGACAGAGCCAAAAATTAAATACATAAATGATTTTTTAATAAGTCCCATATTGCTGGAACCTTAGAGAATAAAATAGAAAACAAACAACATTGTGCATACAAGTGACTTCACTCTCACCTCATCCCACAAAATATTAACATTTAAATGGATAAGAGCTATAATAAAGGTGAATTCAAATGCCAAGAGGAGAAAAAAATAAAATCTCTTCTTCTCCAAAACTGGAGTGCCTCTCCATGCAGGACTTGCTTGGCAAGTCACAATACTAGATTCCCCAAATCTGAGTGGCTGAAGGGACTCTGAGTGACTTTCCGGAGCTTCGTCATAGTGTAGTAAGTAATATAGCTCAGTGGTAAAGAATCTGCCTGCCAATGCAAGAGATGAGGGTTTGATCCCTGGGTCGGGAAGATCCCCTAGAGAAGGAAATGGCAACCCACTCCAGTATCCTTGCCTGGGAAATCCCATGGACAGAGGAACCTGGTGGGCTGCAGTCCTTGAGGGTCACAAAGAGTCAACAGGACTTAAAGACTTAGTAACAACGAATAATAGAATAAATAATAATGGCCACTGTATTGAGCAGGAGCTTGCATGCTCTGAGAGTTAGATCATAATCACCCTTTGAGGAAATTTTATTATGCATGGCCCTCATTTTGCAGTTGAGGACACTGAAGTCAGAGTGGTTTGTCTGATTCCTTGATACTCCGTAACAGATAGAATCTGTCGCGCTCTCCTTTACCCCTTTGCACCAGCAGAGAAAGAGTGTGAATATGAACAAGATCTGCACTTTCCCTTAAATTCTAAACCCTTGTGTAATAGGTCTTCCCAATCATAGCAGAGCACTGATGGAATCAAAAAGCAGCAGCAACCCACTTTTCATGTTTACTTCTATCTGGGTGTGCATGTATCATCACGTGGTTTTCCCATGTCCTATTCATTAAGCTGGCCTGCATTTCCAGCCCCATAACTTCAGCTCACTCCTGCTGCTGCTGTTGGAGCCTCCTGTTCTGGCCTTATCTCTGACGTTCAGTTCAGTCGCTCAGTTGTGTCTGACTCTTTGCAGCCCCATGGACTGCCGCGTGCCAGGCTTCCCTGTCCATCACCAACTCCCAAAGCCTGCTCAAACTCATCTTTGACGTTAGTTATATACATATATTTGCCTTGCATCGCCCATCTGGGCCCCTGGCCTTGTGATGTTTTTAAAAACTGCTTTCACTATTCTTTCCGGAGTGGATGTGTTCTTTGCAGTTTCGTTAAGACAATGAACGCTTCTCTTAGCATCACTAAATCACAAAATGACTGAATTATCAAGCCAGAAGAGACCTTGCCAGTGTCTACTCATCGTTTTAAAATTTCATTTTATTTATTGTTTTATGGTTGTGCAGGCTCTTGTTGCTTCTCGAGCTTTTCTCTAGTTGTGAGGCACAGGCAGTGGCTTCCCTCGTTGCAGAGCATGGGCTCTGCTCTACGGTGGGTGGGCTTCAGTAATTGCGGCTCCCAGGCTCTAGAGCTCAGGCTCAACAGTTGTGGCTCACTGGTTTAGTTACTGTGCGACACATGTGGGATCTTCCCTGATCAGGAATTGAACTTGTGTCTCCTGCATTGGCAGGCAGATTCTTTACCACTGAGCCATCAGGGCAGCCCTCTACTCATCATTTTAAAGAAGAGGTGTTCACTCAGCTAGTTGAGTCACTGAGGCTAGGCAAAGGCTAGGACACGGGTGTCCAGTGCTCTTTCCTGCAGCCTCTGGTGACTGGTTGCTTCCTCGGCTCCAAGCTCTGGAGCTGAGCATGGGTAACCCACCAGTGCCCTGAGATGAGCAGAAACTTCTCTCTCCTGGCTTTTCAGGATGATTGCTTAGCTAATCCTGAATTCTGGAGCAGTGTGGATTTTGCTTGTACTAATTCTGCAGAATGTCCTAATAAACTGTCTCTCTCTCTCTCTTTTTTTTTTTTTTGGCCAGGCTGCCCAGCTTATAGGATCTTAGTTCCCCAGCCAGGAATTGAAACCCCGGGACCTCAGCAGTGAAAGCACAGAGTCCTAACCAGTGGACTGCCAGGGAGTTCCCATAATGGGCCTGCACTGGCTCAGCATCTGACCCTCAGTAGTATGACAGGGACAAGAGCAGGGACAAAGGAGCCCCTTTCAAAGATCCTACCATTTCATGCAGAAGGAACAGACCCTGCCTCTTCCTGGCCCAAGTCTTAAAGCTTCCTGGGAGCTGGCAAGAGGTTTATTTTACTTCTTCTTTCAAATGACTTAAAATTTATTTTAAAACCTTATCACAGGACTTCCCTAGTGATCTAGTGGTAAAGAATCTGCCTGTCAATGCAAGGGACATGGGTTTGATCCCTGGCCCAGGAAGATTCCGCTTGCTGCAGAGCCACTAAGCCTGTGCACCACAACTACTTCAGCTGTGTGCCACAACGGCTGTAGCCTGTGCTCCTAGAGCCCATGCTCCGCAACAGGAGAGTAGCCCCTGCTCACCGCAACTAGAGAAAGACCACTCAAAGCAATGCAAACCAGTGTAGCCCCCCAAATTAAATAAAAACAGAACAAAACAAAAACTATTCTGCATTTGTACTATGGAATACTATGTACTGGAGAAGGCAATGGCACCCCACTCCAGTACTCTTGCCTGGAAAATCCCATGGACGGAGGAGCCTGGTAGGCCGGACATGACTGAGCAACTTCACTTTCACTTTTCACTTTCATGCATTGGAGAAGGAAATGGCAACCCACTCCAGTGCTCTTGCCTGGAGAATCCCAGGGACGGGGGGAGCCTGGTGGGCTGCTGTCTATGGGGTCGCACAGGGTTGGACACGACTGAAGCGACTTAGCAGCAGCAGCATACTATGTACCATTAAGAAAAAACCCAAACAAACCCTATCACAAACAACACAGGAACATCCTTACAGTTTACTGTCAGGATTTTTTGGTTTTTAGTTTTAATTTTAAAAACACTGTTATATTTTTATGTAACATATATTGCTTCAGTTCTGCGATTTGCTTTCCTCCCTTTTTGTAAAGTGTTACACACACACACACACACACACACACACAGACACACACACAGACATGAGATGCAAATACCAAAAGTGTACAGTGTGATGAATTTTCCTGAACTGAACACACCCAGTTACTTCTTTTCAGATCAAGAAACAACATTTGCATCATCCCAAGAGCCCCCCTGCATATACTTTTTGTTATTTTTTTCTTCCCTCTTTTCATAAATTTGCCTGATGTGAAATGGGATTTTTAAGCAATTGTTTAGTTTTAATTGGAGGATAATTGCTTTACAATATTGTGTTGGTTTCTGCCATACATCAACATGAATCAGCCATAGGTACATACATGTCCCCTCCTTCTTGAACCTCCCCCCTGCCCCACCCCATCCCACCCTTCTTGGCTGTCACAGAGCACTGGGTTGGAGCTCCCTGCATCATACAGAAGCTTCCCACTGGCTATCTATCTTACACATGGTAATGCACAGGTTTCAGTGCTACCGTCTCAGTTTGTCTCACCCTCTCCTTCCCTCAAAATGGGATTTTTATTTAACTTGAAGATGGCACACTCTGCAGCTTCCTAGCATCCAACATATGCACAACAGAAGAAATATTTCCCTTTTCATTGGAAAAAAACCCTGATGCTGGGAAAGACTGAGGGCAGGAGGAGAAGGGGACGACTGAGGACGAGATGGTTGGATGGTATCAACGACTCAGCAGACATGAGTTTGAGCAAGCTCCGGGAGATGGTGAAGGACAGGTGAGCCTGGTGTGCTGCAGTCCGTGGGGTCACAAGGAGTTGGACACAAGTGAGCAACTGAACAACAGCAGTCTTCTAAGGTCGACTTAAAGTCAAGTTCATTAAAAAAACTCTGGTTGCTCAGGAGAAAGATTGAGTGTAGATCTGTACATATTTAAAGCTGGAAGGAATTTTGGAAAGAGAAACTTACGGTTAAGGCATTGGAGCTCTCAAGTGACAGATCCAGAACTGGAGCCCAGGCCTTCCAACAAACCACCATTATTCCTTATATTGTTAATGTCATGTAAATAGCCATGACCCAGATGGGAGAGACAGAGGGAGGGCAACTTCAGGAAGACTCCCTGTAGATGGTTGAGTGATAAGGGCTTCCCAGATGCCACAGTGGTGAACAATCCGCATGCCAACGCAGGAGATGCAGCAGATGGTGCTCCAGCCCTTGGGTCGGGAAGATCCCCTGGAGAAGGAAATGGCACCCCACCCTAGTATTCTTGCCTGGGACATCCCATGGACAGAGGAGCCTGGTGAGCCACAGTCCATGGGGTTGCAGAGTTGGACACGACTGAGGGACTGAGCACAGGCACGCTGGGGCAAATCCGAACAAGCATTCAGGTGGGGACTTCTCTGGTGCTCCAGTGGTTAAGAATCCACTTGCCAGTGCAGGGGACGCAGGTTCAGCCCCTGGTCCGGGAGGATCCCATGTACCATGGAGCAGCTAAGCTGGTGTGCCACAGCTGCTGAGCCTGCATGCCCCAGCGTCTGTGCTCCAAAGTGAGAGAAGCCAGCGCAATGAGAAGCCTGGGCACCCCAACTAGAGGGTGGCCCACACTAGAGAAAGCCACCCCCACACCCCACAGCAACAAAGACCCAGTATGGCTAAAATTAAAAAAAAAAAAATTGTTTGGACCTAACTGCTTGATAAATAGATCCATTAGGGTTTTTTTTTTAATTTATTTTTATAATTGCTTTACAGAATTTTGTTTTCTGTCAAACCTCAACATGAATCAGCCATAGATATACATATATCCCCTCCCTTTGGAACTCCCCTCCTGTCTCCTTCCTCATCCCACCCCTCTTGGTTGAAACAGAGCCGCTGTTTGAGTTTATTAAGCCATACAGCAAATTCCATTGGCTATCTATTTCACATATGGTAATGTAAGTTTCCATGTTACTCTCTCCATACATCTCACTCTCCCCTCCCCTCTCCCCATGTCCATAAGTCTGTTCTCTATGTCTGTTTCTCCACTGCTGACCCATAAATAAATTCTTCAAAGTTCCATATATGTGCATTAGAATACAATATTTATCGTTCTCTTTCTGACTCACTTCTCTCTGTATAATAGGTTCTAGGTTCATCCAGCTCATTAGAACTAACTCAAATGCATTCCTTTATATGGCTGAGTAATATTCCATTGTGTATATGTACCACAACTTCTTTATCCATTCATCTGTTGATGGGCATCTAGGTTGCTTCCATGTCCTAGCTATTGTAAATAGTGCTGCAACGAACAATGGGATACATGTGTCTTTTGGGATCCACTAGGTTTTTTGTTGTTGTTGTTTTTTTTTTAATATACCTAAGGTGAGGAAAGACCAGGCTCTTTAAGTTACTTCAGTATCTTTAGTCCTATGTGTCAACAGATGTTCAGCTGGTACACCAGAGTCTATGATGTTTTTTACACAGACAAGGAAATTAAGTCTCAGACAGTAACTTGAGTTACTTTAAATAACCGAGTTAAGTCATCCAGATGAGGCTGACCCAGGTTTTATCTGGCCTGAAGCTTATACAACTGTTGGAGCCCTCTGTACATAAAATAATGCACAATTAGGTCAAGGGCTAAATTGGGTCGAGGGCTTGCTGAAGCCTATTCAAAGAGGAGTTCTGATCTTAAAAATAAGACTAGAAAAGGTGAGAATAGATAAGCATTTCATTGTTGCTTAGTCGCTCAGTCACGTCTGACTCTTTTGCAACCCCATGGACTGTAGCCTGCCAGGCTCCTCTGTCCATGGGATTCTCCAGGCAAGAATCCTGGAGTGGGTAGCATTCCTTGCTCCAGGGGATCTTCCTGAACCAGGGACTGAATCCGAGTCTCCTGCACTGCAGGCGGATTCTTTACCTCTGAACTACTGGGGAAGCCTGGAAAGATAAAAATAGGAAACCAGAGATGAGAAAGCACTCCTAGAAATGTGAGTCCAGCTGGGTCAGCTGCACACTTGGCCTCTCTAAGCAGGAAACAGAGAATGGGAAGACAGCTCCTGTGCCTTCTCAGGGGGCTGGAATGGGCTTCGGCATCAAAGTTGAGTTTGACTTCTGGCTCCACCACTTCCTAGATCCGTGATCTGGGTAAGTCACTTACCACTTACCATCTCTGGTGTTACAGCAGCAGTAAACTCACAACCCACAAGATCGTGAGGGTTACACACAGGGATGTCTGAGATATCAACAGATGAAAGTGTTTGCTCGACAGCAGGCATGCACACTCTCTGAATCTCCCTCTTTCCTCTGTTCCCACACAGATATCATGTACATTTGGAGACGAAACAAATATAGACGAACTGGTGAGTGGAGTTTCCTTCTTGTGTGGGTATAAATAAATGCACATATATGGCAAGCAACTGTCTACGAAAGATGCAAATTAGACCAAGCTGGCAGATATCTGGTTGGTGTCTCGTCTTGGTGCAGCACCTAGCTCGGTGTCTATTTTCAGGGGTTCCCAATTATCCACAGACCAAGGTCAAAATTCCTTATCCTGGTATTTGAAATTTCCTGAAATCTCAGCTTATCCTTCTGGGACTTCCCTGCAGGTCCAGTGGTTAGAACTCTGCTTTCACTCCTGAGGGCCCAGGTTCAATGCCTGGTTGGGAAACTAAGATCCTGCAAGCAGTGTGTCCAAAAGAAAAAAAAAGGATTCAACTTAACCTTCTGACACACCCCCCTCGCTCCGCCTGGGACCCAACCCAAACCAGTCTTCTAACCAGACTGGTTTCTTCACTGATCTTTAAATACCACCAGGGCCTCAGGGAAAGCCAGGAATTGTCTCTTCTCTTCACAGTCCTGGATCCTACCCATCTTTTAAGGCTGGTGCCCTCTCCTGCAGGGAGCATTTTCCGACTGATCCCAGGCACTGGGGATTGCAGTCCTCCCATTTGAACCACGCAGTCAGGAATTAACCGTGCACTACCGTATTTTGTTTTATAGCTTTTAGGGAGTTTGTTTTTCCTTCCAATTGCGTTGTAAGTTCAGTGCAATGAAATGGAAATAACATCAGACCGAAAGCAGAGACTTGGCTTCTGTTTCTAACTTTCTGTGTAACCCCAGGGCAAATTAACTCAGAAGTCAGGGTACTGGATAGGGAAACTGTTAACTCCTTTTCTTAAATATTAGGACCTGCTCCTCAAGCCCCCAACTCAGTGATACGCAAGTTATAATTTCATTAAAAAAAAAACCAAGCGTTTGTTGATGACTTAGGTCCACAATATTAAGCTAGGATGAGAAAAGGAGACCAAAACACAGAGCTTGCTCTCAAGAAATTTGCAAAGGAGGATTAGATGCACATACTCACTTGTGGAATTTACTGAATGAAGGGTCAGGAGCTAAAAGGTCAGAAGCTAGTGGGGTATTTGACATTCTATCTAGCAGTGGCCTTTGTCTCCCCATTGCACTGAATCCCAGCTTTCCCCCTACTCAAGCACCCCACCTTGGGCACTCTAAAAGCGCAGAGCTCGGAGGGTCCCTGCCTGGCCCTCCCTCTGGCACATAACCTTTCCCCCTTGGCTTAGAACTCAGCTGTGGGGCTCTCAGGCTGGGGAGGTCCCAGCCAACAGGGTCCCCCAGCCTCTGCCCTTCCAGCCACTATCTGCGTGGAGCCTGAAGTCACTCCTCCAAAGCTGAGCCTGGCCCAATAAGTTAATCTGGCTGCAATACCCAGAGGGAAGCACCAGGAGAGGATAGGACTTAAGAAACCCAGCACAATGACTAGCCCAGAGTAATTTCTTTGATGGCTTTATGATATGCAAAGCGCCAGTTCTACCTCTTTCTATATTAATTTGGTTCATCCTCACATTATTTTCCATCTACAGATGAGGGGCAAGAGGGAGACAGAAATCACATGGCTTGCCCGAGACACCTAGGAGGAGGAAGGGCTCGGCCTCCCGTCCGCCTCCAAGTCTTCTCTTCCAACCTCTGGCTCAAACTGTCTCTCATGAAGGTTTTCTATTCTGCCAGCTCTGATCTATTTCCTCAGCTACCCTGGACAGACAGGAGGTAGAGGACAGATACATTTTCCCCCGGGGAGAGGAAGATCTAGAGGGTATTAACTGATAACCGAGGCTGGAACTACCGGTTCAGGGTAGTCAGTCTGACCCTGAATAGCAGGCAAGGATCAGGGCAGACAGAAAGGCCCTGGCCACCCGGAGGTCTGGTCTTGGCTCCGGCTCTAGGAAATCTTTTCACCTTTTGAACCTCAGGTTTTCCCCCACCTTCAGAGTAAGAGAAAGGAAAGGGAGGTGGGCTGGGTGAGCTAGCTAGCGGGTCCGTCTTATGTTCGGGTTACGAAATGGTGATGAACGGAGAAATGTGCGAAGACTGTACAATCAGGTCTGTGTGCAGGAGGGCGTCTCCGCTGGTGGAGGCAGGAAGGCGGTGTGTCCGTGCAGGCTTGTGAGTACGCAGGGCTGCAGACGGGACAGGAAACTTGAGAGGCTCTGCCGAGCGGGGACTCGGGGGCGAGCCCAGCGGCGGGGCTGCGCCGGGAGGCTGCGCGAGGAGGTGCAGCCACAGTGGCAAAGTCACTGGGAGGCCTAGCGCAACGATCTCCGGGCTCGGGGCCAAAGCGGGGCCCCAGCCGGGCCCGAGGAGGCGCGGGCGCGGGCCGTGGCCCAGGCGGGCTGGAGGGAGTGAGGGAGGCGAGGCCGGGCCAGCCCTCCCCGCCGCCCCGGCCCTCGCCGCCCAGGCCCGCACAGGCTCCGCCCACAACACGAGTCACGTGTGCGCCACGCACCCTCCCTCTGCCTGGGCTGGGGGCGCGCGGGCGGGCTGGCAGGCCGCAGGGTCCCCAGGGAGGAGGCTCCGGGGGCGGACTGGGGACTGGGCCCGCCGCCCGGACCCGGCTAGAGCCTGCGGACGCCGCGAGGGGAAGGGCCGATGGCCTGGGGCGGGGCCTGTCGCTAAGGGCGGGGCCTGTTGCTGAGGCTGGCGCAGGAAACGGGGCGAGGGGGCCGGTCCTACCGGCTGCCAGTCGGAGACTTGTTTACTCCTGGCGGGGGAGCTTTAACCCGAAGGGCGGGAGAGCGGCAGGGAAAACGCGGAGCTGGATCTGCGAGCCGCCGGAGCGGGAGTGGGGCGGAGGAGGGGCGGACGGCGGGGCTGACTGCGGCGAAGATGCCAAGGCTGCAGCGTTCCTGGAAGGGTCTAGTCAAAGACGCCCAGCACAGCTTTGTTTTTGTTGTTGGTTTGGGGAGGGTGTGTTTTTCTAATTTCCTAGCCTATATAGTTCTCCTCCTCTCCCCACCGCCCGTCCCCCCCCCACCCGCCACACACACACACACACACACACACACACACACTCTCACATACACACTCCTTCACTCGCCGGCAGTGAAATTCCTTAAACCTAGACTGGGCTCCCCTCCCCGGAGGAGAGGCTGTGCGGACGTGCTGCTAGGGATCGCTGCCTTAAGAGGTGGATGCCTGCGTGCGTTCTGTCCCGGAGCGGGTCTCTGCCACTTCTCAGTCCAGGAAATGATTCAGTTGCAGGATCGTCATGTATTTTGTGTGTCTGCGTGGGGCCGCAGTTACACAAATAAGTTAATTTCGGCTTATAGTCTACATTACCGCCTCTTGAACTTCATTTTTGCAATTTGTACGGTAGATGAAAAAAGCCTTTGGTAAAATGTAAAGTGCTCTATAAATGTATCCATATAAAATTAAGAGGACGGAGGGCACCGTTTCAATGCCTTCCTCAACTAAGTCAGTTTTCCATTATCTGAAAGATCACCTGGTACCATACAGAGACACTAACATATCTTTTAATATTGTAACTAGTAATTGCCATGTAACCATTTTATACTTGAGGAACTGAGGCTCAGAAAGAAGTGGCAAGTCAAAAATCACCCAACTGATATACGAGCAGAGGAACATGAGTCCTTTGACTCCCAAATGCTGTCTTCCCCTCCCTCCCTCCCGTTTCTGTAGTGGGGACATGTAACGTCTCTCTCCAGCATTTATTCCTCTGGGGACGTCAGTCCTCTATTGCTTGCGGTTTGATTTAGCCTCAAAAGCCTAGTAAACCATCCCTCTGGCAGCAGTAGTCCAAAGTGGGGCATTTTAACTAAGCAGAATCAATTAGAGGCTCTCCCTGGAACGAATATGTGAATACTGAGTTAGTTTTGTTTTCTGCTGGTGTTGCTGAATGGGGATGTCATAGTTGGTAGCTGCCAGCAACAGGATTCCCAAGTGTATGAAGAAAGCTGTTTTTATTGGAAGTGAGGGGCTATTTTGAGATAGGAAAGAAGGGGACTCCTAAGAAGGGGCAAGCAGAAAGGAGAGATTTAGAGTACACACCCTGACAATTTTGTTTAAACCTGAGGTCTGGCTGTGCCTGTGGCCAGTCCAAACTCCTGGATTTCCCAGTTCAGTGAGCCAACAAATTCTCTCTCTCTCTCTCTCTCTTTTTTTTTTTTTTTGCTTAAGTTAGCATGAATTGAGTTCCTGTCACTTGCCTCCAAAGAGAGACTTGACTAACAAGTTTGGCACAATATTATTTCTTTATCCTTCAGAAAATAATGGAAGTTGGGTGCTGGCCACAACTATCACTTCTTCAGCATTCTAGTTCCCATGAGTCATACCAAATGTGAGTCCCATGGATATGGGTAAACAGAAGAAAATAGAATTCTTCTTCAATATTATTGTATGGTGAACAGGACACCAGCCAACAAACCTGAATTCAGAGTTGGGTAGATAACATTTAACCTTGGGCTAGTGTGACAGTCTGAATCATGGAGAGGATAAGATTAAGGTGTTTTTTTTTTTAATCTGTATATTTATTTGGCTGCACCGGGTTTTAGTCCTGGCACTTGGGGTCATCAGTTTTCCTTGCAGCATGCCGTTCTTTTTTCAGTCATGGGTTCCACGTGGGGTATCTTTTAGTTGTGGCATTCGAACTCTTAGCTGCGACATGTGGGATCTAGTTCCCTGATCAGGTATCGAAACTGGGCTCCCCGCATTGGGAGCACAGGGTCTTAGCCACTGGACCACCAGGGAAGTCCCAAGATTGAGATTTTTGAGATGAGATTATTAGAAGGATTTTAGTGAAATGGAAAAGAAAGCGAGTGGGTCCGATAACAACTACTGTTTAGTGGGTTCAAGCTGAAGTGTTGGAAGGATAGTGGTCAGTTTTTGAGGAGCAACATAAAAGCTGGTCAGTGGTCCAAGGACAGCAGGGAAGAATCCTCCTTCCCATCCTCTGTCAGCTGCTCTACGGGTCTGGCGATAAAACTGTGGAGGCCCCAGAGAGCCTGGAACTGATCTGATACTAATACTGCTGTCAGATGAAGAAAAGAGAAACATTAAAATTTCAATGTATACAGTACCAATCCCTTGCCACTCCCTAATTTCAAGGGAGAGGATTCTTGGCTGGCTCAGTCAGCTGCCAGATCTCTGACAAAGTTAAGAGACCAAACTCAGGAGCAGCCTCTTTCTTCACTTGAGGAAGGAGAAGACAGAGGAGAAGGGGTAATAAGGAGACAAGAGAACAAGGGGAGGACAGCGGAAGGCAGAAGGAGGAGAAACTGGGGACAGAAGCTTGAAAAGAGGATTTTTGGAAGTTTCATTGTGTATGCTGAGATGAAATTCCTCCTTGGTTTCCTCCTAAAGAAAATATCAACAAAGACTTGCATTATTTTTAAGGCTTTTTTGAACTGAATTGGTTTTGCTCCTGGCTGTGTCACCCAGGTTTCATAAGACTGTCCTCCGCATTTCATCACCTCTCTGGCTCACTGAGAGTAATATCGCGTCTCACCTCCTGCACCTTTCCCAGTAGCAAATCAGAGTGACAGTGAGAACTATCATTTATCAAGTGGTGGGTTAGCATGTTGGCCATGAGGCCAACGGATGCTAAAGTACATCATAGTAATGATTTCCCAGTCATTTTTGGCTCTTAGTACTCATGTCAAAGAAGCTTAGCAGATTATCAGCTAGTGAATTTCCAAACTTCTCTTTGGGTGGTTAGTTTGGATCAGGAGATCAGCCGCGAAGGAAGAAGAGAAATATCAGAGGGATGGCACTAGCTGGTTCAGAATCCAGTGGTTAAGAATCCAGGGGACATAGTTTCGATCCCTGCTCTGGAAAAGTTCCACATGCAGTGAAGCAGGTAAACTCGAGCATCACAACTGTTAAGCCTGTGCTCTAGGGCCTACGCACCACAATCACTGAGACCGTAATTCAGTAGCTGCAGCTCCTGAAACCTATGCATCCTGGAGTCCGTGCTGCACAAGAGAGGCTACTGCAGTGAGAGGTCAGCACAGCACAACTAGAGAGTAGCCCCAGTTCGCCGCAGCTACAGAAAAGTCCACACACAGCAGCAAAGACCCAGGGCAGCCAAAAGTTTAATTAATTAATTAGTTAAAAAAATAAAACAAAAACCCTAGGATGGTCTGGGAGTGGATAGAGGTCTGGTTCCTATATATGGCAGATCTTCACTCCCACGTTTGGATGCTAAATGGCTGAAAACCTAGGTGCTAGCCATTTCTCTTACCTTTGGGAATCATTTCAGGCTTGTCACGGGTGATCTGAGAGGCAATCAGTTACACTGTCAGATGGAGAAGGTTGAGATTTGGTGGTTCAACAATTTATAAATGAGAAGATTGTGAATGGCCATGTTGAAAACAAGTATTGGCAAGCTGGAGTGCTTCCAGGTGGATAACACAAAAGGGTAATTGAACAGGATTTTGTTAACTCACAGGATTTCTACTCTAATATATTAGGATTATTAAGGCAGGATGTGGCTTAAAGCTAGATGAATTGTAGGTTAAGAGAATCACTATGGTGATTATATGCATATATTATCAAGGTAAGATTATGGGTTTCAGAGGCAAGTATTGGCTTGACTTTCTTCAGAAAACCAAAGATCAGGAAGGTTCACTATATTTCATCTATATTAGTTTAGGCAGGTCTATGGAAAGAGGTCTATGATGAGAATTGGACCATAAAAAAGGCTGATGCTTTCAATTTATGGTGTTGGAGAAGACTCTTGAGAGGCCCTTGGACAGCAAGGAGATCAAACCAGTCAATCCTAAAGGAAATCAGTCCTGAAAGGACTGATGCTGAAGCTGAAGGTCCAATACTTCGGCCACCTGATGCAAAGAACTGACTCATTGAAAGAGCCCTTGATGCTGGGAAAGATTGATGGCAGGAGGAGAAGGGGACCTCAGAGGATGAGATGGTTGGATGGCATTGCCAACTCAATGGACATGAATTTGAGCAAACTCCCGGAGATAGTAGAGGACAGGGGAGCCTGGCGTGCTGCAGTCCATGGAGTTGGAAAGAGTCAGACACAACTGAGTGACAATAACAACATGGAAAGACTAGAAACTTTCTGTCCGTATATGATTTCAACTTGAAAAAATTGAATTTGGAGGAGAATCTAAGTGTCAGATCTTGCAATCTATGCTGAAAACAAAAGGGAATTCAATAGTGTCTATCAATCTCCTTTAGCCTCTAAAGATTTAGAAACTGGTCTTATGAAGTTGAACATCCCACCAGGTCGTGATAGAGGCCAACCTGTGATAGATGTACAAAACTGTGCTGACTGCAAATACAGTAAGATGTCTGGTACAAATAAGGAACAGTGTCTGCTGTTTAATTCAAAAGAGCCAGAAATTGTCATCCCATGACTGGCAGACTTTAAATTGCTTTTTAAAACTGGCTTTTATAGTTGGGGTTTTGTCTAATTGGTGTATGGATTTATGGACTGAAACAAACAAAAATTTTCTTTTTTTCATTTTTGTTTGTTAAGACGTCATTCAGTTCATCACCCCCAGTCCTCGGCAATGGTTAGTTAGCACATCACTGGTGTGACCCTGTGGAGGTTGTTAGCTGACCCAGTGCTCTGTGGTGCTGTCATCCCATGGCGTGTATGTTGGGTTCAGATCTTCCTATGCCCTTTGCGTGTCACTTGTGCAAAACTGTGGTATTCCCAGATGATTATTCCGCCTTGGAGGAGGTAGCCAGGTTCTGAGTCATTTAATTAATTTATTTAGCTGAGCTCGGTCTCAGTGGCAGCATTCGAACTCTCAGTCTCAGCATGTAGGATCTAGGTCCCTGCTGCTGCTGCTGCTGCTGCTAAGTCGCTTCAGTCGTGTCCAACTCTGTGCGACCCTATAGACGGCAGCCCACCGGGCTCCCCCGTCCCTGGGATTCTCCAGGCAAGAACACTGGAGTGGGTTGCCATTTCCTTCTCCAATGCAGGAAAGTGAAAAGTGAAAGTGAAGTCGCTCAGTCGTGTCCAACTCGCAGCAACCCGATGGACTGCAGCCTACCAGGCTTCTCTGTCCATGGGATTTTCCAGGCAAGAGCACTGGAGTGGGTTGCCATTGCCTTCTCTGTGACTGGGGATCAAACCTGGGTTCATTGGGAGTTCAGAGTCTTGGCCACTGAACCACCAGGGAAATCCCTGAGCCATTCTTAACCATCTGGGTAGTCTGGGTTGCGGCAGACACACCTGTCTTGGGCAGGAGTTTGGTCTCACCGAAGAATGAGGAAGAGGGGCAGAATACTTATGTGGGGCTAGTGAAGAGAAGGGTTGGTATTTGAGGGGATGAAGGTTAACAGCTTAACAAAATGAAACTCTGGTGAACTCTCCAGAGAAAAGGCCACTAACCCCTTCTCTGGGAGGCTGGGGAGGGGATGGAGTACTGCTGCCATGGGAAAGAGAATAAAAATAGAAGGCTTGGGACTTCCCTGGTGGTCTGGTGGTTAAGACCCCAGGCATCCACTGCAGGGGACCCAGGTTGGGTCTCTGGTCAGGGACGGAAGACCTCCCTTGCCGCCTGGCACAGAAAAAACTAACAAACGAAAGGCTTCAGAGCAACATGGGGCAAAAAAGTAACAATTGGGTTTTGTTTTGTTTTGTTTTTAACAGCATCTGGCAGCTTGTAGAATCTTAGTTCTGCAACCAGGGATCGAACCCAGGCCCCCTGCTGTGGAAGCTCAGAGTCCTAACTCCTGGACCAGGGAATTTCCGAAAAGTAATTATCATTGATTGGAGCCTAAGAAACTAAAATAAGGAGTGGCCTCGGTGTGCATTCACAGTACACAGTTTTCTGGCACTTCTTGGCTTCTTACTGTTTGTTAGGCCTTTGCTTGATCTCTCTTTTCTCCCAATCTGCTTTTCTACTCATGTTTGTTACTGAGGGTGTGAGATAACTTCACCCCTAACCCCACTGGGGTGGGACCCAGTCCTCTTTTTCCCTTTCGGAGTCTAAGTTTTCCTGTCCTTTCCCACCTGATTTAATGTTGCTCCTCTCTTAAACAGCTCTGTGTTGTCTCATGGAGTGAGAAAGCTGGCTGCTTCTGCCCACTTTAAGGACTTTTTATGAGAAGACTCTCTTTTTTTTTTTACAAAGATTACACTGTGAAAGCCAAATGGAGAAGGGCTCCCAGTGAGACTGAGAGTGGTTCCAATAGTATTAATGTTGGTTGAGTTGACTGGACTGCTTTTTTCACCACGTGGTATTTTCCTGTACTTGGTCTGCTTCAGAGCAAGAGCCATGCCTAGATAATCTTAAGCCTGTGCAGAATTTTTTTGCTTGGCCTCTCATTCCTCTGGTCTCAGTTACTTAGCATCTCCCCTGGGGCACAGTGGAGAATGAAGCCGGAGTTGGTCCACCCCCAAATCGGTACTGTTCTGGATTTTATCTTCCTGCCCTCAACAGTGAGATAAACAGACTTTTAATCCTCATTTTTTATGTACTCACTAGAAAGCAGACAGGGTTGTTCCAGAGTGGATTTCCTGTGTCATAGAAATCACAGAAGCATAAAAGGGAAAACCAGATGTGCACAGAGAGCCTGCCTGGGCTTACACATTCTTTCATACCCAGTCACAGGGCTTTCTGGTCTGTGTTCCTAAAGCCAGCTCATTTCTTCCCCACTTTGAATATGTACTCCTGCTCATATTCCTAGTTTCAGAGCTGGGAAGAGATAAGCAGGGATCTGGGTGTTTATGGACTGGGGTGTGTCTGTGGGTAGCTTCACACACGTGGGGGCTTGTTTGCTCAAAAATACGGCTGTGCAGGGGTTTCCCAGGTGGCTCAGTGGTAAAGAACACATCTGTTAATGTAGGAGACGTCCATGGGGTCACAAAGAGTTGGGCACGGCTCAGCTACTAAACAACAACGTGGCTGTGTAGATCTAAGCAACTACTCCAGGTGTATCCTTAAACTTTGAACAGCCTACTTGCAACCTATCAATCCTTTCTGTTCAATGAAATACAAAGCCCAGCTTCTCCAGGATAGCTTTACAAATTGGGTAGATTAGAGAGGAGATGCCAATTGCCACAGGCCTACCTACAAATGACTTTCTCTTTAGAGTTCCTAAGTCTTATACATTTTAACCTGAAAAGCTTAAAATAGGAGTTTTTGTCACTAGGAAACATTGTGACATTTTCTCAATCAAAAGAAAAGCATCAAGTCTGCTACAGTTGCAAAATTGACAGTATTATCTTTTTCATTTGAAACTCAGCTAGTTTGAGGTTGAGGTATGGAAGCTGAGTTTCAAACTGGGTAGCATAGAGGTAACAGAAGTCCCTGGTGAGAAGCAGGGTGGCAGAGCAGTTGAGCACCTGGTATCCTGATGGTATATAGCTGGTATTCCCAAGAGACTCAGTTCAGTTCAGTCGCTCAGTCGTGTCCGACTCTTTGCAACCCCATGGAATGCACCATACCAGGCCTCCCTGTCCATCATCAGCTCCTAGAGTTGACTCAAACTTAAGTCCATTGAGTCGGTGATGCCATCCAGCTATTTCATCTCTGTTGTCCCCTTCTCCTCCTGTCCTCAATCTTTCCCAGCATCAGGGTCTTTTCAAATGAGTCAGATTAAAGTAGTGGATACCTGTCCTTGATTTATGATTCTTTCTTTTTTTAAACAAATCATTTATTGATTTATCTTATTTTTGGTTGTGCTGGGTCTTCGTTGCTGCGCTTGGACTTTTTAGTTGTGGTGAGCAGGGGCTACTCTCTAGTTGCTGAGCATGGGCTTCTCATTGTGGTGAGTGCTCTTGTTGCAAAGCACAGGCTCTAGGGTGCACAGCTTCAGTAGTTTTGGCACAGGGTCTCATTAGTTGTGGCTCTCAGGCCCTGGAACATGCAGACTTCAGTGATTGCAGCATGCAGGCTCAGTAGTTGCAGCTTGAGAGCTTTAGAGCACAGGCTCTGTAGTTGTGACTCATGGGCTTGACTGCTCCTCAGTATGTGGAATCTTCTAGGATCAGGGATCAAACCTATGTCCCCTGCCCTGGCAGACGGATTCTTTACCACTGTGCCACCAGGAAAGTCCTGTGATTATTTCCCGAATGCCTACAATATGGTAGACACTGTTCTAGAAGCTGGGGATACATAAACAAAACGACAGTCTCTACTATCCTTGAACTTACAGTCGATGAATGGAGACAGCCTGTCAGGTGGTGATAAGTGCTAAGGGGGAAAATAAAGCTAGGCCAAGGGATGGTTGGGTGGTGCTACTTTAGATAGGTCAGGGGGGAAATGTGTTTCCCATTAGAGTGCTTTTGAGCAGGGACCTGAGTCAAGTGCCAGCGCTGCCCATGTGGATACCTGGAGGAAGATCTGTCCAGCCCAAAGGAATAGCTTTGAAAAGGCTGAGTTGGAAGTCGGTCTAATGAAGGGCAAGGGGGCTAGTGTGGCTGGCATTGGGAGAGCCAGGGAAGCGTGCTAGGTTTTGGGGCCAGAGAGTTGACTGGAGACCTTGTAGTGAGGTAAGTGGGAAGCAGTTGGAGGTTCTGAGCAGAATAGTAATATGACTTAGGTTTTAAAAGGATCACTTTGGTTGCTGTGGTGCTGAGTAGAGTGTAGAGAGGCAACGTAAAAAGCAAGGAGAGGACTTCCCTGGTGATCCAGTGGTTGGGAATCTGCCTGCCAATGTGGATAGGAGTCTGTTTTGGAAATCCAGCTCAGGGAGATGGCGGTCCAGCTAGGGAAAGAGGGCTGGAAATGGAGAAATGTAATTGATTCTGGATATATTTCAGTGATTTTCTGGTGGGTTTGATGTGGAATATAAGAAAATAAAAGGAGTTAAGGGTTAAAGAAAGGCCTCCAAGGGTTTGCTTGTCTCCTTGTTTCCTGAGCAACTAGAGGGATGGAATTGCCACTTACTGGAATGGGGAGAAGCCAATTGGGTGTGAAATTAGAAGTCTGACTTTGGACATGGACCTTTGAGATACTATCTGACATCCAAGTGGAGGTGTCAAGTAGATCACTGGTGTTCAAGAAGCCAGGTTCAGTATCAAATGAGGCTCTGGTGGAACCCCAAAACTGAGTTCATTCCATAGGCTGCATCCTGTTCCAAATATTAATAAATGATTAGAAAGTCTTCACCAGCCCTGACATCTTCTGGGCATCTGAGGCATGCTTCCAACTAGTAATTGCCTGGACTATGGATGGAAAAGCTCTAGTCACTCCCCAAAGTTCAACAAACAACTCATTATTCACCAGTGTTTATCAGGTGCCCACCTCATGCCAGGTACTCTGCCAAATGCTGGGTGTGGCATGGAGACAAGACACACTCCTTGTCTGCATAGAATGTTCAGTACTTTAAAATATATATTTTAATTTATTTGGCTGTCCTGGGTCTTAGTTACGGTACATGGAACCGTCAATCTTTGTTGCAGCATGCAAACTCTAAGTCGTGGCATGTGGGATCTAGTTCCCTGACCAGGGATCAAACTCAGGCTCCCTGCATTGGGAACATGGAATTTTAGCCACTGCCAGAGAAGTCCCTAGAATGTTCAGACTTGTGGGAGATTAGGACAAGGGAGTGGAGATTTTGGAATGATGCAGTGTTGACAGTAAGGTGGGGTGAGTAGAGGTGCTACTGGAGTTAAAGGACAGGCAGGTAATCCAGCCTTGGGGAGGCCAGAGAAAGTGCTGTCTAAGCTGACTCCTGAAGAATGAGCAGGAATAGTAAGATAAAGAGATGAGAGAGACGGATGGAGAGTATTCGAGGCGGAGAAAACAGCTTGGGTCAAGCAACAAGAAAGTCTGTTCAGGCAGAGGACAGAAGTTCAGTTTAGTATGTATACAGTGCAGAGCGAAGGGGGTGGAGGCAGAGAGAGGCAACTGGTGGCTGGAGAACTAATTAAGAGCCCCACCAGGAAGGATCTTAATGAGCAATGCTGGGACTTTATTATAAAAGCTACAGGAAGCCTTTGAGGAGTCTGGAGCAGAGGAAAGAGGCTGGTGTAAAAGCATGGACTGGAGGGAGGCAAGCCTGGAAACAGTCATCAGGTGATGGGAGACAGTGGCAATTTCAGATTCACCCTGAAAATCTCCTATGAATGTGTCCATATAATATGAGAAATAAGAGACATGTCCTGAGTCTGCTTTGCTGAACCTCAGCTTAAGCAGTGGTAAAGAATCCACTTGTCAATACAAGAGACTTGGGTTTGATCCCTGGGTCAGAAAGATCCCCTGGAGGAGGAAATGGCAACCCACTCCAGTATTCTTGACTGGGAAATCCCATGGGCAGAGGAGCCTGGAGGGCTACAGTCCATGGGGTCACAAAGAGTAGGATGTGATTGAGCACAAGCACAGTTCTAACAGCTCTGAGAAGCTAATGTCTTTGAAGGGGAGGAGGTACCAGATTACTTTTTTTTTTTTTTTTTAAGGTTTGCTTGTTGTGTTTGTTTAGTTTTGACTGCACTGGGTCTTTGTTGCCGTGAGTGGCTTTTCTCTAGCGGTGGTGAGCGGGACTGCTCTCCAGCTGCGGTGCTTGGGCTTCTCATTGTGGGGGCTTCTGATGTAGAGTACAGGCCTTCACCAGAGTTCAGTAGTTGTGGTGCTTGGGCTTAGTTGCCCCAAGGCATGTGGAAACGTCCCGGACCAGGTTCAAGGAATCAAACCGTGTCCCCTGTATTGGCAGGTGGGTTCTGAACCACTGGACCTCCAGGGATGTCCCCAGGTGCCTACATTTTAATAGGGGGTCAGGCTATGGGAGAAAGCAAGGTGAAGGGCAGTTCTCGGATGCGACAGCCTCCAGGGAGGGTAAGCTCTACTTTGGGGGTACCGCTGGTGGTTGGGGTTAGGGGAGGGAGCCAAGATTGGAAACCAACCAGTTATAATCTTTCTAAGCACATCATGCTTTGTGTCTGTTGTGCTATGGGGTGTGTTCAGGACTGGGCCAGGAGACCGAGTGCTGGGTATGTGTTTGGGAATGGATGTTTGTGAGGGAAAGTTCAGAGTCTGTATTAATGTGCAGAACTCTGGAATGCATACTGACAAGTACATACCTGCAGTCAAAGGGGATATTCATTCAGTATATGCAGTAAGAGAGCACATGCCTTTGGATGGCCTGTCTCAAACAGAACAAGCTCTGGGTTCTGTGCAAATTTAGAGACCGGTGGCTCACACTGCACACAGCAGGCACTGACATAGCTGTCAAATGAATGATTGTTTCTGTTTTATTAAAGTTCAATCATTTTCAGAAATATATAGGTTGGGTTACAAGTTTGAACTGGATGTTTTAAGAAAAATAAACCTCACAGCCAGGTACCGACATCCCTTTATAAAGGGTAGCAGTTTAAAAAGACTGGAATAGAATTTACCTGGAGTCCTATCTGGTGTCAAAAGTGTTCACTATTTCAGTTCATTCAACAAACATTGGCAGAACACCTCAGCCAGGTAGCACCTGGTGTTGCTGGACTCAGTTTCCTCACTCCCTTGGTCTGGGTGCTGCAATTAAAGCTTAATTATATGCTATCTTGTATTTTTCCTTAATTATTGCAAGTGCATTCATTTACTTCCAACTACGCTGGATGTCCCTTGGGGGCAGGGACTATATTATAAATGTCAGGATCGGTGAGGGACTTGGCAGAGAGGTGAATCTGCAGAAGCCAGTAAGCACCTATGGTCTGAAGAGAAAGGGAAACAGAACCGAAAGCTATTCATGAACTGTGTGTGTGTGCTAAGTCGCTTCGTGTCCAACTCTGTGTGACCCTATGAACTGTAGCCCGCCAGGCTCCTCTATCCAAGGGATTCTCCAGGCAAGAATACTAGAGTTGGTTGCCATGCCCTCCTCCAGGGGATCTTCCCGACCCAGGAATCGAACCTGAGTCTCCTACATTAGTAGGCGGGTTCTTTACCACAGGTGCCACCTGGGAAGTACATTCGTGAACTGTAGTAATACATAATACATCACAAGATACCTTAATAATAAGGGTGCACACATTGGTTGTTAATGAAGTAGAATATTCCTTTAATAATAAAAAGTAAAATTCAAATCTGCATTTTCCCATTAAGGGGAGATTTTGCATATTCATATCATTGCTGTGATCCCCCAAATGCTTTGCTTTCTGTTCTTTTGAATGCAAAACAAGAATGTTTCCTTGAGGATAAGAAGGAAAAGGGGGAACCAGTCTTTGTTTGATGGCCGAATTAGCCTATAGCAGGATCTTTCAACAGTGTCACTATTGACAGTTCAGACCAGGTAATTCTTTGTGGTGTGGGGCCATCCTGTGCCTTGCGGGATATTTAGCAGCACCATTGCCCTATACCTGTTTAGATGCTGGGAGCACCACTACTCCCAGTTGTGACAATCAAAAATACTTCCAGACATTGCCAAAATGTCTGTTGGGGGCAAAAGTCACCCCTAGTTGAGCACTGATATCCTTTAGGGACTTTGGAGTTTTTTAAAGGAGATTTTTCTTATGTTAACACATGGTGGACCATGAGGGAAGGGAAAGAATATTTAGTGTTTCTTTGGTGTGAGCGAGGCACTGTACCCATGTTTTTTATTTCATCTTACAGATAAAGAAACTGAGGTTCAGACAGAGAAAAGAACCTGCTGAAAAGCATAAAACTAGTTCGACAATAAAATCAGGATCGCAAACCAGGCCCGTCTGATTGCAAAGCCTCTAGTCCTTTCCTGCACACTCCCCACCGTCTCACTGCAAGAAAAACAGTACACTTCAAGTTGAAGGTGAACTGACTGCAAACTCAATAAGTAAGTCCAAAAATATTTAAAAACTTTTTGGGGGAGGGGATTGGTTTCTTCTACCCTTTAAATTTATTTGACTATGAATCTATATGCCCCTGCATACAGGCACTAGGGCCCTTCACTACCGTTGTGGCTCTTGGTCTTATCTCTGAAAAACACAGAGCGACACAATGGAGCAGCTTCAATTCTCCTCGTTACAAATTATACAAAAGCCAGAGCCTAACGGTGCCAAAAGCAACTGGTATTGTTTACATAAGGGCTGAAAGCTAATAGTTAACTTTCTCTCCTGTTAATTCCAGAAACAGTAAATAACGCCTCACTTTACAACTACAAACGAGTGAGCTCGAGTAAAATGTCATAAAATGGAGAAGAAAACATTAAAGCAAAGGAAGATGGAAAGGTTGGCTGCAATCTTCACTCCCTCCGGCCTTTCGTTCTCGCGCGGCGGGCCGGGGCTGCGCGGCCTGGGTCTCCATTGCCCCCGCCCAGCGTCCGTCGGTGGCGCCCGGAGCCTGATGGCGGCCTTTCCCGCCCTGGGGCAAGCTCGGCCTGTCTCGGTGAAGCCGGTCCCAGAGCCCCGCCTGGAAAAACAACAGCGAGAAACTTTGGCTCGGTTGGCGGTTCAAGTGAAAACAGGCAAACACTCAAGTTTGGTTCGGGGCTGCAGCCGCCGGGTCGGATTTGGGGGTGGTGGGGGGTGGGGGAGGCGGGGGCGTCACCACTCGGTCAGGTTCAAGGGCGCATGTGCGCGAGGAGTCGCTCGGGCACTTATTGAGCACCCACGGTCTACCGGCGGCCGGGGTGTGCACGCCGGGCGCGCGGCGTGGGTGTGGGGGCGCGGGGCGCGGGCGCCTGTGGCCGGCGAGAGGCGCGCGGGCGGCGGGCGCGCGCGGCGCCGGGGGCGGGGTGCGCGCGCGGGGAGGGCGGCTAGGGGGTGTGTCTCCAGCCTGGCCCCCGCGCTCGCTGGCTGGCGCGCGCCTCCGCTCCCTTCCCGGGCTGGGAATCCGGGCCGGGTTGTGGCCGCGGCCGCGTACGTGAGCGCAGTGTCCCGGAGAGGGAGGGCAGGCCGGCCAGGTGGGCGCGAACGGAGCCTCGGCGGGCGGGCGGCCGCAGCGGAGCGGGGCGGTGGGCCGCGCCGGGCGGGCGGGGGCCGCGGCAGCCGCAGCCGCGAACCGAGCCGAGCTGTCCGAGGGGGAGCTGCCCGGCCCGTGCCGCCACTCGTGGCGGGGCGAGGTGAGCTGCGCGAGGACCTCGCGGCGCTGCAGCCCGGGGACTGGGGGCGGCCCGGGAACTTCCCACGCTCTGCACGCCCGCGGGGGCCGGGCCGGAGGGCCGGGAGGCGGGCGCCGCCGGGGCCGCGGCCGGTCGGGGCGCGGGGGCGCTGCGGCAGTGGCCGCGCCGGCCGGGAGGGGGGTGGCTGCGCGCCCTCCCTCCCGTGAGCTGCCTTGTTTATCCCGCTCGCCAAGGAATCCCCTCCCCAACTCTGAGCGCCGGTCCGGAGTCGCCTCTCCGCCGGAGGGTGACCTGCCCCCTCCCTGACCCTTTCCGGCTGGGCGGCCGGCCCAGTCGTCCCGGCGCCCCGCGCGTTCCTGCCCGCTCCGCCGAGCGGCCGGGCGGGCGAGTGCCGGGCTCCGGGACGCGCGGCGCGACACACCCTCCACCTCGGGGGCTGGCCCCCACCCTCCCGGTCCACTTCTGCCCTGCTGTCCACCCCCCTGCTTCCTTCTGCGCGCCTTCACCCTGTCTCTCCTCGCCGGCAGCCCCGGGCGCAGGCACTGTGGGCTTGTGGGGGCCTGGACGGGGAGTTTGTCATGTGCAAACAATTTCCAAGGCAGCGTTTTCTTCCCTTCCTGGGAGTTCGGGGCTCGGCGCCTTCGCTTTAGGACGGACTCAGAAATCTAAAGACGCCCACCTGCCAGGGGACCAGGGGGCTCCGTTGCCTCTTGGTTTCAGGCGGCCTTGGCCAATGCCCGGTGACTTTGGAGAGCGTCCCGCAGGCGAGCGTTCTCCAGATGTCAGGCAGCCAGGTGCAGGGGTTACCTGCAAGCCACCGACCCCTTCTTTACACCCCGTATGGTACACTTTGCCTGCAAGTGAGTGATCAACAGGTATCCAAGGCCTTTTTGACATCCTCCTAAGGTTTTGTGTAAACAGAGATTCGGGGTCTCAGGACTCTGGAAACACCAGAAAATAGCAATTAAGTTCAATTCCACAGGTACCTTTGGGGGACTGCAGGCCTTCTCAGCACCATGCCAGGCTGTCCCGGAGAGAGCACCCAAGGAAAGGTGGAAGTGATTTGAGAGCTCAAGTTCAAATTAATGTACTCTGACTGCCTGAGTGACTAAATGCTAGGGGGCAGGGGGACTGTCAAAGGCAAGGTCAGAGCTGGGGACTGGACTTGGAGTCCTAAGTTATGAAATCAGTTATGCACATGGAAAATAACTCTGGCAAAGGCCAGAGGTAGGGGAGGAAGAAGTAAACAGGTATGAGAGGTCAGAAAGGGGTTGCATATGGGAGGAGAAGAGGTTCAGACAGCTATTCAATGAGGAGGATGTAAAAGATACCGGAGATGATTTCCTCCAGGGTTTATCATCTCAGGGGAGAGACAGAAAGACTTGAGCATGGGAACTAAGGCCTCAGGATAGGGCACCATTACCTGTCAAGCTGCAAAGCGTAGAATAGGTGCTGTTGGAGTTCAGAGAAGGAATAGGGTAGGAATCACAGAACTGTTCTCCCCGAGACCCTTGAGGTGGGCCACCAGGTGCAAACGGACATGACTTTTCCTGAGAGACAGGAGATGTCCTTGGTCAGACCAGGGGATGTTTCTTGAGCAGTAGGAGTGAAGATGGGGAAGGACGATGATTGAGGTTGTGAGCATCCTAGAAGGCCAGGCTGAGGGACTGCATTTTACTCTGTGTGTACTGCGGAGACCGTCAAGGTTTCTGAGCCAGACTGATGTCACGAGAGGGTCTTTGGAAAGATTTTGAAAAGTAATGTTGTTTAGCCTGACTCTTGGCGATCCTGTGGACTGTAGCCCTCCAGGCTCCTCGGTCCATGAGATTTTCCAGGCTAGAATACTGGAATAGGTTGCCATTTCCTCCTCCAGGGGACCTTCCTGACCCAGGGATCAAACCCGTGTTGACCCGAGTCTCCTGCATTGGCAGGCGGATTCTCTGCTGCTGAGCCACCAGGGAAGCCCTTTGAAAAGTTATGTTATGAGACAAATCAGTAGGCTGTTACAGTTGTGGAATGCCCAGGATTTGGACTGGGATAACTGGAAATGCAAAAGTGGATGAGTTTTAGAAGCATTACGGTTTAAATAATCTATTGACAGGAACAGGGTGAAGGAGGAGATGAATGCAAATTAATTCTTTGTGGAAATTGATTACACGCCAGGGCCTTGGAGCTGCTGTGCTTGGTAACTCAAGAAATCGGAAATGTGTGTTTTGGAGAGAAGTAATTGATACTCTGCAGAGAAGTTTCTTTTGTTTGCTAAGAAGTTGAAACATAGGTGTCCTGCTAGCAACTGCAGCCCTGAGATTGGTGGGAAACCAGGGTATATAGGGTGGGAAAGGCTGCCGGAGCCCGGGGATGGAAGGCACTCTGATGAGTGTCTTCTTGGTCATAGGGGGTGCAGTAGAGGTTGTTGGTGAGGGGATCTGGGGTGTGAGTTGGAAGGCTTTGTTCTGTCTTGCCATCCAGATGACATCACCTGGTCCTGAACCTGAAGTGAGCAAAGCAGCTCGGAGGAATTGAGGCTCCAAGGAATATGGGACACTTTTTCTTCTAATTGGGAGGGAGGGATTGGAGAATGGCAGGAACTAGAATGGAATTCACTAAGCACATAAATTGCTGGACTTTGAAACATGCTGAGTTTTGCTCTCCACAGAGATCTTGTCTAGTCCTGGTGTCTCACTGCAGGTGAGCATGGGGGAAGCAACAAGACGAGGGGACAGCCAGACGATCTAAAAGAGGAAGGAGGAAATTTGGGGCCCAAATTTGGGATAGTGCCTTTTCCAGGGCCAGGTTCCTCCTAACCGGAGCCCTAGCCAGGTCCCAGGAAGCCAGCCACTTGCCTGTCTATCTGCAGAGGGTGCTTCTCCTGAGCTCTGAATTCTGCTTTCCTGTTGCAAGGCTGAGCAAGGGTGATTTACTGAACAAATTCCCCAAGCCTCAACTTGCAACATCCCAGGGCTGGTGAATTTGAAGGATATGATTGCACAGAGTTGCAGAATGAGTGGCAATGTCATTGCAGCTACTTAGTCTCCCTCTTCCTCTGGATGCAGGATCAATGAATTAGCAGGGCAGACAGGCTCATATGGGGAGAGGTGGCCATCAGATTTTTTTTTTTCTTTTTAGGGAATATATGACTGTCAAAAAAAAAAAAAAAAAAAAGGTTGCATGGAGCCCTGGTGGAACTAATCTACTGATTACAGAACAGTGTTTTCTACACTGTTTCAACCATGACCTACATTAAGAAATAAAATTTACACCATGAACCAGTACACCCAATCATGTATGTAAAAACCTAATTTAAGTTCGTGAGTACTGCCTCTTTTGCTTGGTGCAATCTCCTCTGATATTTTTAGTTAATGAATTTTTATTGGAGTGTAGTTGATTTACAGTGTTGTGTTTCAGGTGTACAGCAGAGTGAATCAGTCATTCATGTACATACATCCACTCTGTTTTAGATCCTTTTCCCATATAGATCATTACAGTGTTGCGTAGAGGTGCCTGTGCTATACGGTAGCTCCTTGTTAGTTCCTGATGGTTCAGTGGCTAACGAATCCACCTACAACGCAGGAGACAGAGGAAACACGAGTTTGATCCCTGGCTCGGGAAGATTCCCTGGAGGAGGAAATGGCAACCCACTCCAGTATTCTTGCCTGGGAAATCCTGTGGACAGTGGAGCCTGGTGGGCTACAGTCCATGGGGTCGCAGAGAGTCGGACATGACTCAGCACCGCACAGCACAGTGTGTACATGTCAATCTCAATCCTGATACTTTTATTTTCTATTCCATTATTTTTCATTTACAAATGTTTATTGTCTTCCACCAAGTCAACTTAACGAGCCCATAATGGATCATAACCCACAGGTAGGAAAACAGTGAAAGAGCATTTTCACATCGAAGAAGTATTGAGTAAACTGCTTCTGTGCAGAGCGCCCCTGATTAGTGCTGAAGGTGGAAGGAAGCATGAGGAAGGGACTGAACGTTTACAGGCTCCATGAGAGATAAGGTCCGCCTGTGATTAAGGAGCAAGGCAAGGTGATGAAATGCCAAGATGAAAAATAAGTAGCCACAGGGTACGAGGGAAGGAGCTATGCTTGTGTGACTTGGAAAAAACTTCTGAAATAGGGAAGGAAGTCTGGGGTGATTCCTTTGTGGTAGCTCATGGTGCCTCACAGGTGGGGGGTTTATCACTATGATGCTGCATAGGTGGGGGCCCGGGGTTAGGGGTGTACACAGTGTGCAGAAGAGGTCCTTGTGAGAGAGGAGGGAGCAGTCAGACTGGAAAGGTTGGTTAGGATCAAAGGGTAGTGGAGGGGTTGTAAACAGGAGGCCTGAAGAATGTGTTCAGTTTGCAGACTGGGGTTGTCCCTGGGAGGTTTTCTGCCACACAGAGGTTTTCAAAAATCAGGAGCAGTCCAGAAAAACCTCTGAAGTTGGAACTCTCATAAAAACTCAGATCAGGCCGACCTGTGCAACTGAGTGGTGGCTGCCCCTGGAGATGGGAGACAGCACCGCCCTGGGGGGCTGGGTCGACAGATATTCAGGTTCCCCTGCTCTCCGCTGCTTTAATCCAGTTGATACCAGTTCCCTACTCAGTTCTGCAGGCCTTTGGGTTTGTGACCTGAGTTTCCGAGACTCGGAGGCCAAGAAGGGAATTTGGGATTGCTGTCGGAGGATTCCGGTAGGAGTGTGACACTGAATTTGAGAGCTTTGTGTGCAGATGACTTGTTGGAGGCTTGTCAGTAGTCTTTTCTGAGTTGCTGCTGGCTGGCACTGTGAAATATTTTTCTGATGATTGGAATGGTGCTAATCAGAGATGGCCTTGGACTGTATTCTCTGGTGAGGCCGGTTTCTAGTGACCCCCAGGATCTCTTAGTCCTCCCGCTTTCCACTTCTGGCTGGCCTGGTTAGATGGTGACTCCTGGCACGTACTTTCTGGGAACCATGTTGAGGTAATAATTTGGTGAGATGTGAGTCACAACTGCCAAGTGTCGTTTGACATTAGGTCCTCAGGGGCTTTGGTTCTGTGCGTGAATAATAAAGGAATGGCAAGGAGACGGTCTCATTTCTTCTCTTAGATCCTTCCTAGGGTGGTCTCGGAGGTGGGCTTCCGGGATCCAGAGACTGATAATCCAGAATGCGTAATGACCATGTCATAATTGGTTCAAGACCAGGTGTGAATGCAAATGACTCCTAGAAGACTAGGAGGTCCATAACCACCCGTGATTGATAGTCCTTCCCCGGGGGAAGCTACAGGTGACAGGCACTGAACAAGAACCACTCTGCTTTTTACAGATGTGCAGCCTGACTATTTTAAAATACAGTTTTTTTAAAAAAGTTATTTATTTATTGGGGCTGTATTGAGTCTTTGTTGCTGGGCTTTCCTCTAGTTTGAGTGAGCGGGGGCTACTCTGTAGCCGTGGTGCTCAGGCTCCTCGTTGTGGCGGCTTCTCTTGCTGGGGAGCGAGGGCCATAGGACGAGTGGGCTTCAGAAGTTGCCGCGTGTGGTCTCAGCAGTCAAGGCTCCCAGGCTTTAGAGCGCAGGCTTAGTAGCTGCGGTGCATGGACTTAGCTGCTCCGCCCCATGTGGGATCTTCCACACCCAGGGATTGAACCCGTGTTTCCTGCCTTAGCAGGTGGATTCTTTACCACTGAGCCACCAGGGAAGCCCCTAAAATATAGTCTTTGTAAAAAAAAAAAAAAGTTGAAACTGAAGTACTTTTTGCCAAATTGCTTAAAAATATGTGATCATAGGATGCAAGGATAACCAGAAGTCAGCCGAATCATATCAAATTAAAACCCATTTCCTGCTTTTTTAAAAATAAGTGTCCAGTGCCCCTCTTTCACTTTATATCTGCATTTTATTTATTTACTGGCCACGTTAGATCTCAGTTGCAACACGGAGTCTTTCATTGCATTTGTGTGGGCTCCAGAACGCCTGTGGGCTCAGTAGCTGCAGTGGAGGGCTCCTCCAGTTACGGCATGTGGGGTCTTAGCTCCCCGAGCAGGGCTGGAACCCGAATTCCCTGCGTCAGAAGGTGGATTCTTAACCACTGGACCACCCGGAAAGTCCCCCATTTCCTGTTTTATATAACGGTTTGGTTACTACATCAGAGAAGCCATGCGTTAGCTATGGTACACTTTGGCTTTAGTAAAGTATTTGTCAGTTTCTTTAGGTAGGATGGTCCATATTAAATAAGTGGTGGAATGTGGGCTGGGTGGTGTTACTAATTTAATTTGACAGTTGTATGCAAAAACTGTTAGTTAGTGGCACTGAGTCAGCCTGGAAAGGGGTCTAAAAATGAGTGCCATAGGGTTCTATTCTTGGTGTTGAGCTGTTCAACATTTTTTTTCCATCGTTGTGGATGAAGATACAGAAGGTATATTTGTCAGCATTGTTGACAGTGTAGAAGTGGGAGGAATTGCTTAGTTAGCAGATAACCCAAGATTCAGATATATACAGAATGAGGGCTCAAATTTTAAAAAGAAATTCCGTAAGTGATAAATGTAAACCCTGATTTAGTTTTTAAAATTTGAATTGTAATGCTTATGCATTCTAGTAAGATAATCTCCCTCCTGGAGACCACATCGCAAGTGTACATGATGCTTTGTACACAGAGATTATTTAGAGTTTTTTTTTCCCTTAAACCGTAATGAAAAATTGGAAACAACATAAATATCCAGTAGAATGACTGGGCAGGAAGTAATCCATAAGTGATTCTGATGGATGTGTCTTCATAATGGAATATTATGCCATTAAAAATCAGGGTTAGGAATATTTTAAAATAACATGAACAGATGTTTCTGTGAAAAGTTAAGGAGCATCTACAGTATGATTTCAAATCTTTTTAAGTTTTTCAAAATAGTTTTATTTATTCTGGGTGTGCTGGGTCTTCGTTGCTACTCAAGGGCTTTTCTCTCACTGCGACGAGCGGGGTCTCCTCTGCAGTTGTGGTGTGCGGGCTTCTCATTGTGGCGGCTTCTCGTGTTGTGTAGCACGGGCTCTACGGGTATGCAGGCTTCAGCAGGTGCAGAACGTAAGCTCAATAGTTGTGGCACACGGGTTTAGTTGCTATAAGGCATGTGGGATCCTCCCGGATCAGGGATCGAACCTGTGTTTCATGCATTGGCAGGCAGATTCTTTGCCACTGAGCCACCAGGAAGCCCCTATGATTTCAAATCTTAAAAAAGTGCGTAGAAAATGACTGGAAGGAAATATTCCAATAATTCTAATACCAAAATATTAATATTGGTTACTTCTAGATAGATGAGTTGAGTGACTGTTATTTTAATGTTTTAAGTTAGCTATTTATATTTTTTATAGGGTGTATGTATGTCACAGTGGGAAAAACACTACCATATATTTTTTTAAAAATACTTTATTTTCTCGAGCAGTTTTATATTCACAGCAAAATTGAGAGGAAGATACAGAAATTTCCCACATACTTCCTGCCCCTCACATGCACAGCCTCTCCAGCCATCAACATCCCCTACCAGATGGTACATTTGTTGTAACTGATGAACCTACGCTGACCATTACTAATCACCCCAAATCCATAGTTTATATTAGGATATTCTGATTTTGGACAAATGTATCCACTGTTACAGTATCCTATAGAGTATTTTCACTGCCCTAAAATCCTCTGTGCTCTGCCTATTCATCCGTCCCTCTCCCTAACCCCAGGTAGCCCCTGTTATTTTTACTGGCTGCACAGTTTTGCTTTTTCTAGAATGTTATATCATTGGAATTGTACCGTGTGTTGTCTTTTCAGACTGGCTTGTGTCTAATCTTCCTCCATGTCCTTTCCTGGCTTGGTAGTATAATTCTTTTCAGCATTTCTTTTTAGCACTGAATAATATCCCATTATCTGGATGTAGCACAGTGTATTTATCCGTTCACCTCGGTTGCTTCCAAGTATGGGCAGTCAATATGAATGAAGCTGCTGTAAACATCTGTGTGCAGGTTTTTATGTGGATGTAAATTTTCAGCTCCTTTGGATAAATACCAAGGAATGCAACTGCTGAATCGTATGTTAAGAGCGTGTTTAGTTTTGGAAGAAACCACCAAACTTTTCCAAAGTGGCTGCACCGCTTTGCATTCCCACCAGCAATAAATGAGAGTTCCTGTTGCTCTGTATCCTCACCAGCATTTGGCGTTGTCAGTTATCTGGATTTTGGCCACTCTCATCGGTGGGTAGTGGTATCATTTTAATTTGCATTTCCCTAATGACTTGTGATCACATCTTTTCATGTGCTTTTTTGGTTGCCTCTATGTCTTTGGTGAGGTATTGGTTAAGGTTTCTGGCTCGCTTTTTAAAATTGAGTTGTTTGCTTTCTTACTGTTGAGTTTTAAGAGTCCTTTGTATATTATGGATAATAGTCCTTTATCAGTTGTGTCTTTTGCAAATATTTTCTCCCAGCCTGTGGTTTGTCTCTTCACTCTCCTGAACACGTGTATTTTTAAAAAACATTTCATCATTCGGGGACAGGATGGGGTAAAGGCAGATGATTCATTCAGTGACTAATCTTGAGTTATTTACCTGCTATGTGTCAAGCACTGACTGGAGACACAAACGAAGGCTCAGTCTCTGACCTGAATTTGATGATCTGATTGAAAGCGGGAGACCAACAGTCAAACAGACAAGCACAGCATGGCCCCCATGGTCCTCCAGGTGCCAAGGACGGGACAGATCACGTGGGAAAAAGTTGGAGATTGTTCTGTTGTTCACAAGTTTAATGGGAGCCCTGAGTGACATAAGGTTTTTTTTAGAAGTTAGTGTTAGTTGCTCAGTCACATCTGACTCTTTGAGACCCCATGGACTGTAGCCCGCAAGGCTCCTCTGTCCATGGAATTCTCCAGGCAAGAATACTGGAGTGGGATGCCATTCCCTTCTCCAGAGGATCTTCCCCACCCAGGAGTCGAACCCTGGTCTGCTGCCTTGGCAGGCAGATTCTTTACCATCTGAGCTACTGGGCGAGCCCTATTTTAGAATTCAAATCCCGTTCATAACCAGATCAGAAATTCATCAGTCCAATCCCAGGACCTGGTTTTAGTGACCTCTGCTGGTCTTGTGACATTTGGACCACTGTGGGGATATGATTTTAAAGAAGCACAAAGAAGGCTTCACCCACAGGAAGGAGCCTGGGATGCTGTGGGATTAGGATTGACAGGAGCATATTCAGGGGCGTGGGCACCCAGTAGTACTTTCCGATCTTTTCACGGTAATTGACTTTTTCATCTCTGCTCCTAGTGTTAGAATATGACCAGTGGACGGAACAATTACTTTCTCCTCTCCAGCTTCAGATTCTTCCTCTGTAGAATGATTGCTTTACATGATTCCTTACCTGTTGAATGATTACACTGAAGGTGATGAGCTTTAAGGTTCCTTTAAACCATAAAGACTGGGAGACCAGATTTCAGTTCTGTCAGAAAAGGAATTTTTTAAAATTTTGATTTTTTTTTATTTAGCTGTGCCAGACCTCAGTTGTGGCGCACAGGATCTTTGGCCTTTGTTGCCATGAGGGATCTTTAGTTCCGACATTTGAACTCTTAGGGATGTGGGATCTAGTTCCCTGACCAGGGATGAAACCCCTGAACTGGGAGTGTGGAGTCTTAGCTGCTGGGCCACCAGAGGAGTCCCGGGAAAGGAATTTTCCAGCTGGCAGGTCTGACCAACCGTGGAAATGTCTTCCCCTGGAGTAGTGAGCTCCCCATCATTGGAGGTATTCAACGTGGGCTGAATGCTGTGGATTAAGGGTGCCGTAGAAGAGAACAAGAGTTAGGCTGGCTTCCAAAGTCCTTTCCAAGTCTTAGGTTATTGTGTGACTTTTGTCAAAGCTGAAAGATAATGTGAAATATGGGATATACCTCTAATTGTACAGTACTAGGGTCAACATCATCATGGTAGGCTTTTTAGAAAATGTTAATAAGTGGGTCCTAACATTTTCAAGAAATCTGCTGGGGTCATTTTAGAAAGGAGGAAGAGAACTATTCAGTGGTGGCTCAGGAGTCAGTTTGTGGCCAGGACTGCTGAAAATTGAATTTTGTCTTTAGGAAAAGCAAGAAGACAGAGGTGGAGTGGAGATGGCAAATAATAATAAAGCAGGTTGGCATATGGAAGACTAACGTGTTTATTGGGCAGTTGTGTTCAGTATAATGAATGAGTCAAGCTGGGGGCCTTTAATTGACTCCTGAGGTCCTCTGCTTGGCTGTGGAGGACCTGAGAGTGTCCTTGGCTACCTCCTTCCTCGTGTTTTCCAGGCAGATTTATATTACCAGGTTATTGTTGTTATTGAGCTCAGTCACTCAGTCGTATCCGACTTTTTGTGACCCCATGGACTGTAGCCTTACAGGCTCTTCTGTGCATGGGAATTCGCCAAGGAAGAATACTGGAGTGGGTTGCTATTTCCTTCTCCTGGGGATCTTCTGGACCCAGAGATCAAACCTCGAACCCAAGTCACCTGCATTACAGGCTGATTCTTTACCATCTGAGTCACCTGGGAGGCCCTCCGCACATTAAATGCCATCCTGACACCAGGGATGAGTCTGAACCTTGTGGCTGCTCTGTGGATTTAGTGATAGTGACGACAAGGAAGATAAACTTTTGGGTGGGATTTTCCAGAGATGCATATGTTAATGTTATTTTATATTGGACAGTAAATTTGTGATTTGAATAAAAATGTTTTTGTTTTCACATTTTTATTTGTTGCTTCCATGTGGAAGTTTAATTTTGCCTAAATTTTACTTAAATATGTGGTTTATTTAGAATCCACTCTGGTTAAACATTTTAGATTTTCTTGCTGATATTTTTGGATTCCTTCTTTTGTTGGGAGCACTGTCAGGGCTAACTCACATAGCAAATGGGCTAACTCACATAGCAAATGTTTCTCAGAAATTCCGCAAGGAGAATAGAGGTTTATCTCATCTTTTGGAGAAGAACGCAAGATTTATGTCACCAGGCCATTCATGCCGGCCTTTTGGCATTTGAAAGAATCAGTATTAGGCAAGAGAGTGGTTTTTTGGTGTTTTTAAATTTAATTTTATTTTTTGGCTGGACTGGGTCTCCGTGGCTGTGCAGGCTTTTCCCTCGTCGAGACGAGCAGGCGCGCTCCCCGGTCAAGGTCCGCGGGCTTCTCACCGCAGCGGCTTCTTTTGTTGCTGAGCACGGGCTCTGTGGTTCAGGGGCTTCAGCAGCTGTGGCTCCCGGGCTCTAGAGCACAGGCTCTGTAGTTGTGGGGCACGGGCTTAGTTGCTCCCAGGCGTGTGGAATCCCCCTGGACCGGGGATTGAACCTGTGTCCCCTGCATTGGCAGGCAAACGCTTTACCTTTGAGCTGCCAGGGAAGCCCGGAAGTGCGTTCTTCATGTGAAGCAGTTTCGGGGTGCTTACCTAGGGGGCGTCAGTTTTAGATGTATGTAAAAAGCACAGACAGAACTCTGTAATTGAGAACTAAAGTGGGAAGTCTTTGTGCATTTGATGATGAAGGGCTCAGGCCGCCTTTATCCCAACATCATTTGGGTCTCACACAGTAGATGGCACATCGACTGTGCTTGTTGAGTTGCTCGGAATCAGTTCCCTGGGCCACATAACAGTGAGTATGGGAAAAACTTAGGCTATCAGATTTTTTTTTTTTTTTTAAGGCAAAAACACGATAAGAAATAACAGCTCTCAGCCGTTTTTGTCCTTTGAGTGTTAGGAAGCCATAAAACTCTTTTAGTAAAAACAACCACACTGGGTGGCTGTTTTTCAAAGTGCAAGGGGGCGGGGGAGTTGGTGGTGGTGGTGGAATGAAAACCTCCCTGTCCTCTATTTTTCTTCTTCAGCCGCACACGAATTGCTCCTGGTGTGCCGTTCTTAAATTCCTGTGTCCTCTATCCGTTTTAATCTTGTTATCTATTTTTATGGTGACTGTCGCCATGGTACTTGTGCACTTTACATAGCACAACAGAGATTTCAGATATCTCATAGGACAGCTCAAAGTTCTGCTGCAGCCAGGGAGAAAGGCTGCTGGGGTAGTTTTCTTTTTAAATTGAGGTGTAATTTGCATACAGTGGAATGCTCAGATCTGAACTGTGCCGTTTGATCAGTTTTGACAAATGCATCCTGAGACAGAACCTGTCTATCACCTCTGAAGCGTTCCCTGTGACCTTTTTGAGTGCATCCTCACCGCAACCAGAAGGACCACAACTCTGATTTCTAAGACCCTAGCTAGGCTAGTTTTGGTGACCCTAGGACTTTAATAATAGACTTTTGTGTTTCTATGGGCTTTTCACGTGGCATTTTGAAGAGGTGAAGAGTATGTGTGTGTGTTTAAAAGATCAGTGTTTTGTGTGATTAGGTGGCCCTCAGGAGTAAATGAGATTTTAGAGCTTGTCTGATGTGGTGGTCAGCTTCTTCCTTCTCATGAACCCACGGGATCGGAATTGATGTTAAAAATCCTGATTCCCAGATGGAAGGGTCTGAAGCACAGCTGGTTGGCTAGGGGCCCTGGTGGATTATGTGTGGTTGGGTGAGAGCTGCCATTATGGGCGAGTCTGTGTGTGTGTGTGTGTGTGTGTGATGTTGGACAGCTGGAATGCTCAGCTTGCACAACTGAAATCTTTCCTAGGACATCCCTTTATGTTACCCAGAAGCCCTCTGACATGCCTTTCTCTTTTTTTTCTTGCCTCTTCCCTGAACTGGCGTATAAACTGAACCATCCACAGAGTCACAGAGCTGGGATTCTAATACTTAAAGTAAGATCTGTGTTGCAAAGCCCACTGCTTTGCACCACTCTGCTTTCAGCGTCCTAGGGAATTGTATGGCAGATTCAGTTAGAAATTGCCCCCAAACATCAGACTGAAATGTACGGAACAAGGTCGGTTTCTTTTTTTTAAAAAAAATCACATGGTGAAATGCAATTTTCATTACAGAAGTAGTACATGAACACATTCTCTGTAGGAAAAAAAAAAAAAATGCAAACCTTTCAGAGCAAACCCAAATCTTCCTTAACAACCACTTGTAATCCCAGTCCTTCCCTGGAGGTTAACCACTGTTACAAGTTTGTTGGTGTTCTCAAATGCTTAACATACTTGCATTTATACCTGTAGAACAAAAAAAAAAAGTGCGTGGCAAGTAGTATTGTGCTCTCCCCACCCCCCTTCCATCTTGGTGGTGGCTTTCTGCCACTGCGGGTAGGTCTTACTGATTTTACCTCCTTCATAACCTTGCTTAGAACCAGAAGGCTAAACCATTGTTTGTGGGCTTCCCAGGTGGCGCTAGTGGTAAAGAACCTGCCTGCCAGTGGAGAAGACATAAGAGATGTGGGTTTGATCCCTGGGTGGAGAAGATCCCCTGGAGAAGGGAATGGCAACCCGCTCCAGCATTCTGGCCTGGAGAATCCCATGGACAGAGGAGCCTGGTGGGCTACAGTCTGTGGGGTTGCAAAGAGCTGGACATGACTGAAGCAACTTAGCACACACACGAACAGTTGTTTAATTTAGCCTAATTGATGGCCATTGAAGTTATTTCCAAATCCCCTCCTGATACAAATGCTGTTACAGTAAACATGGCCAGACATGCCTGCTTGTCACGCATGTGACCAAGAATAGATAGTGAGAAAGGGGATTTGCTGGGTAACAGGGTACTTTAATTTTAATTTTAATTTTTTTTGTATTTATTTATTTGGCTGTGCTGAGTTTCAGTTGTGGCATGTGGAATCTTCAGTTGAGGCACATGGCATCTAGTTCCCTGACCAGTGATGGAACCTGCACCCCCTGCATTGGGAATGTGGAGTCTCAGCCACTGGACCACCAGGGAAGTCCTGATACTTTAATTTAAAAAAATAATAAAGACCCATTACAGGGTCAGTTCTGAGCTTAGGCTTGATGTAGGCCAGAAGTTCTTCAGGTGGACTCAGACACAAAGCAGTTGTTTTCTGAGAATGGGGCAGGCCCCAGGGTGTGCGAGTATGCAGTTTGGCTGGGAGGCTGGGTGTTGGAGAGAGTCCATTGAACCCCATAGTCAGTTGGGTCTAGTTCCCCGAGGACTTTGACCTGTGTGTTGGAGAAGAGTCACTGGATGGATGAGCAGCCGTGGTGGCCCCTAGATGGTAAATTCTAACCTAGTTCACTCCCTAGCTGGAGACCTTCAACCCATCTGTGATAGTTCTCTGTCCATCTTTAGAATACAAAGTGTGGCTTCAACACGCAAGCCAAGGGTCAGGCTTGTGGAAGCATTTTTGTGTTCTTAAAAAAAACAAAACCAAACCTAGAACACTGTCTTTATCACTCCTGTCAGCAGTTCCATTGTGCTTGGAGAAGGATGGAGTGTGTCTCTCTGTGTTTACCCTTCCCATCATCTCTGGATCTCTGAGAACTCCTGGAAGACAGGAAAAGTCATCGTCAGGCCAAACCCATGCCTCTAGGAGGGTGTATGGCAAGGAAGGGCTTGGCTCTGTCCCTTCTGAATGGAGCATGCTGGTCACCCAGCTGGTGAGGGCAAGGTCCCGTTGCAGCCTTAATCATCCTAAATGCATTCACCTTCACATTTCTTACGCAGAGGTTAGAGAACAGTTCTGGTTCTGAATCCAGGGACCCCCACTGATTGCACTCACACAGTTGTCCAAACCCAGTGAGGCAATTTATATTGCCTTCTTTGAGGGTGTTGACCCGCTTCAGTCAATGTTGGGACCCTATTTTATCTCTCTCACTTGCTAGACCCTCCCAGGGCTCACTGGCCTTAATCTTTGCTTTGAGTGTGCCCTCCCCGTGACAGCCCATTGAGCTGACTGTCCTGGGGTTTCACAAGTTCTTTCTCCATGGGCAGCCATCTGTGTCCCCAGGATGGATGAGTCTCTTAAGTTTATAGGTGGTGGTGGGTAGCGTGTTTCCTTTTGGTTCAGTCCTTTTGCATTGGTGCTGGACAAAACGATTTTTTTTTTTTTTTGACTTTGTGATCCCGGTAGGATGACAGTCCAGTCTACACAGAGGGCCCTATGTCAGAGCTCTTCCATGATTTCTGTTTCCCCTCCCCCCTTAAATGTATTACACTGCCCTTGTCAGTGTTCAGCTTTACTGTCAGCTGTTCCCCTCCTTGAGCGAAGTTTCCCCTGTAGTCTCGTCTCATCACCACCCAGAGCTTGGTGCCTTTTTTAAGGCTAACGTTCATTGAACTTTGGAGAAGGAAATGGCAACCCACTCCAGTACTCTTGCCTGGAAAATTCCATGGACAGAGGAGCCCAGTAGGCTACCGTCCATGGATTCTCAAAGAGTCGGACACGACTGAGCGACTTCACTTCACTTCACTTATTGAACTTAGCCCTGGAAGATTCTTTTCCCATTCCTTCCTGGGCTTTTCTCTCAGACCTGGGGGATCAGAATATCTAGGAAGGGAATCTTGGTGACTCTCTCTCTCTCTCTTTTTTTTCTAAATTATTTTTTAAAAATTTATTTGGTTGTCCTGGGTCTTAATTGTGTCATGCGGGCTCTTTATTCCCTGACCAGGGATCAAACCTGGCCCGCCTGCATTGGCAGGTGGATTTGTATCCACTGTGCCACCAGGGAACACTTTCTTTTTAAAAAAGTTGTATTGGAGTATAGTTAATTTACAGCATTGTGTTATTTCTGTTGTACAGCAGAGTGACTCAGTGATACCTGGTTCTGTCACTTCCTAGCTCTGTGGCCTTGGGAATGTTGCTCAACCTTCCCACGTCTCAGTTTTCTCATCTATCAAGTGGAGGAGGTGATCCTGCTTATCTCATGGGGCTATTGTGAGGGATGAAGTGAGATACAGTCTGTGAAATACATAGCCAGTGGCCAGCCCTTCTGTCTTTGAGTAATGATAGCTCTCGGAACATTCCTGAACAACTATAGTCTTCGAAAGGCTGCAGGATGGACAGAATGCTGGGTTTCTCTTGCCCTTGATTCTTAGCGGTTCTAATGAAGCAGATAGACGTGATCTGGGGGCTTGTGAACACCCCTAATGAAGCAGATAGACCTGATCTGGGGGCTTGTGAACACCCCGGGGCCTTTCCTCTCAGAAGAGTCTAGTTGTCTGCGTGAGCCTAAGTTCAGTCTCCCTGCCTGACCTGGGGAGGGATTCCATGTGGTCCCAGGGGCCAGCAGTGGGTTACTGGTGCTGGGCAGCCACTGTGGCGACCCACCACATGCCAGGGTCGTTCTTCTCTTTTCCCAGAGTGCACGTGTGCGGCCCGCTGGTCCTTCCGTTTGGTCCACACTAGCTTTGTTACTGTCACCAGTGAGTGTGCTCTCATCCTCTGTCCATTTCAGAAAGAACATCCAAGAGTGGATGCCTGGATATCCTGAGCTCAGACAGACATGCCCACTCACTTCGCCTGTTTCTCCATCTCTCTGCAGCCTTTGAAATCATCCTCAGGCCCACGGTTATTGGGACATGCGAGTGCGTGTGCTCAATCATGTCCGACTCTTTGTGGCCCCAAGGACGGTAGCCCAACAGACAGGCTCTGTCCACGAGATTTCCCAGGCAAGAATACCGGAATGGGTTACCATTTCCTTCTCTAGGGGATCTTCCCGACCCTGGGATCAAACCTGCATCTCCCACATTGGCGGGTGGATTCTTTACCACTGAGCTACATGGGAAGCTGAGAATTCCATAAATGGCCACTCTAGAGAAAGCCACTTCCTTGGTGGGTTGGGCCTCGGGCAAGCCCCCTCCCTCACTGTGCCCATTTTCACAATGTATTTATTTAAACCATCTGCTATACGGTATTCACTGAGGTTGACTTTCTGTTTTCTGGAGGAAACGTGTTTGTCTCCCTCACCCTCCAGTCACTCAGCAGATTTTTTTTTTGTTGTTCGACCCATAACATTTTATTTCAACTTAACTGTGTCAAGCACTGAAAATATTAACATGCATAGTCATCTATGTTTATAAGCTTCATCCTAAAAACCATCGTTTTTAAAACTGGGCTTTGGTTTCAGATTGCTGATTTCTTTTTTTTTTTTTGCCTTTTCCTGAAAGAAGCAGATTCTGATCCATTCATCTAATTGCTCAGATCGATGACTGTCACTCTTGAGCATATGAAGTGCTTTAATAAGCGAGCTGGGTGTGGGATGCAAGGGAAGCTCAGCGAGGCCTAAAGCTCTCTGATTATTCGGCAGATTGTCTTAGCTCGCAGGTGCTGGGGTCCTGTGGTGCCCCTTCCCCTGGGTTTCCAGTGAGCTGGCGCTGCCCTGTGTGCTGGGCGTGTCTGCACGGGTAAACGCATGTCCAGACCCAGGCAGCTGGGATCTGGGACTGAGGTGTCAGATTTGGGAGGGTTGCTCGCAGAGGCTGGTCACGCTGGTCACGCTCCGCCTCGCGGAGGCTTGGCAGCGGTCCTTGAACCGCCCTGGGCAGGCCACCAAGACGGAGATTTTGGCAAGGGGCGGGGGAGGAGGGCAGACTTGGAACTGTGTGCTGAGAGCCAGGTGAGGGGCCAGTCACATGGGCCCTGCCTTGGGCTCAGGGCAGAGCTGGCCAGCTGGGTGTTGATATCGAAGCTGGGAGCCCTGGGGTTGGTTCCCCATGGCCAGATGGCCTCTAAGTGGAATATGTTGAATTTCTCAGTTCCCCTTCTTGCCAAAATCAGTTCCATTGTGATTTCAGTTAATCAGTAACTCACTCATGGTCAACTTTTTAAAAAAGTATTTTATAGTAAATAATATTATATAATATTTTAATATATAATTATGTATTATTTATAAATAACATAATATAAATATATAAATAAAATATTTATATATAATAAAATATATAATATTATATTATTATATATTAACACTGGCTGTGTCTTGCAGCATGTGAGATCTTAGTTCCATGACCAGGGATCGAACCCATGCCCCCTGCCCTGGAAGCGAGGAGTCTTAACCGCTGGACCACAGGGGAAGTCCCCGTGGCCAGCTTCTCGATTCCCTTTAGAGTTAGTAGCTGCATCACTGATTGTGGTTGAACACCCTTTCACAACCTCAGTTCCCAGGTGCCGGCCGGACTGTGGCCACTAAGCTGTCCGAGTGGCCAGCCATGTCTGTTAGCTGTGTAGTGCCAGGCTGGGATCAGGCAGCAGAGGAGGGGACACGTTGTGGAGACCCTTCCGGACACTGGGAGGTGGCCTCAGTTTTCACGGTGAGGCAGGAAACTGAGGCTCTGAGGGCGTGGCTTGTTGCCTGATGCTGCACAGGTCAGGGCCATGGGCTTGCCTGGAGCGCGTTTCCTGAAGCGGTGCCCTTGGCAGTGTGCCCAGACTCAGCCTCTCTCGTTCCATGTTGAGGAGCCGGCTTCAGTTACTCAGGTGTATCCAGCCTTTTTTTTCCCTCGGCCACAGAGCTCCTGGGGGATGGGAGGCATTTGTGCGGCTCTTGGGGAGAACGCTCCAGCCCCAGGAGCGAAGGGTTGTCCCCCAGGAGAAGGTGCCAGAGTGACAATGTGGGGGGACTGCCCCCATCCTGAGACAGGAAACTTGTCCTGGGAAGCGGGGAGTCAGAGTGGAAGCAACATTTAGATGAAAAATTGATCCGTGGAAGGACCTGATCCAGTAGTTAAGACTTGGAGCTCCCAGTACAGGGGGCCAGGGTGCATCCCAGTCAGGGAACTAGGTCCCGCATGGCACAGCCCTCCCCTTCCTCCAAAAAAGTTGATCCATGGAAGCGGGGTACAGTCCTTCTGACCAGACACGTCTAGTTCTGTTCATTATCCAGCTCTTATTTCAAGTTTTTAAGTGTTATCAGCCACTAGAATGTTCTGTCATTCGAACAGCACGTGCTCCTTGTCTCATTACCTGTAATTTCCAAAACTACACTTTATTTTGTCCTGGCTTTTGTTTGGCCCTGGTGGCTCCCAGGTGGGACTCGGATTCCGGAGGGGTATTTGGGTCCTTTCCTCCCCTGTTGCTCTTTTCTGCTTGGCCCATTCTCTTTTGCACGTGCATGGTTTCTCCCCCTCTCCTGGCCCGGCCCCCAGACCAGGTGGCTCCTTTCTTGGGTACCTGCAAGAAAGGGCTTTGGAGTTCCCTGGGGCCTTTGTGTTGCCTTGTCTGATCCTCACAGTGCTGTGAGGAAGGAAGTGTGAGCTTCATTGGGAAGAAGGGATCTATCAGAGGCACTTGTGTGTGTGCATGCTCAGTCGCTCAGCTGTGTGTGACTCTCTGTGACCCCATGGACTGTAGCCCGCCAGGCTCCTCTGTCCATGGGATTCTCCAGGCAAGAATACTGGAGTGGGTTGCCATACCCTTCTCCAGGGGATCTTGTCCACCCTGGGAGAGGGCTCCCACCTTCTTACTACCTGTTGATTCTGGCCAGGAAAGTCACCAGGTGACTCACCTTCCCTACAACCCCACTGGCACCACCCCCCACCCCCGGTCTGTTTATTTAGGATTGCCAGGGTAGGTGATTATTCATTCAAATGACTGCTGAGTTCCACATGGTTTTTCTGTTCAGTGAAGAAATAGAGCCTGCATCTCTCTGCCTTCAGAGGAGCAGGAATACAAGAGGCCCCTGTGTCTCGAGATCAGCATTTCAGGCATCACAATCACACAGCTTCCCTTTCTAGGGTGTGCACCATTCAGGGACTTACCTAAGGGGTCCCATGTTGTTAAGCATTTTATTTTTAAATTTTTATTTATTTAAAAAATATTTATTTATTCGGCTGTGCTGGGTCTTAGTTGTGGCAGGTAGCATCTAGTTCTCTGATGACCAGTGATCGAACCAGGGCCCCCTGCATTTGGGAGCTTGGAGTCTGAGCCACTGGACCGCCAGGAAAGTCCCTGTTAGGCATTTTAAATTCTCTCCTCTGTGCTTTAGATTTGGGAAGGTTGTTCTTATGATGCCAGTTTTCCCTTTTCATAACTGTAAGTGCCTCTGACAGACTTCCTGGTGACTCAGTGGTAAAGAACTTGCCTGCCAGTGCAGGAGATGCGGAGACACTGGTTCAATCCCTGGAGGGGATCAAGAAGATCCCCTGGAGAAGGGCATGGCACCCCACTCCAGTATTCTTGCCTGGAGAATCCCATGGACAGAGGAGCCTGGCGGGCTACAGTCCGTGGGGTCGCAAAGAGTCGGACACAGCTGAGCGACTGAGCATGCACACACACAAGTGCCTCTGATAGATCCCTTCTTCCCAATGAAGCTCACACTTCCTTCCTCACTGCACTGTGAGGATCAGACAAGGCAACACGAAGGCCCCAGGGAACTCCAAAGCCCTTCCATCTGAGCCCCTGTCCTGCTCCAGGGTCCAGGGATGAGAGAACGAGTCCAGGGATGAACTAGGAAAGGCTGCGGACAGCCCAGCTGACTAGGCCAGCAAAGCAGTGGCCTTCTGAAGGAGCCTCAGTTTTCTCAGCTATAAAATTGGGATTAAATTGTCCCTCCATGTTTCCTTGAGTTGCTGTGAGGTCAGGAAAAAAAGGAAGCCCCCAGATGTGTGTATCAAAGTACGTGGAATCCCGAGTGCTATGCAGGCATTCATGGGTGGTTGGGGTTAATGTGCAGGTGGGAAGCTTTCTCTGCAAACTGCTGGAGGGAACTGTCAGTGCTCTGAGGCCGGTTCTCCCCGCCTCCTCCAGCCCGCTGGCTCTGGTTAGAATGCCGAGTCAGCAGTCAGGCATCTCCCTGCCTCCTACGGGAACTCTCACATAGTTTTGGTACAGCCGAATCAGGTTTAACCACAGTGCAGGCACCCACATGTACGCACGTGCATGCGTGCCCCGTGCAGATAGGAAAACAGTGCTGGCCCAGCCCTCCACCTCGCCTGGCATGTTTGTAGGCGTGCCTTTACTTATCCCTGCTTCCTTAAACAGCATGCTCTACCTGTTTTCAAGAACACACTGCGTAAGTCCCCTACACACAAACCTTCAAGATGCGAGCTTTCAAAGATGCGAATGTGTATTCTCACGTTTCACCTCATAAATTAGTTAACGTGTCTGGCATGCATTGTCACGTGCGTGTGTCCTCTACAAGTGGTTGTGCTTTTGTGTGCTTTACAGAATACAGTGTCTTTATTTGAACCCCAGGATGTCCCAAAGCAGGGCTTCCCAGGTGATGCTGCTGGTAAAGAACCAGCCTGCCAATGCAAGAGACAAAAGAGACTTGGGTTTGATCCCTGGGCCAGGAAGATGCCCTGGAGGAGGGCGTGGCAACCCCCTCCAGTGTTCTTGCCTGGAGAATCCCGTGCACAGAGGAATCTTGCAGGCTACAGTCCATGGGGTTGCACAGAGTCTGACATGACTGAAGCGATTTAGCATGCACACATCCGAAAGCAAGCGTAAAAGCAGCGGTGATGTACATGGTACCGTTAAGTGCCAGCCGTTACACTATACTAGTGACTTTTCAAGGTACTGTAAGATTAAAAACAATTTTCTTTTTTTATGTGTGTTTATTTTTTATGTACTATTTGTGTGAAAAATATAACCCTATCACAGTACAGTACTATATAACTGGTTGTGTTAGCTGGATACCTAGGCTAACGGTTAGACTTACGAACACGTTGGACTTACCAACACTCTTTCGGAACTTGTTTATATATACGGGACTTACTGTACTTTCTTAGAACCAAGTCTAAGTGCTAAAATGCTACCCTTATTTTTGACATCTGCCTATCATTTTAGGGTGAGTAGTAGGTCTTATTTCTTACAACACATTAATTTTTAACTGTATTTTATTTTTAAAATTTTTACTTATTTATTTTTGGCTGCACTGTGTCTTTGTTGCTATGGAAGGGGTTCTCATTGAGGTGGCTTCTCATCGTGGCGCACAGGCTGTTGACCACGTGGACTTTAGCAGTTGTGACGCATGGGCTTAGTTGCTCCATGGTGTGTGGAATCTTCCCAGACCAGGGATCGAAGCCCCATCTCCTGCGTTGGCAGGTGGATTCTTACCCAAGGGACCACCAGGGAAGTGCACCACATATTATTTTTTAATCTGGGGCTTTCCTTACCTATGGGAATAGCAACATCTGTTCAAAATCATGCATTTAATGGGATAAGCAGGGGCTTGCTCTCTTGGGGAGATGGAGTCTCTTGGAGTTTCAGGTCCCTGAGCCCTGTGTTTCATACAGAGTAGTGCCTGCATGACAGCTGTGAATAAAGGACACTGCTGGTTTTGTAAGTAGATGAGGAGGTAGGTGTGAAGGAAGAGGAAGTACAGTTGTTCCTGGGCTGAACTGTGAAAACCCTTTCCTTCCCTGTGGGCAGCACAAACAGAATGGTCTCTTTTACTTGACTAGAATGGCTCCTGTGCAGTCACATCAACAAAAGTATTTGTGGATCGGGGTCATTTATTGTTTGCTGGGGAAAATTCGGTGTAACCAGATCAGGTGACCCGTTTCTGCAGCCCATATGCTGGGATATGAAAATAGCTCTGCTATTTGGGGCCCTAATTTTCCTCTTCCGTTTTGCTATTACTTCTATTACTCAACGGTGGGAAGGCTGGGCCCTCAGTTACAGGAGATCCTGTGGAGAAGATCCAGCCCTGAACCGGAGATGGGCAGCCTTTAAGATCCTTGCCAGTCCTGATCACCTAATTTTAATTTTACCAGCAGTCTAAACTGTTATACATTGAGACAGTATAATCCGGTGTCTAAAAACCTTCAGATGAAGACAACGATTAAGATGACTTGAGGATCGAAATGGTCATTCTCTGAACAGCTGATTTAGAAATCTTGGCGTTGAATCAATTACTGATATGCTCAATGCTATGATCTTAAGCTCATACCATGAAAAACCTAAAATGCACACTATGCATTTAAAAAATGGTGTCATAGGGCCTGATGTGTAACTTGAGAGACCTAGATGTTTTCGCGCAGGCCCTTGGCTACTCTTGGAGATTTTTCTGTCCAAAACCAGGCTGAGAAAAAGGTCCTCTGGGAAGAAATAATCAATATATGCTCAATGAAGTGAAGTGGTTTTTTTTTTTTTTTTTTTTAACTTTTCCTGGAGAAGGCACCCAGAAGAAAATAAAGCTTGAGAACCAGGTAGCATTTGGGCAGTGAGGACAGAGTATGACAACTTGCTTCTTTCTGCCAAGCAAGGTTCAGATGGTGAGGACCACAGACAGATTTGCATATAGTCATCAGTATGCTGTGGACGCATGCGGCATCTCTCTGTAACAGAGATCATCCTTGGGCAAGGACTGCTGAAGCATGAATTGTTTGGGACCAGTGAATTGTCCTTTTCTCCACTGAATTCCATTAGGCAGTAAAACGTGGTGTGCTGCAGCATTTTTGACCTTTACGTGAGCTTAGAATGTCACGTGGAAGGAAGACAGTAAGTGAAAACTTTACAGATTTAAAAGAAAATGATAGCAACACCGATAAAAGATGAAGAACAATATGCAGAATATTAGCCAAAGGTCTTAAAAACTCAAATCGTTGCTCTTTGCAGTGGTTACTCAGGGGGAGATCATAAAATAGAAAGCTGAGGTTTAGTGGGGAATCTCAGCAGAGGAGTGACGCCCCTGACCTTGGTCCCCAAATTGTTCATTAGAGAAGCAGCAGTCTTCCATGCTTTGGCATATGGAAGTCTTACTCCAAGCCTCACCCTCTTTAATGACAAAAACAAACAGGAAAACAAAACAACCCCTCCCCCCCAAAAAAAAACCCCTTTGGTTGTGTAATGAATCAGTTTGACTGTATGACCTGCGTCCTGCAAGTGCTACTCAGTGATGTCATAGCTTGTTGCCATGGGAGGCTAAAGAGAGCAATCATTGTGCATGAGGGCGTGCACACACACACACGTGGATGTGCTGAGACGAGGGGTTGTCTGGCAACAGTCACATGTCAAATGGCGATTTGCAGCTTAGAACCACAGAGAGGGTTTGTTTTCTTCTGTCTGTTCCAGTTATTAAACTGATGGCAGATGTCCTCATTAAGAGCTATTAGCACATCAGAAGATGTTTGCTGAGTTTGGAAAAGGGCTCACCCCTTTTGGACATGGACCAAAATACATCTCCAGTAGCCAACCGCACCCTGAGGAGGACAGCAGAGGGGATGAGAAGCAAAGAGAAGCAGGTTCTCTTAAAACTCTACATCAGCCAGGAAGTCTTTTTTAGCATGAGTTTATATTTTAGTCAAAGACTTCTGTAACTCAAGAATGTAACATTGTAAAGTTGGATTTGCCTACTTGTTGAAACACTGTTGTTGTTACCCTGAAATAGATGTTTCCTGATTTCTCTTTATGGTACCAGAACCCTGTGGCAAGTTAGGGACTGACTGGTTTATATGGAACATCTATAGCTCTGAAGAAAGAAACTAATAGGGAAGTGAGTAGAAAGTAGAGATCAGGGAAGGAGGATTTGAAGGAGGCAGTGGTTATATTGATAGAAACATACTGGGAGAGAGTTGGGACCCTCGATCTCAGGTATAAAGTGAGAAGAAGTCCTGGAGAGCCCCTGGCAAATTCTGTATTACCCTGGCACCTCTGCCTGGCTGCATGGCAGACCTTTGTACGTGTGTGCATGCTAAGTCACATCAGTCATATCTGACTCTTGGACTGTAGCCCGCCAGGCTCCTCTGTCCATGGGATTCTCCAGGCAAGATTTCTCTAGAATGGGTTGCCACGCCCTCCCTCAGGGTATCTTCCCAACCCTAGGGATCAGACACGCATCTCTTACTCTCTTGTTTTGGCAGACGGGTTCTTTACCACTAGTGGCTCCTGGGAAGCCAGGCACACCTCTGTAGGTGCTTGAGTTCACTTCTGAATTCCTGAAGGACTTGAGGGATGGTGTTATCTCCCGAGCCGTGCTCCTGATTCAGTAGCCTACATTTAATCTAGAGTCATATATTTTCACTTCCATGCTATCAGTCCCCAGTGTAAATTTGGCTAAAATTTTCCTTAGCTTTTGGGATTGATTCCATATCTCTCTGCGCCCTCATGAGGGCAATATGTGTATAAAGTTCTTCCCAAACCACTAAATGATTAACAATGACCTGGACTGTTAAACAAGATCAGAGGAAAGCACTGACCTTTATTTTGTAGGTAGGAAGCTGAGGTGCAAGTGGAAAAGGGATTTTCAAGGAAAGAAAAAAGCACAGGAGATGGATGCAGAAACTTGCAGGATTGGGAGCTGGGTTTTATTTGGTTTTGCTTTATTTTTTTCCTATCAAGGTTCACTGACATAGAGAAAAAAATACCACGTAGATCAGAAGCAACTTGAGTGTTTTCTTTTGAGAGATCTCATACCTACTGGACTAATGGCAGTATCATGCCCTTTGACACCAACGAGGCAAGAGTTCAGTCCCCTGGGACTGCCTTTCATGGTTGTGTTGCCTTGGCAACCTAAGCTGGCAGTGGCTCAGTTTCCTCATCAGAAATGAAAGACCATATGTTTGTCTTAAGTTGTTCTGAGGATTAAATTAGATACAGTTTGTGAAAGCTCGTGCTATTGGGCATTTAATAAAGGCAGTTTCCCTTCCTTCTTTCTCTTCTGCTTTTAAAAATTAAGATTTGAGCTCGCTATAAATAAAGCAAATCATAAAATGTATTTCAGGGTGGAATTCAGGCCAGTCAAAGGAGAAAGGCCAGAGAACGCATGTGGAAAGAAGCCGGAAGTGGGCATGTTCACCAGCTGTGCAAATCCAGCAGGCTTTGGAAGGTGCAGCTTCACAAATCAAATAAAAAGTGTTCTTTACGTTAAAAAAAAAAAAAAAAAAAGGCTTAGGAAAAAGAAAACATCATCAGAGACTGTGAGCCAAATATTTCAGGCTCCGTCTGAAGACTGGAAGCCCAGGAATTTTGGAAATGCTACCCTTTCTTCATGTTCAGTGGTAGAAACCTCAAACTTCCTGCTGTGGAAAGTGGGGGTGGCCGCTGTGTTGTGTGTGTGCATGTGTGTTTTTTTTGGTCAAGAGCAGGGTTCTTTCTTTCTCTGGAAGATTGCTGCCATCTGACGTCTCTAAGTGGCACTGTGGCTTTGCTTACAGCTCATCGACATTAAACAGCGGGTTATGGGCATCCCTGGTGGCTCAGTGACCAAAAAACCTGCCTGCCAATGCAGGAGCCATGGGTTCCATCCCTGGGCCAGGCAGATCCCCTGGAGAAGGGAATGGCAATCCACTGTAGTATTCTTGCCTAGGAAGTCCCATGGACAGAGGAGCCTGATAGACTATTGTCCATGGATCACACAGATTTGGACGCAGCTGAGTGACTAACTCTTTCTCTGTGTGTGTGTGCACACGTGTGTGTGTGTGTCCACGCGCGCGTGCACATTTCCGCCTGGGTGCTCAGAGTCACTCCGTCATGTCCGACTCTGCAACCCATGGACTGCAGCCTAGGCTCCTTTGTCCACAGGATCCTTCAGGCAAGTATACTGGAGTGGGTTGCCTTTCGCTTCTCCAGGGGATCTTGCCAATCCAGGGATCCAACCTGTGACGCTTGCATTGATACCACTAGCGCCACCTGGGAAGTGCTTAAAGTGAGAGTTCGAGGCTCTTGTTTCTGGCTTGATGCCTGAAGATGACAGTAGGTGACTGGGTGGACACTTTTTTTTTTTGATGATGAATTTACTTCTTGTGTTTTTCTTCCTTTTGATGACATGCATAGTAAAAAAAAGCTTTCCAATAGTGTTACTACATATAAAGTCACTAGATATCTAGAGAGGAATTCGGTAGGGTAGTCTGATTTTGACCTTTTTCTTACCTCTTCTTTGCTTTCTAGGGAATTCATGATGGAGATACCATACTCCCTGATTCTAGCCTGTGAAGCTCTGAGTAAAACATTTATTAAAACGTGCCAAACCCTTCTCCTCCATATTTGCAACTGTATTATTAGCAGACAGGCTGTGGAGCATGGGTGGGATTTCCCAAGAGCAACTTTGTTGACAGTTTTGATTCTCAGAGGCCCTAGAAGATTGACTTCCTCTTTTCTGGAATGGTATGGGCTTCTGAAGGTCAAGGGGTTCCCCCTCAACCACCCCTGCCCTGGGGCTTAGAGAGTGCCAGGTGGTTAGAACCCACCTCTCAGGCAGTAGGATTTTGACCAAAGGAGCATCAGCAAGCGTCTCGTCTCGTTACCTTTCTAGCCCTTCTGCCATAAAATGCAGAGGACAGGGCTCTGGTTTCTGGAATATGATCCGTGGAGGGTGCGCTGACACCTCTGAGCAGGCAGAAATAATATGTCCAGTTTTTGGAGCAGCTCCTGCCCATCATGGGGTGACTGCAGAGGCCTGCAGTGGTCTTCCGTGGGTCCATGCAGGCTGTGGTCCTGCATTTGTATCAGCCCTGAATTCAAAGCAGCCCGAGTTGTTAGGGGCAGTGTACAGGCAACTGGGAGGCAGTGAGAAGATCAGGGTTTGGAATCAGGACACCAGATCCCATTTATCTGACACCAACAACCTTTATCGCCATGAATAAGTCTCTTAAGCTCCCAGGGTTAGTTTCCTTAAGTGTAAAACAAGGAGAGTTACCGTGGCTCATTTCTGTGGCTGTCTGCAGCTTTGAAGCCAGCTCAGTGTGGGATTCTGTGAGTATCTCACAGACACCCTCTTGTTCTAACTTGGTTGTTGTTCAGTCGCTAAGTCATGTCTGACTCTGTGACTCCATGGACTGTAGCCCGCCAGGCTCCTCTGTCCATAGGGATTCTCCAGGCAAGAATACTGGAGTGGGTTGCCATTTCCTTCTCCAGGAAATCTTCCCAGATCAGGGATCAAACCCGTGTCTCCTGCATTGGCAGATGGATTTTTTACCACTAGCCACACGGGGAGGCCTCTGCTCTGACTTCGCACTATCTTAATAGGATCCTGACCTGGAAAGTGACCCTTGGTGTGTATGCTGAGGGTCACTTTCCAGGCACACTAAGATGCTCGCTGTGGGCAGAGAAGTTTTGGTAACACAACCCAAGGGTGCAGCCATTAGGCACAATAATAAGGGATTTGTTAAATTAGCAGTGAGGCGGCTGCCTAAGAAAACACAGCCGTGTCTCCCAAAAGAGTTTTTGTAGAATAACTTTTAATGATACAGTACAGCTGACACAGGATAGGTGAAAATTCCCCGTTTACCAAGCCATGACCCTGTTTTTTGTAGAAATGCAAGTATGTAAACCCTCGTGTAGCAGAAAGCCTGGAACACTGTCCAGGAAACATGGGTGTTTCTCTGGGAAGTCTCTTCTTGAGTGATTTGTTTTGCTGCTTATCAGGATGTTCTCAATGTCCTACTCGTATCAGGTGTTTAGCTTTTGTAGAAAGAAAACTGTTGTAAAAATTACTTTAAAATGTCTCATCGTTTTTTATGGACACTCATGGGCTCCAGCTGTGTGGGGGGCATCTTCCTGATTCCCCAGATACTGGATAAAGGACCCTGTGTCTCCTTTGTCTCCCCAGGAAAGGCAACAGCATGGCCAGCGTGTTGTCCCGGCGCCTCGGCAAGCGGTCCCTTCTGGGAGCCCGGGTGTTGGGACCACCTGGGGCTGCCCCACCCTCGGAGCCTCAGACAGAGCTGCTGGAGGGGGCGGCTCCCCAGCCCTTTGTTGCCTCCAAGGATCCGTCCTGCCAGGAGCAGCCTAAAGAAGTCCTCAAGGCTCCGGGCACCTCAGGCCCCCAGCTGGTGGCTTTTCACCCCGGGCAGAAGGTAGGTTGATCCCCAAGTAGACAAGTGTCCGCTGTCCCCATGCTGGGGTTCAGCATCCCAGTGGTATCCCAAATGACAGGCCAGAAACTCTCTGGGCACTGACTTGAGTGCAGACCTTTTCCCTGCAGCCATATGAGCCCCTTCAGCAGGCTTCCCAAGAGAATGAGCCATTCTTAGCAGATCCAGAGCTCCTGCATGACAATTCTGGGCTCAAGCCTGCTCAGAGCCTCAGTGCAAAGCATGGCCAGAGCTCAGTTTCTCTTAATCTGCCCTAGTTTACAACTTTACAAAAACAAGGGAAAGGAGCTCAGATTTATGAGAGAGAGAAGATTGCATCCCACAGTCATGCATGGATGTGAGAGTTGGACCATGAAGAAAGTTGAGTGCTGAAGAATTGATGCCTTTGAATTGTGGTCCTGGAGAAGACTCTTGAGAGTCCCTTGGACAGTAAGGAGATTGAACCAGTCAATTCTAAAGGAATTCAGCCCTGAATACTCATTGGAAGGACTGTTGCTAAAGCTGAATTTCTAATACTTTGGCCATCTGATGCAAAGAGCCAACTCACTGGAAAAGACCCTGATGCTGGGAAAGACTGAGGGCAGGAGGAGAAAGGGACAACAGAGGATAAGAGGGTTGGATGGCATCACTGACTCAATGGACATGAGTTTGAGCAAACTCCAGGAGATGGTGAAGGACAGGGAAGTCCATGGGGTTGCGAAGAGTTGGACACAACTTAGCGACTGAACAACAACGAAGATTGCACCATTGAATTACCTTGAGACGTTTCAGGAGACGAAGGTGTCTGTTTAGTTGGAATGCCATTTGGATTCTCTTTTCCAGTTTCTGCTCCTCTGTGTTTTCACTAGATCTGTTTGGCCTCATGTTATCGCTAGATCCAGATGAGTGGGCTTCTCATTCATTGCCTTCCTAAGAGCTGATAATAGAGGCTCTACTTTCTGCCTCTCTTTTAAGACTTGTGTGGTCCAGATCTTTTTTCCCATAAGGTGAGGACCCTGCCAACTGCTAGGCACCTCTGAAAGCGGTCAGTCTGCATTTTCATCACTACCATGTTGCTCCCAGGTAGACTCAGGATTTTCTGAAGGCAGAAATGCGGAGTGTGAGCAATTCAAGGCAATAGTTGGGAACCAGCAGATATATAGAACTTTAGAGGCAAGTCAGGTTAAGATCTCAAGAGGATGGATACAGATTCCAAATTCATTTGATTTGAAATTTTAATCCATTTACATTTAAAGTAATTAGTGATAGGTAAGGACTTGATATTGCTATCTTGTTAGTTTTTTTCCTGTTTTATAATTACTTTGTTCCTTTCTTCTCTTGCTGTCTTCCTTTGTGAGTTTTTTTTTTTTTTTTTTTGGTAGTCCTGTGCTTTGATTTCTTTATCTTTTGTATGTCTACTAGAGTTTTTTCTTTGTGGTTTCCATGACGCTTACAGAAAACATAAGTATTTTAAGATGATATCAACTTTGTATATAGACTCCAAGTTTAAAACAAGAAGTCTCAGAAATTGATACGTTTGCTCTCTCCATCTAAAGAATTTATAAAGATTTGTTTCAGTGAGAACTGATCCACTTTGGCTGGTCTGGATGTTCAGGTAGCAAGCAGGTACCCGGGAGCATCTGCATGAACTAAAGATGAGTCAGAGAATGCAGTTTGTTACAGGTAGCTCCTGGGTCTCAGAACCTAGAGCACATGGAGTGAGAACTGCCAAGTGCTGACCACTGGTTGCTCTTTCTCTCTCCAGGTTTGTGTGCGGTACGGGGGTCAAGAGTCCACAGGCCTGGTGGAGCGGCACAGTTGGGCAGAGGATAAGGTGACTGTCTGGCTGTTGGACCAGAAGTTACAGATCTGCTGCAAAGCGGAAGAGGTGTGGCTGGCCGAGCCGCCGGGCCGCAGTCCCCGGGTGCCACCTCCAGAGCAGGGAACCCAGGCACCAGCCTACAGGCCTGTGTCCAGGAACATTGATGTCCCAAAGAGGTTTGTGTGGGAGAACCTTGGCTCTGAAAGACATGTGGGTGTTGAGGTAGGGGTTTTGGGATGCCTTGGGTTGGGGAAGGAATGCAGAACTCCAAATATCTGTCTACTCCTGAATATACCAGTCGGACGAGATACAGTGAGAGTTTTTTTCCTTTTGAAGAAAAACCTAGACGGGCATCTTTTCTTCCCCATAACTCTGTTATTGTTGTTTTAGTCGCACAGTCCTGGCTTGACAATTTTGCAGTTCCATGGACTGTAGCCCACCAGGCTCCTCTGTCTATAGATTCTCTGGGCAAGAATACTGGAGTGGGTTGCCATTTCCCTTCGGATCTTCCCAACCCAGGGATCAAACCTGAGTCTCCTGCATTAGCAGGCAGATGCTTTACCGCTGAACCTCCAGGGAAGCCCTGGTAACTCTGTTAAGAGTGATATATATATATAGCTTCATCTGGCTGAGGGCTGTTTTTTTCCCTTTCCTGCTTAAACTAAAATTAGTTCTTAGTTTTTCATGATGAGAGAGAAGAAAAGTGGCTTAGATCAGGAGGCAGCAAGCATGTCCAGAATGGGCCAGATAGTAAATATTATGTCGGCTTTGTGGGACACAAGTTCTCTGTCACAGTTACTCTGCTTGGCTGTGATCTTGAGAAATCAGCTGCAGACAGAACTTAAACAGGCTGGCATGTTGGGCTCCAATTAAAACTTCACTTATGGATACTCAAATTTCAATTTCGTGTAATTTCCATGCATCGTATGTCAAGAAATAATATCCTTCTTTTGATTTGTAAAACCACTTAAAAACTGTTAAGCCAGGGACTTCCCTGGTGGTTCAGCGGTTCAGAATCCGCCCGACAATGCAAGGAACACAGGTCTGATGCCTGGTCTGGGAGGATGCCACAGCTAAGCCTGGGAGCTACAGCTGCTGAGCCCGAGTGCCCTGGAGCCCTCGCTCTGTAAGCAGAGAAGTCGCCGCAGAGAGAAGCCTGCGCCTGACAAACTAGAGGGTAGCCCCTAGCTTGCTGTAACTAGAGAAAGCCCGCACACAGCGAGGAAGAGCCAGCACGGCCAAAAACAAACAAATAAATAAGTAAACTTTTAAAAAGCTATGCCATTCTTAACTTTCAAACCAGGCGAAAACAGACAGTAGCCTCAGTCAGGAGATTACAGAGCCCCAGCTAGATATTTAAAACCATTGATTTTGAATGAAAAATGTATACTTTGCTTTAGAAGTCCCCCCCTGCCCCGCCCAAGCTTTAGAAGTTTTAAAAAATTATTTTAAATTTTTTTTTTTTTGATCCCACTGCACAGTATGTGGGATCTTAGTTCCCTAATCAGGGATTGAACCCCTGCCCCCTGCCCTGGAAGCATGGAGTCTTAACCACTGGACTATTAGGAAAGTTCCTGTTTTAGAATTTTATGACATGAATTTTTCCCCTGAGAATACAAACTGTACTGTGTTAGTTGCTCAGTCACGTTCGACTCTGTGACCCCTTGGACTGTAGCCCACCAGGCTCCTCTGTACATGGGGACTCTCCAGGCCAGAATGCTGGAGTGGGTAGCCATTCCTTTCTCCAGCAAATCTTTCCAACCCAGGGATTGAACCTGGGTCTCCTACACTGCAGACAGATTCTTTACCGTCTGAGCCACCAGGGAAGCTCTATGTTATATACTCTATGCACATTGATCTTTTCAGATTAAAAAAGAAAATCTGCTAGTGAGATTTTTCTATGCTGTGCTATGCTTAGCCACTCAGTTGTGTCTGACTCTGCAACTCTGTGGACCATAGCCCACCAAGCTCCTCTGTCCATGGGATTCTCCAGGCAAGATTACTGGAGTGGGTTGCCATGCCCTCCTCCAGGGGATCTTCCCAACGCAGGGATCGAACCCAGGTCTCCTGTATTACAGGTGGATTCTTTACCGTCTGAGCTACCAGGGAAGCCCTAGAGTTCTGAAGTGGGTAGAGAATCCCTTCTCCAGGGGATCTTCCTGACCCAGGAATCAGACTGGGGTTTCCTGCATTACAGGCGGATTCTTTACCAGCTGAGCTACTAGGGAAGCCCCGAGATTCTTCTATACAGGATATGTAAGCAGCTGAACTCCCTGCCCCTGCAATCTGTGTGTGTATCTGTGCATGTTACTGTTATTGACAGTATATTCTGTGTCTTGAGACCAGACCAGAGCAGTAAATAACATTTGTGATTGTGGATTCAGTGGAACACTGGCAAAGAATTTGTCTTTCTATTCTATAGAAATAAAAATACAAATAATCATTCAAAAAGGGGGCTGCTGACATGTCTAATACATTACTAGTCTCAGTTTAGCTGCTTCATGTCATATAATTTAGTGGATCTGAATTGTAAAGAATAAATTGTATAATACAGTCCTTTGAAATAGAGGTGCCACCTGGAAAATTATTTCAGACTGACTTTTCATACTTTAGCATTACCTTGTTGATGGCTTTCATTTTATTTTCAAATAGTGTAACTTTATATGGATTAAGGAAATTATGTGTAAAATTTCATACATCTCTGCTGTATAAAGCATTGAGGTTTGTTGGGAGATTTATTTTAGTATTTCTGGAGATTTTTTGCTCATTGGCTTATGTGCCAGATTCTGTTGACATTCAGAAGCTACCATACTATCTCATCACTGATATTGAGGGGAAGGGAAGGGAGTTGGTGAGTGGAATTGTTCTCCCTTAAATGTAAATATAGAGACTTCCTGGTGGCCCAGTGGCTAAGACTCTGTTCCTAATTCAGGGGGCCTGAGTTTGATCCCTGGTCAGGGAACTAGATCCCACATGCTGCAGCTAAGCTTAAAGATACTGTGTGCTGCCACTAAGACCCAGCACAGTCAAATACATTAAATAAGCAAATAAATATTTAAAAATTTAAATATAAAGCTAGAAAAGGAAGGTAATGATAGTGCTTTCGAATTCTAGCCAGGTGTCTTGTATGCCCTTGCTTTATTTCATTGCTTGGGCATGTCTTCCTTTCCCTCGAATAAAATTCCCAATTTTAAGCTGCAGAATGAGAGTTAGGAAGTGAATTCCATGGAGAATGGAGCTGCCTCTGGGTGTCAGCAGTGGGATGGGGCCCAGCCTGCTTTCCCTGGGGTTGACTGGTATTATCAGAGACACTCAGAACTGAGTACTTTTCATGAAGAATGGGGAGAGGTCCGAATGCTTTATTTAACTCTATTACTTGACCACACACCGACTGATCTGATCGGAGTAGGGGCCCAGACGGGACATTCCAGGAACGTAAGATGCTCACGTGACCTGCTGTGTCGGGAAGTAACCTCTGGCTCTCACCCGTCTGAATCCAGGAGGTCGGATGCGGTGGAAATGGACGAGATGATGGCTGCCATGGTGCTCACGTCACTGTCCTGCAGCCCTGTCGTACAGAGTCCTCCCGGGGGCGAGGCCAACTTTTCCGGTGAGGAACGGGGCCGAGTGGGTTCTGGGTGCGGCCGAGGCTTCCTCTCTTTCGGAGTTCGAGGCTTCCATTCTCTCTCCTCAGTTTCCTCCTCTGGGGAGAAGTTTCCTGGTGCGTTGTGAAGATGGTTGAGTGTGAGACTGAACCTCACTGGGCGCCTGAGTAAGTTCTTCCACGGGAGTAAGCGAGCAAGGCACTCGGGCTGCACGAGGCCAGGAGAGGAACGTTTAGTTGTAAAGGTAGGAACGTACTAAATGATCCCCTCGTGGCCTCGGCCGATTCACGGCCCCCTTCCAAGTGCCTCATTCAGCCTGGTAAATTAGTGTGGAATAAACGATCCGAAGTCTGAAATAAATCTAATTGCTTAATGCAAACCAATAGAAAGACTTCATAACAAATTTATAAATTAAAAAAATGCTAGCACAACCCCCCAAATACATTATGAGTAATATGGGAGGAAGGTGGGTTGCTGGATATTAGTAGTTTGACAAGGTTTGTGGTGAATCTGAACCTTTTTTTTTTTTTTTTTTTTTTGAAATTTGTTATCTGGCTGGCCGAACTTACTCCCAGGGAATAACTTTTTTGTTGGTGAGATCTAACTGAATCGTGAGCTTCTTAAAACCTTATAGGAAAATAATGGAGTCAGTTTTGAACATATCAGGTGGAAAGTGGCCTTTACAAAGCATCCCTCATAAGTAATCTCCCTACTTAGAAAATAAATTTAAGGAAGTGATAAGATTTACTTATTTCACCCAAGGCCTGTCATCAATGGCTAGACTGCTAGCAGAAGCTGTTGAGGGGCAGAGCATCACATACCCGTTCTGTGAACACCTGGGGCCCACACCAGCAACACAGGAGGAGAGGAGTCAGCTAAAAATTATTCATTTATTTGGTCATGCTGAATTTTAGCTGTGGCGTGGAAACTCTTAGTTCTGGCATGAGGAATCTAGTTCCCTGACCAGAAATTGAACCTTGGCCCCTTGCATTGGGAACTCAGAGTCTCAGCCACTAGACCTCCAGGGAAGTCCCATAGAGTCAGTTTTAAGGTCTCAGGAAACTCCACAAGTTTAGGAGATTGAGGAGGTTGGTCAACAGGAAGAAGATCCAGGAAAATATCATAAAGGGAAAGAAAATCATTGACTGAAATTCCCCTCAGCTCGTGTGTGTGTGTGTTTGTGTGTGTGTGTATGTGTATAGTCCGTTTATATATGTTCACACACAGACCCCAACCCTAGCATATACCCATCTAACTGATAATATGCTGTGATACCTTAAGTTCCCTTGATAAACATTTTGTTATTGTCTGTTAAAGGGGTTTTCCCATAACAACATATTTCTGGTCTTCCGTTGAAGTAAGTGGGAAGATAAGGCCTCCTTGGCAGCTAATTATGTTGATGTAGTCTGGAAGGTGAGGTCTCTACAACAACCAAAACCTTGCTCTAATCATGGTTGCTTTTTGCAGAATCCACCCATTCCTCCTGGTGTCTGTATTGTTAGGATGGCTCTGCGTGGGCCTGTGGAGAGCAGAGGGCATTACAAGGATTTCTTAGAAGTTCAGGGTGCATTGGCCTGGGAACACTTTGTTTTCCTGGTACAGAATCTCTGTTGACCCTGCCCTAGAAAATTGTATGATCTAAGGTAGAGTGATTTATGTTCCTCTTGTAAGATATATGGGGCTTCCATAGTGGCTCAGATGGTAAAGAATCTGCCTGCAATGCAGGAGGCCCGAGTTCGATCCCTGGGTCAAGAAATGGCAACCCACTCCAGTATTCTTGCCTGGAGAATCCCATGGACAGAGGAGCCTGGCGGGCTACAGTCCTTGGGGTTGCAGAGTCAGACATGACTGAGTGACTAAAACTTTGTTTCACTTATAAGATACCAGTTAATTTATGAGTTTCACTTTTTAGCTTTGTTTTGTATTTTTCCTTATGTGCCAATTTGCCAGTGTTGGCACTGAGCCACTTGAGTGGCTCCTCCGTGCAAGACTGCTGTATTGTGGGGCGGGCCTGTTCTCTTCTCCTGTCCTGATGCCAGATGTAGCATTCTTCCCCTTCTCCCATCTCTCCCTGATGGATTTCCTTAGTGGACTTGTGAGAATCATTGGCGGCTCCTGATTGCTTTCCTGAAGGGCTACCCTATTTTTAGCCGCATGTGTAGATGCCATAAACTCTCAATTTCCAGGAAGTCATACCTTTGAGACTCGACAGTGATGCTTAGGGAAGGCAGAGTTCATTTGGCCCATTCTGTTTGGGCAGGCTTCTCCTAGCATTTAAGACTTAAATAAGGAGAACCTGCATTGGAAATATGGAATGCTGGGTGTCTAGGTCAGCCTGAAAGTGGATTGGAATATGGAGTAGGATGAGAGGAAAGCAGTGGGATGCTTATCCTGGCCTCGGGGGATGTGGTCGATGGTCTCAGAATCCAGGGTAAGGAGGCCTTGTGGACCACTGCCCATGTGGAAGTTGGGGCTTGGGGACAAGGCCACCATACCTGAATGTGTCACAGGCTTTTCCCCTTTTCTTGCTATTTCTGTGGATCAAAATTTCAGGTTCTCCTGTAGTATAAATCGGGCTTCTCTAGTGGCTCAGTGATAAAGAATCCACCTGCCAATGCCCGCTAGCCAATGCAGGAGACGCAGGTTCGATACCTGGGTCAGGAAGATCCCCTGGAGTAGGAAATGGCAACCCACTCTAGTATTTGTGCCTGGAAAACCCCATAGACAGAGAAGCCTTGTGGGCTATAGTCCATGGGGTCAGAAAGAGCCAGAAACGACTTAGTGACTGAACAGCAACAACTAAATGAGGTAAACTAGCACATTATTGACCGAAGAATTTTTGCAGAACCTAATGCCTGTGGCCGCCGATTTGTTATGTCAGTGAATATGAAACATCTCCGATCAATAATGTTCGGATAACAAAGGACGTACTAATGGGTCTCTGGCCAGTGAGTTGTCAGTACAGGGTTATGGCCCAGGCACGGAAGAGTCTGGGCTGGGCTTAAAGCAACCCAAAGGGAGGCAGTTTAAAAACTGAAAATTTCACACGTCTGACTGATCTTCCTGTTCAGACGTGTTGCTGGGAGCAGGGCAGCGAGTTCAGGCCCTGTCGGGCGAGCAGGCCTCCTGTTATCTCGTGATGAGTCTGAACTGTTCTCGGAGCTTGACTTTCTTGCTCTAAGCGTGTTCCCTGTGGATAAAAGCAGGAGCCAGCTCTGGTAAAGGCTTCACCTCCTGACAGCTGTGAGAGGTGGCTGAATGGTTTCTTTTCTCACGCAGGTTTTGATGTTCTTGCCTGGGTTTAAATTATCAAAAGGCATCTTTTAAGAAAGCCTGGTTAACAAGCCCTTCTCCTGGCCTCTGCATCCTACTCCACTGCTGGGAAAACTTCCCAAATGTACCCAGCCCATTTGCGCGCGGGGTGGGGTGGGGGCAGGAGAGGCTTTTCCTCTCCCCTCTCGCTGCTCTCCCCTTACCTTTAAAGTGAGAGGTACCTTTTGATTAGGTTATCTTTCCATTAATAATACAGGTCTCCCCTGCTATCTGAAAGTAGAGCATTTCTGTGAAAACTTTCGAAAACTGAAATGGTATAAGGCAAAGAAACAATTACCTTAGGACGCCTCTTGGCTAACGGATGCACAAAATACACTGTGATAAAGCACAGATACTCGCAGGTTCAATTCAAAGCACGGGGGGCTGGGTGCTGAGATGCTGAGTGTGGTTCCTAGGAGGGGGCCTGGACTGTTTGGGGCGCCCTGCCTCCGTAACAGCTCGCTGCAGAACCAGCATTGAAAACTGTGTCACCTTTTCTCATAAAGTGAAAGTCCTCCTTAGATTCCTTTCAGTTAGTGAAGACAGGTCCTGATGCAAGGTTGTCACTCGGTACTCGTGGGGGTTTGGTTCTAGGACCCGTGCGGATACCCAAATCCATGGATGCTCAAGTCCCTTGTGTAAAACAGCATTGTACTTGCTTGTGAGTTATGCACATCCTCCTGCGTATTGTCAATCATCTCTAGGTTGCTTATAATACGTAACACAAGGCAGATGCTGTGTACGATGTTGTAAGTAGTTGGAAAGACAGTGTAAATGCCTTTTAAATGTTGCTGTTTAAATGTTTCGTTGCTGTGTGGCAAATTCAAGTGTCGCTGTGGGGATCTTTCTGGAATTCTTTTTCCTAAATATTTTCAGTGCGGAAACTGGGGATTTGGAGGGCTGACTGCAGGTCTTGTATCTGAAGGAAAAGGTATAAATTGAACTTTCGAAAACTGGGGGATACCTGCACACAAAATACAGCTACAGAGTGTGTCTGGTGGTCAGTGATGATCAGCACAGCTGTGGCAGGAAGGGTCCATGAGAACAGAGCAGTCTGCCACCCGCAGACAGTGCTGCAGTGAAGGGGCCCATTCCTCATTTTTACTGAAGCCCAGAAAGGGGAGGGGTTTGTTAGGGAAGGGATACTTTGTCGGTTTTTGTTTCTCCCCCTTGGAGTACAAAGCCAGGCAAGCAGAACCCGGCATTAGATTCAGGAGCTCAACCTTTTTAAGAAAACACTTTCTATTTATGCATCTGTTTTTGGCTGTGCTGGGTCTTTGTTGCTGCTCAGGCTTTTCTCTAGTTGTGGCTGCCGGGGGCTACCTGCTACCTGCAGGGAGCCAGCTTCTCCTGTCACAGAGCACAGGCTCCAGGGTGCTTGGGCTTCAGTCATTACAGCTCCCAGGCTCGAGAGCACAGGCTCAGCAGTTGCGCCCAGGCTTAGTTCTTCCTTGGCCTGTGGGATCTTCCCAGACCAGGCATCAGACCCGTGTCTCCTGCATTGGCAGGTGGGTTCTTTACCACTGAGCCGCCAGGGAAGCCCAGGAACCCAGACTCTGAACTAGGGTGTCCTGCCCCCGACTTGGGCTGTCTGCGGAATGTGGCGTGAGCAAAGGGACAGGCACCGAGCATCCTCTGTCCTCTCCCCTCCAGCCTCCCGCACAGCCTGCGACCCGTGGAAGGAGAGTGGCGATGTGTCAGACAGCGGCAGCAGCACCACCAGCGGGCACTGGAGCGGGAGCAGCGGCGTCTCCACCCCCTCGCCCCCCCACCCCCAGGCCAGCCCCAAGTACCTGGGGGATGCCTTCGGCTCTCCCCAGACTGATAATGGATTTGAGACCGACCCGGACGCTTTCCTGTTGGATGAACCAGCTCCCCGAAAAAGAAAGGTGCGTGGCCTGAGCTTTCAAGCTCAGCTGCAGAGGGGCCAGGCCTGGTTTCCCCGGCCTTCTCGGGCTCTATCCTGTTTCAGTGATCCATTTTAAAAAAATTAATTAATTAATTAGGCTGCACCAGATCGTGGTTGGGCCATGTGGGATCTAGTTCCCCACCCAGGGATCGAACCCCGGCCCACCCTGCATTGGGAGCTCAGAGTCCAAGGCCCTGGGCCATCATTTCAGCTCTCCTTTGCTGCTTCTCTTTGCTCTTGATGTTGCCAGAAGCCTGCCCCTCCTCTCCAATGCCACATCGTTGGCCTCACCTCTGCCCAACCTGGCTCTCCTGCAGAGACCTCCATCAGGTCTTCCCCTGTCCCCCAGCCCTTCTCCCCTCCCCCACCGCATCTCCTCTCCTCCATCCCCCTGCCCCGAAGCCCACCCCCCTCTCCGCTCCAGACCGATGCCGGCCCCCAGGACCAGCTCTCTGCCCGTGTTTGTCGGTCTCTCTGGGAACCCCTTTACTCGATTGAGCCTTCTGCTGGGTCCTGTTGGATGTGACTGGAGCCCCACTGGGTGAGGCTGAGCGGGCCGACATGACCTCCCCATCCCTTGTTCCTTTCCGTCCAGAACTCGGTGAAGGTGATGTACAAGTGCCTGTGGCCGAGCTGTGGCAAAGTCCTGCGCTCCATCGTGGGCATCAAACGACACGTGAAAGCCCTCCACCTGGGGTAGGTACGCACGCAGAGCTCCTCTGCCTAGGGCGTTCTTCAGACCTCCTCCACCCGCTGATTCCCCGAGACCCACACCCCCAAATGCTTCTGAGAAACTGGCTGGCTGAGGACCCCACCCATCCCTGACCCTGGGCCCTGTGGAACAGCCCCTCTGCTGGGATCTTTGCTGGGAAGGAGGCCCTCCTGCGTGGTGGGTGTTGATGCTGTTGATGGGTATGTCTTCTCACCCTGGAAGGAAGATGGTTCAGTTCTGGGCACTTAGAGGATGGTTAGTTACTGAGAGCCTGTTGCTTCCCCTTGGGGAGCTGGGGCTCCCCTCACACTGACACCCAGAGCCGGAGCTGCATATGGCTGAGGGGACCAACTCATAGTCCTTCCCCTGCTGGAGAGTGTGACCGTGAGTGAGTGGTGTCCAAAGAGGACCCAGGGCAAAGCGTGAAGCAGATCTGGCCAGAGGAGAAGCTTCAGTGCTAGGGAAAATAATTCCCCTTGTGCCAGGGTGCAGTCCCTGGGAGCCCGTGTCGGGACCTGGGCTCCCACCTGTCCTCCCGGGCTTCCCCTGTGACTTGCTGGCGGCCCTGAGCAGGTGCTCCCCTCATGCCTCGCTGTCCCCTGTGTTTGGACCAGGACAGCTTATCCCTGGTCGTCACCACCTCTCTCTCCCTTGCAGCGACTCCGTGGACTCCGACCAGTTCAAGCGGGAGGAGGATTTCTACTACACAGAGGTGCAGATGAAGGGGGAAGCTGCTGCAGCTGGCGGCCCCACAGCTGACCCGGCTCCGACCCCCAGCGTGACCAGCCCGCCCCTCACCATCCTGCCCCCACCGCCTCCTCCTAAAGCCCAGTCCTCAGGCCCGGATCACCCTGGCCTGGAGTCTTACCTGCCCTCTGGTGCTCTCAGCAAGTCAGCTCCTGGCTCCTTCTGGCACATTCAGGCCGACCATGCATACCAGGTATGGGGACCCCCTGGGAGCTCAGCCTAGGGGCCGTGAGGGATTCCGTGCCTGTCACTGGTCAGCCTGATCACAGGCCACTGACCACACTGATTGGAGGCTGAGTCCTCAGCTGAATTACCCATCTCTTACTTCTTTAAGGAAAATGACTTCACAGTTAATAAACACAGGAATTCCAGAGTTGTACCTTGGTGATTGTAATGAGTGGTTACTGAATCTGGCTGAATCCAGTGGTTAAGAAATCTGACTGAATGCCTGAGTGACCAGGTTGATGCATTTGGGCGGGGGAATTCGTCCATCCTTGGTTATAAGGGGATAGACTAGGGTAGTAGGGTTTCTGAGAGCAAACCCCCAATTCTCAGAATTGTACTACATTAGATAATCTGGGACTCAGTGTTTTGAATACCTACTGTGTGTCAAGCTGCAGGGTAAGTTTTGCAGTAGAATAAGATATATAATTCTTGAGCTTGTGAAGTGTACGGTTTAGCTGGAGAGAGAAATGAATGTGTAACTGTGATTAATTATAATAAGTAGTTAAAATATCTTACTGGAGGCACAAGCAATTGTGGTGGGTACAGGAAGGACCAGGCTTCCCTGGTGGCTCAGTGGTAAAGAATCCACCTGCCAATGCAGGCGATTCGGGTTCGATCCCTGGGTTGGGAAGATCCTCTGGGGAAGGAAGTGGCAACCGGCTCCAGTATTCTTACCTAGAAAATCCTATGGACAGAGGAGCCTGGCAGGGTACAGTTCACGAGCCGGACACAAGTCAGTGACTCAGCAACAATAGCCGTAAAGACCAGGGTATTATGCCCATTGGGTTGGGAAAGCAGGCATGGAGCAGGTGGCATTTCGGGGGTTTTCTACTGCATGTAGTAGGTGCCGAAGACTCGGTTTGCCAAGTGCGTTTTTCTTAAAATCCTTTGATGCCTACTGCTTGTTTTTTTCTGACTGTAGGTTGATTTGCAAGTTAGTAATTAAGAAGCAGTGCTTTCCGTTGGAAAGCCTTTAGAGAGCGAGCCAGCTCTCCTCCTCATTAGAATGAGTGGTCGCTCAGCTATTCCAACTCAGGTGGCCCTTCAGGCCGCCAGCTGTCCCTGTGACATGAGGCCTGGAGAGGGCGGTTGGTGATTTTAGAAACAAACCTTGACCTGGAGAGTCGCTGCTTCCACGCGGTTGCCCCAGGGGTGGCAGGCGCTTAGCACGGTGCCTGTGCCCCAACTCACCAGGCTGAATTCCTGGGGGAGCTGCCCCGAGCATGTTCTTGGTAGGTGATCCCGCCAGGAAGTTAATCTGCGGAGATGATTAACTCATGAGGCTGTTACGTAAACCAGCTCCAAGAGGAGAGCTCCAAAAAAAAGACTGGAGCCCGAGACAAAGGCGACTCCAGAGAGCCGGTGCTCTGCTGTTTCTCTCGGGAGGGGCATTTTGGGGTGTCCCAGGACTTTGTAGTGTGAGGTGCACCTGTTGCTGCAGACCGTGAGGTCGCTGGGGTGGGAGGAGGGCCCTGAGAGCTTCCTGAGCCGGGCCCTGGCTGACGCACTCTGTCTCCGCAGGCTCTGCCGCCTTTCCAGATCCCGGTCTCTCCACACATCTACACCAGCATCAGCTGGGCCGCTGCCCCCTCCAGCGCCTCCACCCTGTCCCCGGTGAGTGTGCCCAGCGCTCCGAGCCCCTCAGCCCTTCCAGGGGCCCCGGAACCAGCCGAGGGCTCGGCCGCACACACCCCATGCTGGCGGCCTTTCCCCCTGAGCTCGTTGCCTCCTGCACCCCAGCTTCTTAAAGGTCTTCATACCCTTGCCCACCCAACCCCACCACCACCAAGAGTCACAGGTGCCCATAGAATGTGGGAGGGGCATGCTGGTGAGGAGCACCCAGATCAAGTTTATTGCCAAGATCCTGAGGCCAGGTGGGATCAGCACCCTCTTTAGTCCTGAGCCCCCGGGGGTGCTTGGTAAGGTTTTGATGCCAAGAGGAGGAGGGAGAGGACATGGGGAAGCTGGAGAGGAAGAGGGAGGGTGAGCAAGGAAAGAGGGGCATGTGGAGGGCTGTGCAGGTGCATCAGAGCTCCCCGGGCCACTGTGGGCCAGCGCATTAGGTTGCTTGTCCCCGAACTGAAATAAATCGGAAGTTATTTTGAATCCCCATGAACAGAAGAGCCTGGTGGGCTACAGTCCATGTTGTTGCAAAGAGTTGGACATGACTGAGAGACCCTTAGGGTGTTGCAGTCTGAAACGCCTCCTGCAGGAAAGCATCACCACACACTGTAAACCCCACGTGCCCGAAGGTGCCGCTGAGGCTGTACCCGTCTCTCTTTCTTCCTCAGTATGGTAGCTTCTTCTAAATCTGCAGGTGGCAGCCCACGAGGGCTAGTGGCTCTCCTGCTTGGAGCCCCTTCCCCTAGCTGGAGTGTGCCTTTCAAGGCTGGCTCCTCCCTCTCCACCTCCACTCCCTCCTTGATCCCTGCTCACCTCTCCCTGAAGTCTCCTTCTAGAGAAGGCCTCCTGGCACAAGGTGGGGTGGGGGTAGCTGGCTATCCCCCCGGATGGTCCTTTGGCCTTGCACTTCTGCCCTCGTGCTCACAGCCCCTCTGCCTGTGCCCAGGTCCGGAGCCGGTCGCTAAGCTTCAGCGAGCCCCAGCAACCGCCGCCTGCCATGAAGTCTCACCTGATCGTCACGTCTCCACCTCGGGCCCAGAGCACCACCAGGTGAGCCTGTCCTCTCCTGAGATCTCCTTGGGGGCTCCTGTCCCCACCCGCCCCTCATCCCTAGGGCTGGTCCCAGGGATCCAGTGGGGGACGTCTCAGATGCGAGTGAGGCAGTCAGTCCTCCGGCCCCGGTGGTTCCCCTTGCTGGCTGGCCAGCGGGTGACCATCCCCTCATTGACCTGTCTTGTAGGAAAGCCCGCGGGGAAGCTAAAAAGTGCCGCAAGGTGTACGGCATTGAGCACCGGGACCAGTGGTGCACCGCCTGCCGCTGGAAGAAGGCCTGCCAGCGCTTCCTGGACTGAACCACGGCCCCTCCCGGCGGCCTGGGGACACAGGCAGATGGGTCCCAAGCCCCACAGCAGAAGCCTAAAAGCTACAGAGTGGACATGGGGAGTTTGGGCTCTATTGGCTAAGGTTGAATACTCAAAACATTTTCCCCTCCCTCATGGGAATGTTTTAGTTTTTTTTAAAAAAAAAATAGAAACAAAAAATTATTTTTTTTTCTTCCCCTAAAATAAGAGAGAGCCAAAACTGACCAAGGGTATTCTGCAGCAAACCAGAGACCAAAGAAATGACAGCCCCTCCTCTCCTCCCCACAGCCCATCTCCCTAGGGGATGAATGTGTACCGTATGGAAGGAAGGGACAGCTCATTGTGTTTCCTGCTGAGCTGGTGGATTCTTTGCTTTCTCCACTCTTTCAGAAGGGACTGTGAGCAACATGGATTTACTTTTTTTTTTTTTTTTTTTTAGAAAAAAGAGGTTTCTGGCTGATGACTCAGAGAACAGGACTTGCTGAGGCTAGGGTGGGAAGACGGGGCTGATGTGTGAGCTTTCTGAGGTGCATCCGGCCCCCTTTCTCCACCCAGACCTAGGAGAAGGGAGAGATTGTCCTCACCCGGCAGCTTCCATCAGAATGCAAGGAAAGCCCTTTTTCTGGTGCCAGCTGCTCCGATCTGGGGTCCCTCAGGTCGGGTTGCAGCCCAACAGATACGGTGTGGCCTCTTCTCCAAGCCCAGACTTGTAGGTTTGTAAAAAGACTGTCCCCAGGAAGCTGAGCCAAAACGCTAAAAAGAATTCACGTTGTACGGTGCGGCGGATCAAGACTGCCTTGCCCACTCTTTCCTTGAGAAGAGACCAGACGGTCTCTAACACTTCTCTAATACTCGGTGAGAGTTCTTCGCTGTTCCCCGAGCGAACCACACCCACCCCTCCCCACCAGCTCTGGAAGACACCCTCTCAGAAACCCTTTGTTTTCACTTACGGTGTATTCAGGAGCCTCTTTCTGATTAGAGATTCCCCCTTTGGCCGAGAGATCCTGCCCTGAGGTAGGTCCCTCTTCGTCTGATGGGAACCAGGGATTTTCCTGTGTTCCTCCAAGGCCATAGGGCCGGGCTGGTGAAGAGAACAGACAGAAAGGTAGGTGGCAGCTCCTGCCACGGTGAGAGGGCGCAGAGCTGTCCCGTGGCTCCACGGGCTCACCCGGCCCTTTGGGGACCATCTGGTTTTCTTCCTAAGGTGGCAGGCAGGACAGGACTCTTCAGGGGGCTTCTGCCTGGTCCAGTCAGTGTGATGGGGAGGGTCAGTTGCATGTGGTGCTGTGGTCCCAGACACCTGTGCGTGTCTTTTCTGGGGAGGTTAGGGGGCCTGAGGAGGTCACGTGACAGGAACTGGGGTTGATTTAGCATCTACTAGAGACCTCAGGAATGGAGGGACCCCAGACTGCGTGACCTGAGAGCTGAATATGTGAATCCATTTTTGTTGAGGAGGGACAAGTAGAGGCAGGGGGTTCTGTGCCTGGGCGAGCAGGGCTGGGAAGAGGGCACATTTTTGGCTCAAAGCCTCACCTTTCTGCCAAGCGGCACTGGCTTGGGGAACTCCTCAGGGCCCGCGTCCCAAATGTCAGGGGCTCAGGGAACTCTACCACGAGGCCAGCTCTCTGGGGTTTGCACAGTGGCATCCAGGCTTTGGCTGTGAGCAAAGCTGTCCTTCCCGTCCAGGCGGGCTCACCTGGCTGCAGGAACCTGATAGATGTCTTTCCGTCTGTGCCACGCGCGTGTTGGAAACCGGCAGACGGGAATAGGGGGTGTGATGGTGTGAAGGGTGATGGTGACCTGGGTTTGGTGACAGAAGGGAAAGGCACTCTTACACATGAGTGTCTTTGGTGGTGATGGGATATATTTTTATAACTTACTTAAAAAAAAAATGTATGTGGAATTCTGTCCCTCGGTAAAGCTGGAAATCAGGCCAGCAAGAGGTGCTGGGTTCTTCCTCCCGCTCCTTCAAGCTCCCAGCTTCCTAAAGCTGACTCCCGGCTTCCTGCCCTGTGCACCTGTAGGTCCTACCCGTGTGAGGAGGGGGCCTTTGAGATGGGGGTGGGGGGAGCTCTGCCCAGCAGCATCTCCCCTTTCCTCCTTACTCAAAGCTTTTGCTGGGTCTCCCCTTTGGAGACACTATTTTCATTTCCCCCTCACTTTGGACCATGTAGGTACAACTGGATATCAAGATTTTCTCTAAGTAAGGCAGGCTTCTCGTGTTACTGCTGCACAGGGCAGAAAAGGAAGAGAGAAGAAATTGATGCAACAATTTCAAAACTGAGGGTTTTTTTTTTTTTTTTTTTTTTTAATGTTCTGGTGTGGCTTTCCCTGCTGGCCTTTGCTCCGGCCTCCTTCCCGGTGGTGGTGGCCTCCTCCAGCCTCTCTCCTCCCACTGCTCCATCTGTGGCTGTCGTGTGGGTTCTTGACGTGTGGTCTGTCCCAGGGTTGTCCCATTCGTCTCTTCTCGGAGGGCCGGGGGTGGTTTGTGAACTGATCCCACCAACACGCCTGTTTTCTTCACCTCTGTGTTTCTCCTTCCTTCCTGGCCCGTCCTGGGAGGCAGAATCTGATGGAAGGTAAGAGGCGACAGGTGCGCTTTGGAAACTAACAGGACGGATTGGCAAAGCAAGCGTCTTGGGAAACTCTCTACTCCGGGGATGTTATGCTTATTCACAATATTTTGGAAGTACCTTTGGAGTCTGTGGTGCCTGCTTTGAGCAGCCTTAATGATACTGAATCTGCCCCCATGCTTGCGCCTTCAGTGCAAAGAGTCCAGTGAATGGCGGTGGTGGTACTGGTTGAGTCACTGAGTCCTGTCTGACTCTTTGCAACCTCATGGTAGCCCTACAGGCTCTTCTTGTTCGTGGGATTTCCCAGGCAAGAAGACTGGAGTGACTTGCCATTTCCTGGTGGTCAAGTGAGGTCACAGGTGCAGAGCCCAAGGAGCAACGGGTGAGTAACATGGCTTAGATCGACTGATCTGACTTCTAAGCTGGCTGTGAAAGCAGTCCTGTCATTTCAGAACACATTCTGAGCAACATCCACAATGTTGCAGTTGGCCTGAGGCTAGATTCTTTGAAGGACGAAATGGATTTGGATGTGGAAACTCTGACTTGTCGGAAGAAATCTGTCCTGTTACTTTCTGGTCCTCACAGGTTCTGACTTTACCAGGGGCAAAAAGAAAGAAAAGGAGAGGGAGATAAATCCCATCTGTGAACTTGTCTTTATTGGCGCCTTTTCCCCCAGCTGTCTTCCAAGTATTATTTTTACTGTTAAAAAATTTTTTTAAAAATGTGAAATATAATGTTTTTACAGCAATATGAAATATATTTTATAAGGAATAAAATGGTACATTGTCTGATTTGATGTGTGCCTGTGCCTCCGCCCTCTCACCCTGCAAAGGATAAGATTATCATTGTCCTTGGTGTTAAGCAAGCAGTAGCCCCGGGGGAGGTGTGTACACTCCTTTGCTGATAGCAACAGCAGGCAACATTATCAGGGACCCGGCCAAGTGCTTACATGGATAACCCACAAAGGGATTACTGTTGTCAGTGATTTTAATTTTATTTTTAAAATAAAAAAAAATTATTTTTAAAATTTATTATTTTCATTTCATCACTCCCGTTTTACAGGCAAGGAAACTGAGGCCCAGAGGTTAGAAAACTTGCCCAAAGTCGTCATCTGGGAAATAATGGCACTAGGATTGTAATCTAGGAGATAACCATTTCTTTTTTTTTTCTTCCTAATCTCTAATTTTAATTTTTACAGTTTAATGGTTTATTACAGTGCAAACACCTAAGTATCCACCATTCCTTCAAAAAACAGATCGTGGCCAGCATTCCAGAAACTGCCATTGTACCTCTGTGTTGTGCTTAGTCCCTCAGTCGTGTCCGACTGTTCGACCCTGTGGACTGTTGCCTGCCAGGCTCCTCTGTCCATGGGGATTCTCTAGGCAAGAATACTAGAGTGGGTTCCGATGCCCTCCTTCAGAGGATCTTCCCAACCCAGGGATCAAACCCAGGTCCCCCACATTGCAGGCAGATTCTTTACCATCTGAGCCACCAGGGAAGCCCTCTGCTGCTGCTGCTGCTGCTAAGTCGCTTCAGTCGTGTCCAACTCTGTGCGACCCCATAGACGGCAGCCCACCAGGCTCCCCTGTACCTGGGATTCTCCAGGCAAGAACACTGGAGTGGGTTGCCGTTGCCTTCTCCGAGGGAAGCCCTCTAGCAAGGTGCTATTCCTCTTTTCCTCATAAAAGCAACCACTGTTCTTTGACTTTTTACATCAATGACTTCCTTGATTTAGGAAAATAACCGTTTTCTCCCTTGCTTGCATTGTTGACAATGGGGAGAAGCTCCTGGCTGTGGACCTGAATTTGTTGGGGGTGCCAGCAGGTGCCTAAGGAGAGAATGAGCCACCTTCTGCTTGTGCAGTGCGTGCTAACCCTGGGGAGTAACAGGGGCTGCCCCTCCCCACCCCCACCCCGTCAACCCATGGGTTTTGCGTCCTGTGATGGCCCACGAGGCTGGTTCAGAGCTGGCCTTGGTGGAAGGGGAGGTGGCACAGAAAGGTCTGGCTCGCCCTGGGAGGGGGTTCTAGGACCCCCTCACAGCACCCAGCAGGAGGTATGAAGCTGCTCAGGGAGGACCTAAGAACTAGATTACTGCCAAAGTCAATCTAGCTCAGCAGCCTGCGGGAGAGGTTGTCCTTGGCCTTTTCCCTCCCCTCGGTGTAGATCAGACGGCCCCTTTCTCCCCCTTCCCCTGTCCTTGCCCCACTTGGTCTCTCTAAAAAAGACTAAGAATCACTGTGGTTTTCCTTCCCACACCCTTCCTTTAAAAGGGTTTACTGCATTTGGGCCGGACATTGTCCATTTGCAGCTCTGGACCCTCCCAAGTCCACTTTTGTGGGTGCATCCGAGGACCTCCTAACTTTCTGGCTCCCAGTTGGGTCTGACCAACAGGAGACGCCAGGCTAGAGTTGGAAGGGAGAGAGTTGTTCAATCTCGCCGACGGTACTACCCTGCACAGTGAGTGGCTGTTTCCCTCCTGACCACTAGAGGGAGCTACAGTCCTCACTGGGTTCCAGTAATCCCTCACCTCACCAGGCGCCCCCTCCCCCTTTACCCTCCCTATTGATTTCCCACGGTTCCCTATCTATCTGTATAGATGACTGACCCACCTCAATCACTCCATTTGGGTGGATCAGAGGTTTCTTGGCTGAACTGATATTACCCATCTTAACATGTTTTGAGTTAATTTTGACCCCAGCCAGAGGGTCCCAAACCAGCAAATGCTACATCACCTGGGAATTGTTAAAGATGAAACTTTATAGTGAGTCAGAAACTGAGAGTGGGGTGCAACAGCCTGGCCCCTCCACCATTTTGCCCGCTGGGTCCAATCACAGCTCGGGGCTTTGGATCTGGGGACCCAGCACAGTTGGGGTGTTCCTGCTCGACACACTTCACATAAAACAGAGTCACATGCGTTTTGCCTCTGGCTCCCTGGAGAGGCAGCTCTGGAGTCTGCGCTCTCAGTTAAAGAAGCAGCCAACCCGTTTACTAACCATTTGCTCAGTAGAAGTTTAATGGAGAAATATCTGTTTAAAACAATCGGTCAAAAAGAACAGCTCTTTTACAAACAAGTTACGGCAGTGACGAGTCAAAACCCCAGGCTTGATTTCCTGTTCCTTGAACCCACCACCTCAAAGAAGGAAGAGGTGGGTGAGAAGGAGAGATGGGGCCGTTTAAATGTTAGCTGGAGGAATTACAAAAATACACTCTGATGTAGCAACAGGGTTGTCATGAAACATGCCATGGGTGGGGAGGGGCCAGGAGGAGTCAGGGAGGGAAAGACAACCAGATGGGGCAGGGCCCTGGGGTGGCGGCCTGGAGGCAAAGCTCGCCTCAGTGCCTTGGGGAGGGAGGCGTCCTGATGCCCAGCCGGCAGGTTTGGGGCTGGAGACATGCTGCTTTGGGGATCGCCCGGACACCTGGGGAGACATAAATTAAAATGACAAATTAATGGCAGATTAAAATGGCAAATCCGACAGTTCTTCTGACCCTTCAATTCGACTTTCCCTCGTGCCTGAGGAATAGAAAGGGGGCAAAGAAAAACTATCACCTGGGACTTCCCTGGTGGTCCAGAGGTTAAGATTTCATGCTCTAAATGCAGGTGTGCTGTGTGCTGTGCTTAGTCGCTGTCGTGTCCAACTCTGTGCAACCCCATGGACCGTAGCCCACCAGGCACCTCTGTCCTTGGAGATTCTCCAGGCAAGAATACTGGAGTGGGTTGCCATGCACTTCTCCAGGGCATCTTCCCAGCCCAGGAATCGAACCTGGGTCTCCCACATTGCAGGTGGATTCTTTACTCTCCAAGCCACCAGGGAAGCCCAAGAATACTGGAGTGGGTAATTTATCCCTTCTCCAGCAGATCTTCCCGACCCAGGAATTGAATAGGGGGTCTCCTGCCTTGCAGGCGGATTCTTCACCAGCTGAGCTACCAGGGAACCCCTAAAGGTACAGGGCCCAGGTTCAATCCCTGGTCAGGGAACTGAGATCCCACCTGTTGTACAGTGCGGCCAAGTAAATTATGTTAAAAAAAAAAAAGTTTTATAATCCACATAATTAGCCGCAAAAGCAGCAAGAAGGGGTCCTTGACTCCTACACACCTGTTTCCCTGGCCCATAATCTAGCGTCAGAACCAACAGAACAAAGGGGAAGCCTCCTGCCCAGAAACAGTTCTCTTATCCCTGGTATCAGTATTTGGAATCTCTGTGTAGGAATTCATTTCTTCAGGCTAAAAAGAGCCCTCATTTGTGGCTCTCTTATATTACAAGCGCTAACTTCACTGATTCCTCAGCAGGAAGGAATCTGCTCACTCTCCCCCATCTAGAAGGTCAAGGTCCGGGGCAGCGGAAGAGAGGAGGGGAGCATAGGGCCAGGAAAACGGACGCTAGGTATCAGGATCAGTCGCGTACTCTTCACAGGCCTCTCCAGGACTGGTCCTGCACCCCAATGTCCCTTTTTTTTTTTTTTTGTTCCATTTGTTATTTTTTTATTGGAGTGTCATTGCTTTCTTATGTTGTTAGTGTCTGCTGTAGAACAAAGTGAGTCGGCTATGAGCATACGTACATCTCCTCCTGAGCCTCTTTCCTTCCCATCTCGCCCCGTCCCACCCCTCAGTCGTCACAGGGCGCTGGGCTGAGCCCCCTGTGCCATACCGCAGCCGCCCACTAGCTGGCGTGACGGTATGTATAGTCAGTGCTGCTCTCTCGGTCCAGGCCACCTCTCGCCTCTCCCTGCTGTGCCCGCAAGTCCATTCCCTACAGTCTGTGTCTATTTCCACCCTGCAAATAGGTGCCTCTGTACCATTTTTCTAGATTCCATATATACCAGTGTCCAGGACATCATTACACTTTCTGAATAAGGGTTCTTTATCCCAAGAGTTTGCTTCCCCAGTGGCTCAGTGGTAAAGAACCTGCCTGCCAATGCAGGAGACACAGGAGACATGGGTCCTATCCCCTGGAGGAGGAAGTGGCAACCCACTCCAGTATTCTTGCCTGGGGAATCCCACGGATAGAGGAGCCTGGTGGGCTGCAGTCCATGAGGTCACAAAGAGTCGGACATGATTGAGCACACAGACACGTCCCATGTGTTGGGTGGCGCCGTTTCATCCAGCATTCTAAATATAGGTTGGTATTGGTTGTCTCAGGTGTCCAGAACAGCTCTGGCAATAGGAGTCCCCGAGCCGTGGAGAAATCTCAAGCATGTGTGGGGCTGGCTGGGGTGTGTACAGGCGAATAAAGACAGGCTTAAGGGACTCATAGATACACATCCACACTGGAACTCAGCAGCCATGAATGTGTGGAAAAAAGAATCAGCAAGATGGTCGCAGGAGGAGAGCAATCGATAATACCCAGATGAGCTGCTTAATATCACCAGCGTTTCCATCAAGAACTTTATATCTTGAGCAAAGCCACAGGCAGAAGCTGGTTATCCGTTATGTTCCAGTGCCTCTCAGTTGGAGGCTTAATAGAAAACTAGAAAAACCAATTGCCCAAATAGGGGCTCAAATAGTTTTTCTAAAAACTAAATTGATTCCTGCTAACATGACTGATTTGAAACTGTCTTTATAAGGTAAACGGTCGTAGTTCAGGCTTAGACGTGTCTTCAGGGTGCCTTGATGGTCCCTTTAAACAAGAATGTCCCTAAAGTTTAGGAGGAAGGTTCGGTGGGGGCACATATGTATACCTATGGCTGACTCATGTTGATGTGTGGCAGAAACCAACACAATATTGTAAAGCAATTATCCTCCAATTAAAAATTTAAAAAGAAGAATTTCTTTAAGATTTGGAAGAATTCAGCCCATGCCATTTCTGAAAGATTATTAGGTCCTGTGTAGATATGGCTTTGGAGAAATGAATGCTTATTAGGGATCCAAGAATATGACTTCAAACCCAGTGCAGGTTAATTCAGGGCCTTCAGAGATTAGTCATTCTGCTTAAATGAACACAGCAGCCTTTGGCTCGCCACTGAATACATATATCCATATTTGGCAATGGGCGTTTTGCAAACAAGCCAGCCTACCTGCAAAGTGTTATGTGGGCTGCCTTCCTGCTGCAGTGTGGGAGCTCAAGATTCACATGTGGATTAATATACATTGAAGGAAGATTATTAACAATCTGGCCACCTTTGACATACAGGAAGCAAAGTAAAGGAGCTCATGCACAAACTTTTTGCTTTTATGCCTCTGTGTCAGGCAAAAGCCCCCACTTGGGTGATAATGTCTGTGGAGTTTCAGACCAACTGAATAGTTCATTCTGTTCGGGGAAGCTTCTCTCTTTAAGGAGAGATATGAGATACCGCATGTGAGCCTATGCGCTCTGTCCTGTCTCTTTTCAACCTCATGAACTGCATGCAACCTGCCAGGCTCCTCTGTCCATGGGATTCTCCAGGCAAGAATACTGGAGTGGGTTGCCGTTTCCTCCTCCTGGGGATCTTCCCAACCCAGGGACTGAACCCATGTCTCCTGCATTGACAGGCAAATTCTTTACCACTGAGCCACCAAGGGAAGCTCAGATGAACTCCTGCAGATAATCATATTCCTACATATGAATTAAGGCACATATGCTTAATGATTGGAATTCTCTCAGGTTTTCAGAAAAGTTCATTGTGCTAGGTCCCTCTGCCACTCAAAGTTATGTATGGGTTAATGGGCTGAGGAAAGCCGAGTTTGTAATGACTGGGAAATAAGTTAGGATCTCTGATATTTAGGATCTGATCTGCATTGTAGGTACATGTATAAACAAGTGCCTGGGGGAGTAAGAACAGACAGGCAGGGAGATAGGAGGAAAGGCAAGCAACCAAAGAAACACAAAGCAGAAATGGCACCTGGGCACTTTCCTGGTGGTCCAGTGGTTAAGAATCTGCCTGCCAAGGAAGGGGACATGGGTTAACCCCTAGGACAGGAAGATCCCACATGCTGTGTGGCAACTCAGCCTGTACACAACTACTGAAGCTCTCACACCCTAGAACCTGTGCTCTGCAACAAAAGAAGCCGCCACAGGGAGAAGCCTGTGCGCTGCACTACAGAGTAGCCCTCAGTCGCCGCAACCAGAGAAAACCCGTGAGCAGCAACGAAGACTGTGCAGCCAAAAATAATAAATAAAAATTAAGACCAACCAACCAACCAACAAAAAACCGGACCTGGCACTAGGAAAGAGGCAAAAAGTGAGGAAAAATGATGATCCTTTAGTCCCTCTCCTAAAAGTGACTCAGGTCATTAGGGCCAGATTCTCAAAGCCTTGCTCAGGTGCCATCAGCTACAAAGCACCAGCCCACCAGCCCACCAGCCCAAAGTGATCAGGTGAACAAGTGATGTGTGGCAGAAAGACACACAGAAAGTGTCCTAACAAGAACTGGTCCTAACCAGAGCTCCTTGACTGGGGGAGAGTGGGAAAGTTGAAAGGTTGCCGTGGAAGCCAGTCACCTTGAGATAGCGGGAGGAGGGGTGGGGACAGCTAAGCCATCTTTGAAGGTGAAACAGCAACATCACAGACATAGATCAGACTCTGCAAATGGCTAAGTGCAGGTCCAGCTCTGGGTCCTTAAAGTCTCTGGGGAAAGGTGAGTGAATGGTTTCTATGGCAACCAGATAGGAGGCTTGGTCCACTTCATTGTCCCCCATAGTAACTAAGCTCCTGAAGGGCCATAGAGGAATTAGTTATCTTAACACACTACTATTATCCCCATGGTAACCCGTCTCTTCACCGCAGTGGTGAGCTGTTGGGAGTAATCCCAGGAAAATTTTTGCTCCCAGAAAGAAAAAAAGGCAGGCTGGAGCAGTCCTAGGAGCTGAATCCCTGAAGGAAGTGGTGTGGAGTATGTATATGTGTTTGGGTGCCAACATGTTTCCCCCCACCGGGGAGGAAGTTTAAGATGGGCTAGAGGACGTTTCTTCTTGCCCCCAGCTCATTGGGGCCCCACTCACTCATGGGTTGAAGTGGACGGTGCAGCCGGGAGGGGCTCCCCTTCCAGCTACGCATTACCATTCTGGTGCAGGGTGCGCCGGCGCTGGCTGGACTGCATGCTCAGGACCAGGTACTGCCGCATAAACTCACTGAACCGCTTCTGGTTAGCCAACTTCCGGGCCGACTTCCGGGCCCCGGTGAAGCCCCCGAACCGCTTCTGCAGCTGCTTCTGCTCCATATCCCCCACCTCCTCCAGGCCGGGCTCTGTCCTCTTCTGCCTTTGAAAGAGGCTCCTGACCCGGGGCATTCGCTTCAGATGCTGCATCTCAGAGGCTCTGGCCTGGTCCGGAGCAGCTGCCACGTGGTCTGGGTCAGCAGGGCTGAGCTGCCAGGAGCCCCTGGCCATGACCTTGGTGCATGGAGTCCAGAGAGGGCTGGTGAAGACCTTCTCTTCACACTCGAGGATGCACACCTGCCAAGAAAGAGGTTGGAGGAAAGAGAAAGACCAGGGACATCTGTTAGTCCAAGGCAATGAGGAGATCAAGTGCTTTTGCTGTCTACTTGAGGGCTTCCCAGATTGCTCAGTGGTGAAGAATCCGCCTGACAGTACAGGAGAAGCAGGAGGTGCGGGCTGGATCCCTGGATCAGGAAGGTTTCCTGGAGCAGGAAATGGCAACTGCTCCGGTATTCTTGCTGGGATAATCCCGTGGACAGAGGAGCCCGGCAGGCTGCAACCCATGGGGTGGCAGAGTCAGGACACAACTGAGCGGGCACGCATGGTCTATTTTGGTACCAATCAATGCAAGGGCCTCTGGAGCACCTCTTCACTACCATGGAGCCGCTTCACATACAGTTACTTAAGTTCCTAGAATTTCAGAGTTGGAAAGGAACAGAAAATGAACTGGCCCATCTCTGTCATTTCAGAAAGAAAGCTGGGGCTCGGAGAGGTGAGGTTAAGTTACCCAGGTGACCCAGCAAGTTAACAAGATGCACAAACAAGAGTTATAGTCTTTGTTGGGTTTTTGGAGCCAAACATAGCTCATCAGGATCATCCATAAAGAAACATTTTATTCTGTTCTCTTATCCGGCCTGGGAGAGGTCAGAGTGATTTAAGAAACTGGGGATGTTAAAGCATGTAGTCACGCAGTTAAATCTGCATGGTTATTCTAAGGTCACCTGGTAAAGATCAACCTCGGTGTGATTCGTTTCTCACCTTACATACATTCATCATCACTATCAGTGCATGAGTTATAGAAAATACGGGTCAAATAGAGAACAGACTTATGGTTGCCAAGGGTTAGGAGGGGGTGGAGGAAGGATGGACTGGGAGTTTAGGGTGAGTAGGTGCAAACTGTTACATACAGAATGAATGGACAGCACGGTCCTACTGTATAGCACAGAGATCTAAATTCAATGTCCTAGGATAAACCACAATGGAAAAGAATATAAAAAATTTGCATATATAATAACCGAGTCACTTTGCTGTACAGCAGAAATTAATACAACATTGTAAATCAACTATACGCCAGTAAAAATGTAGAAAAGGGGGGTTAAGACCCTTTGGGATATAGACAGGTTGGTAATCTGGGACTGTCTGACACAATTCAGTGGACCTGCCAGCTCTCTAGGAACCCCTGCAGCTTCCGTCTCTCCTGGCATCTCCCACCTCTCGTCTAGACCACCAGCCTGACCATGATGTTCCTGTACCTTCCTGACTGGCCCTGGCCTTAACCCTTCCCTCCCACATTCCTGTCTGATTGGAATCTCCTGGAAGCCTCTGCCTCCAAGTTTCTTTCCTATTGTTTTGGCTCCAGGCTTCCTGGATGACTCAGGTGGTAAAGAATCCACCTGTAAAGCAGGAACCACAGGAGACACAGCTTCAATCCCTGGTTTAGGAAGATTCCCTGGAGAAGGAAATGGGAACCTGCTCCAGTATTCTTGCCTGGAAAATCCCGTGGACAGAGGAGTCTGGTGGGCTACAGTCTGTGGGGCTGCAAAGAGTTGGAAATGACTGAGCGCCCAAGCACACTTCACCCCGAACACTCCTCTCTGTGTTTTTGGGGTCAGATGAAAACCCCACTTCAGCCTGACTTTGACATCATGGTGAGCAGGAAGCTGCAGAGCCCTTCATCAAAACTCGGAGTCTTTTTTTTAACTGAATTTTTAATTTTTTTGGCTGCACCATGAAGCATGTGGGATCTTAGTTCCTGGACCAGGGATCAAACCTGCACCCACTGCATTGGAAGCTTGGAGTCTTAACCACTGGATTACCAAGAGAGCCCCAAGCCAAGGGGTCCGTGCCTGGCTTACAGGGCGTCAGGAGTTACTGCTCTGGTTGGACAGGTGCAGGATGTAAGATGTGTGTGTGCCCCATCGGGGCTCTCTGGGGAGCACACACTCCCACCCGGGTGTTCAGAGTGGCACACATGCCTCTATAGGCAAGGTTTCCAACGTGATCTCCAACCAAGTAGTAAGATACGCATGCACCTTAAATCACAGACTTCACCAGCTGTTCCACCAAATCATCAAAACCTGTCCTTCAGTCTGACTTCTCCCGCTTGCCTTTACTATTCTGACCCTGCCCTCCTTTTGTTGCTGCCAAACTTCTCCAAGATGTGGTCACGCCCATGCCTCCACTTCAGCATTTTCCACTTTCTCTTCCTGGCTTCTGTGTGAGGGATCAAATCTCCATCTTTGGCGGGCAGGGGATGGGACACACAGCGCAGCCTGTGGGATCTCAGTTCCCCAACCAGGGCCTAAACCCATGTCACAGCAGTGAAAGCCCGGAATCCTACCAGTGGACTACCACGTATTGTTGTTGTTTAGTTACCAAGTTTCGTCCAACTCTTTTGAGACCCCACAGACTGTAGTCCAGCAGGCTCCTCTCCGTCCGTGGGATTGCCCAAGCAAGAAGACTGTAGTGAGTTGCCTTTTCCTCCTCCAGGGGATCTTCCCGACTCCGGGATAGAACCCAAGTCTCCTACATTTTCAGGCGGATTCTTTACCGCTGAGCCACCTGAGAACTCCTAAATCTCCATCTTATTAAAGAAGTCACGTCAGGTGTTTGTTACTAGCTGCTGCTGCTGCTGCTAAGTCCTGTCAGTCATGTCCAACTCTGTGTGACCCCATAGACGGTGACTTTAATTCTCATCTGATATACTTTTTCAGTATGAGTGAAACAGGTTTGAATGAAGCATATATATCAGTACTTCTCTCCTACTTTTTCCCACCTCAAGTCTTTTTGCTCTCTCTCTGAACGTCACCTTATTCCCCAGCTGGTTCAGGTTCAGACCCCTGGAGCACGCCCCTTCTCGGACCCCGTTTCTCCATCTGGTCAGCATGTGAGTCTGCTGTCTCCTTTCCACCCTCTGCCTGACTTCCTCTTGGGGGTGCTGTGAAGCAAGGAGAACAGGTGACCCCTATCCAAAAGCTCCAAACTCCCTGATGGATTTTGGGGAGAAGTTTTTATAGGCAAGGTTTGGGGTAAAGGCTGCAGGGTGTGTGACTTTGTTCTGAATGGCTGGTGGTAACAGATGTTCCAGGAATCTTGTACTCATCCTGAAGTCACCATCATCCACCTGGGTGGGGGCCTTAGGTCCCACAGAAAAATTCAAAGGTCGTCGTCATTCCATTGATAGTCGTGTCTGACTCTGCGACCCACAGATCGCAGCACACCAGGCTTCCCTGTCCTTCACCACCTCCCGGAGTTTTCTCAAACTCATGTCCACTGAGTCGGTGCCACTATCCAGTCATCTCATCCTCCATCGTCCCCTTCTTTTCCTGCCTCCAACTTTCCCAGCATCCGGGTCTTTTCTAATGAGTCAGCTCTTTGAACTCAAAGGTATTGTTATGTATATTCCTTGAGGCGGAACCAAGAATGGCTGCACTGTTGCTTGACTGCCCCTCCCTGCTCTTGGCATCCCCTGCCTTCCCTGATTAGCAACTTCCCTTTGGAACTCAGGGCAGGTTCAGGAGACTGAACGAAACCTATTTCCTACAAACAAGAATTGGGGGCCACAGAAAGGACTTGTACCCAGGAAGACCCCCAGGGTCCTGCTCCATTTCACAAGGACACTGGCAAACAACCTATAATGGATAGGACAGCCCACCCCAACAAATAATTATCCAGCTTAATACATCCACAGAGTCTGAGAAACTCTACTCTACAGAGTCAGGGAGGAAGCAGAAAGCATGGGTAACACCGGGAAAGCCAGAAGCAGTGAAATAGAAGGGAAGTGGGAAGGATAAAACCTCTGATCACATGACATAGCCCTAGAAGATACGACATAAACTGGTGAGAACCGGCTAGATACAAGATGGTGGAAGATTCAACTTCCAGTGAACCTTGAGCCTCGTCATATGCTCACTGTGATATTAGCATCTAAATGACACACCTACAGGCACCATGAAAGTTCAGAGGCTGATCATAAAAGGTCAAAAAGTGGGTGCTGGCCCAATTCCAGAAAATCTCTACCCCTTTTCCAAAATAGCTGGAATAATTCTCGTACTCATTAGCCCATGAAATCACCCAGCCCATAAAAACTAACCACCCCATGTTTTGGGGCCTCTTGCCTTCTGAGATGGACCACACTCTGTCTGTGAAATGTATTTCTTCCAGGGCCATTCTCTCCTTTTGAGACAGACTGCATTCTGTCTATGGAATGTGTATCTCTAAATAAATCCGCTTGTTACCTATCACTTTGTCTCTTACTGAGTTCTTTCTGCAAGGAGACATAAAGAATCTAAGCTTCATTAAGTCCTGAGACCAGGTGTGCAATCTCAATGAAAAGACAGTGGATTCAGGGGCTTTCCTGGTGGTCCAGTGGTTAAGACTCTGCACTCCCGATGCAGGGCACTTGGGTTCCATCCCTGGTCAGGAAATTAGATCCCTCATCCTGCTTCTAAGGGCATCAAAAGTGGCTCCTTGGTAAAGAATCTGCCTGCCAATGGAGGAGGCACAGGAAACGTGGGTATTGATCCCTCTGTCAGGAAGATCCCCTGGAAGAGGAAATGGCAACCCACTCCAGTATTCTTGCCTAGAGAATCCCATGACTGAAGAGCCTGGAGGGCTACAGTCCATGGGGCCAAAAAGAGTCAGACTCGATTGAGTAACTGAGCACACACTCACTCCCACATGCCACGATGAAAATCTAGCAGGTGAGAAGGAAAACTCCAGTGTGCTGCCACTAAGACCTGGAGCAGTCACATAAAAAAAAAAGGAGTGGGTTCAAGTTCCATCCTGGGGTTTTGCTGGGTTCAAGTCCCAGCCTGACTTGTGTGGTCATAAGCGTAGACTTGTAGGACTCAAAAGGACTTTTGAACACACTTGGTTCAGCCCTCACATGGATAGGATCCTCAAAGTGCTTGTTGCCTTGTTCTGCTCTGTCCATTTACAGGAACAGGTGGAAACTGTTAAGCCTAGAGTCTCTCAGATCTTCTGCAAGCCCCTGGGTTTCTAAGCCCAGATGGTAATTATATTGCATGTCAATCAGAGAAAATGAAATTCTATGATCAAACCAGATGTATAGCCCTTCCTGAGACTCAACATACTGTTAGATGATTAGGTACTAAAAAACGGATCTTGATTCTTGATTTAGGAGAAGGTTTTGGGGCAAAAAAATGAGGAATCCAAATTGACGGCAACATTTGTAGCACCAGATGGGCATATGAGCTTCCTGACTACACTCTCTGGTCTGAGGGACTCACCAGCCTATTTGCAGAGATGGGTTAATGGCCCATTAAGTGAGCTGGACACATTTTCACAGCCCACTCTGATGACATTGCTGTATTCAGACACAGCATGGAGGAGTATCTGGAAAGTCCCAGATTGGTGCCAAATTGATCTGTGAAGCTGGGCTTTGCATGGGGGAGGGAAGTCAATGAGCAAAGGGTCATCTGAATGTCTAGGATCAAAGATTAGTGAGCCCAATGGAAGGAAAATAAACAACTCATTCAGACTGTCATGTTTCTGCCTCTAAGGAATCCAGCCACTTCTGACCAAGAGACATTTGGGACCTATTTGCTTTGGGAGGGTCTGCCAGTATATCAGAGGGCCAACGCTAGTGGGCCAGCAGATGCATAGTACAAAAGAAAAACGTATTAGGAACTCCTACGGCAAGTCAACTACTAAGATTTTCTGTGTAATGAAGACAGAAACTACCAGGAGTAGTAACTCTTCTGCTGTTAATAGAGTTTTAGGGAATTTAAATAAGTTTCCCTAGACCTTTCTTGGCTTCCCTGATGGCTCAGGGGTAAAGAATCTGCCTGCCAATGCAGGAGATACGGGTTTGGTCCCTGGGTTGGGAAGATCCCCTGGAGAAGGAAATGGCAACCCACTCCAGTGTTCTTGCCTGGGAAATCTCATGGACAGAGGAGCCTGGTGGGCTACAGTCTGTGAGGTCGCAAAGAGTTGGACATGACTGAGTGACTAAACTTCTACAGCAACAAGACAGACCTTTCTTGGGAGTTACCTTCTTCCTGGTCACTAAAATAACTCGGTGAATCTAGTTTTTTCCTTTGTAAGCTGGTAGGGTAAGTATCATTCTCAATTAGCTGACAGCCCAGGACTTTCCAATCATTTGGCTTGTGTGCTAGTCATTTACTGACCAATATGATGGTCTAACAAAAGGCAGGCATGCTTGGACCATGGCCCTGGAGTGAGAACAAATGAAAGTCCTGATGAAGCCAAGGGTCCGGAAGGTCCTGGGAATAGGTTAGGATTCCATCATTGGTGGAAGCATTGGGGTGGGGGCGGATAGTGACCCTTGCCTAAATATCTGAGTCCCCCCATCTTTCACAGAGGGGACATAGTCAAGGGTTGCAAGAGTTGGAAATGAGATGTGGTTGCCTCAATTCTAGGCATTTCATAAAACTTAAAAAAAATAGGTTAAAAGTGAATACAAGCTAGAAACACCCAGGCAACCAGGTCCTCTGGGGGTCAGCAGGCGCTTGCAGAGGTCGTCCATCACTCTGAAGCAGGAACTGGCCATTTTCTTACAGTGTTTTCCAGACCCCAGAGATTTAAGATGCTATGGAGAAATAGAAACAAGCTCCAAATTCCTTCCTGGCTTTGAAAGACACCTGTGTAAAACCTCTACAGCGTCTGCACCCATTAGGAGACTAAAAGGTCTTGCAGTGTTACAATTTCCCCGTGCCTGCATGCTAAGTCGTTTCAGCCGTGTCCACCTCTTTGTGACTCCATGGACTGTAGCCCATCAGGCTCCTCTGTCCATGGGATTCTCTCGGCAAGAATATTGGAGGGGGTTGCCGTTTCCTCCTCCAGGGAATATTCCAAACCCAGGGTTTGAACCTGTCTGTACCTTTTCCATCTCCTGCACAGGCAGGCAGGTTCCCGCTAGCACCCCCTGGGAAGCCCTCCAGTTTTCCTGGCACCTGTTTACTGAGTACTGCCCTGTTCCACACTGAACTGTGCGCTGGCGAGGCCCAGACTAACCGGCAAAGAAAGCGCCTCAGAGATAGCCCAGCAGGTGCAAGTACTTGCCAGAGAACAATGGTGCTAGGGGCTGGCTCAACTGGGGACTGGTGGAGAATCAGCAAAGCATCCTCTCCTAAGAGTAGTATTGAAGGGTTTATTGGCTGGGGGAGGAGTCGGAGGTATGAGCAAGATGGCAGGACAGGTTCTTGGAGCTGTGGGGAGGGAAGGGAAGCATGCGTTTCCCAGGAACTATGAACCCAGGAAAGAGGAGGCAAAAAGTGTACCTGCTGCCTAGGAAAGCAGACGCTGGGAAGGGGAAAGGACATGGAGGTAAGAACAGGGAATCTTGGCTATCACTTGTGTTTGGGGAGGGCAGGAAGAGAAACGGGGCTCTAACAGGCAGAAAAGGAAGAGTCAGAATGGAGAAGAGAGCGGGGTTCACCAGAGAGGACGAGGAGGGGAAGCCTGCACATTGGCGAAGGTTTCTGTGGTTAGGAACCGCTGACGACCTTGGAGATTGGCTAAGGAGTTAAGGCAGGCTTCCCAGGTGGGGCAGTGCTAAAGAACCTGCCTGCAGTGCAGGAGACACGGGTTCAAGTCACGGGGTAGAGGAGGTCCCCTGGAGAAGGAAATGGCAACCCACACCAGTATTCTTGTCTGGAGAATCCCATGGACAGAGGAGCCTGGCGAGCTACAGTCCATGTGGGCAGATACTACTGAGCAACTGAGCTCGAGCACAGCAAAGGGGCGAGGCAACCGTGAGGGGTCCAAGTTGCAAAAACAGGACCTCTTCCAAAAACAGGACCACAAAGGGAAGGAAAGAGCAAGTGGGAGATGGGAAAAAAGAATTTCCAGCAGGAAAATCAGTGGTACACAGGAAGGGGGAGAAGAAGGAGCAGAAGCAGATTCTGAGATGACATTAAGGAGGCTGGAGGGAACCTGCCCCTGGTAGCTTCTGTCATCTCACAACTGGCACCCAGGGTCAAGGTGTCCCGGGAGCCAGAGCATCACAGTGCTTCACAGTCAGGCATGATGTTTGCTCTCGACAAGTTACCTAAATCTGTGAATGCTTTACTTTGTAAACAAAACAAAACAAAACAAAACACTAATGCAGACTCAGTGTTATCCTTACAGTTGAGCTCCAAATACTTTTTTTTCTATTGTAAAATCCAAATACCATCAAATTTATACTGAAACCATTTTTAAGCATACAGCTCAGCGGCATTAAGTACATTCACTTTGTTGGGTTACCATCAACCCTTGCCCCCATCTCTAGAAATTTTTCATTCTCCCAAACTGAAACTTGGCATTTATTAAACACTAGCTCCCATCTCCCTGTGTCCCCAGCTCTTGGCAGCCCCATTCTACTTTCTGTCTCTGAATCTGACTGTTCTTGGAACTGCAGGTAAGTGCAATCCTACAGTATCTGTTGTTTTGTGACAGCATACATCTTCAGGGCTCATCCAGGATGTAGCCTGTATCACAGTTCCCTTCCTTTTTAAAAGCTGCATAATATTCCGTTGACCGCCTCGACCATGTTTGGTTTATCCATTCATCTCTCGTTGGTCACTTGAGTCTTTTCTACCTTTTGGCTATCGTGAGTAGTGCTGCCATAAACATGGGTGTACACAGGTCCTCATGCTTTTTTGGAGTGGGAGATATAGGGTTGCAGTTAAAGCTTGTGATTCAGGAATTGTGCACAACTTTCAGTCTTTATCAAGATTGCGAAGATGATGAGATTATTCCTTAATCAACTCCTTCACTGGTTTACCTGTGAACTAGCCATCTGCTCTGTTGACTGAGACCACGGGAAAGCGTTTTGTTTTGGATGAAATTCTAAGCCTCTCTGGCCTGCACAGAAAAGGCGTGTGGGTCTTCTGTGTTCTAGCCAAATCCAGCTTGCCTTAATTCCTTACATGTCACTGCCCTCCCCCCAAAAGGCATTTGCACATGTGCGCTCCTCCCCCACTCTAGTGCCTTCCTCATTACCTGGGCACCTGGGCTCACCCCCTGCCTCTCTGATCATCTTTAGGTCTCCTTAGAGGCCTCAGTTCCTCCCAAAGCCCCCTCCACCCCTCTAGACTAGGTTGGGGTCCACTGCTCTTGCTTCCCCATTTCTCAGTGATTACTCTCAGGACAGGATCCTGGGTTCTTCTCTGCCACTATCTGCCTGCTCACCTTGGGGCCCTTGGTCTAGTTCAGTGCTTGGTGCATAGTAGGTGCTTGGTGCATAGTAAGTGCTCAGAAGACCCACAATAACTGAAGGAGGAGAATGGATGATCTTTTGAATGGGTTCTCAGGATGCGTCTTCATGATTTGGTGGTCATTACTGTTCAGAAAACAGGCTCGAAAGCCACTGAGGTGGCATGGGAGGAGCGTGGTGTTTTGGTGGGTCAGGGGGCTGTGTCTGTTCACGTTTGTGTGTCAGCCCAATGTGGGTACTTGGTTTCTATATTTGTACACTTGCCTCAAGGGACAGGAGGGAAAAGGTGGCTCTTAAGATTGAGGAGTTCCAAACATGACATCTTTTGAAAGAAGTTTTCTTGACTACAAAGAAAAAGTCATCAAGTTATATTAGATTAAGTAGGAGAGGAATAACTATTTAAACGGTAGTGAAAGCAGTGGAGAAAGCAGCTGACTTAGTGAAATTTAGTGCTCAAATAAACAAATTAAATACGAGATAGCACCTAAGTGTTCACTGTAGAATTGTCTATAATATCAAAACTGGATGATAACTTACGTGCTCAGCAGGAGGGATTGGTTAAGCCAAGTATACTTAAATTAAAATAATGTTAATAATGAGAAACTTATTTTGGTATAACACTGCAAGTGAAATAACTAAGATTTTTTTCTCTGACTGGTGAGATTAAAGGTGACTTTAACTTTTTCTTTTCATAGTTCTTGGAATTTGCCAAATTCTCTAGAATGAGTGTGCATGCTTTTAATAATAGGAGCAAAACAGCAGCCTGGCTGGGTCTTTACTCAAATGTGGAAACGTGGGACGATGACAGGGTTTGCTTTCAGAAGCTGCTGTTTCTTAGGGACCATCTCACACTGGGAGACTCACGTGACCTGGGCGGGGAGAGGAAGACAGGGTCCAACCTCCTGGACCTACCTCGAGGTTGAAGTTGTCAAGAGTGGGGTGGAGCTTCTCTCTGCAGACCAGACAGTCCTTCTGACAGCTGCTGGACACGCTGGAGAAGAGGCTGAGCAGCAGGAGGTCACAAAACAGGATTTTCATGGTGCAGGAGCCGGAAGCCAGATGCTAAAACACAAGTGAGGGTGGGCACCATTAGCACAGCCCTTCTCTGGGAGCCCGTAGGGGCTGGAGACCCTCATCCAGGGCACAGTGCCCTGGTTTCCACTTCCCAGGAGGGGCTGGACAGTCAAGGGCACAGGTGGCCCATCCTGTCTGCCGGGGGTGATATTCACACACAGGCTGGCATCTGGGTTCTGGGGTAGGGATGGGGAAGCAGGCACACCTGTTACTCCTGCCATCCAACTGGCCTTCACGTATATGGATGCTTCCAGGGAGCTGAAGGCCCCACTTGCAAGGCCCACTTGTGGCCTTGAGACAGCCCCTCCCAGTCTCACTTTTCACAGCTCTTAATGGGAAACACTGGTACCTGCCTTGCCCCAGGGCTGTTGCAAAAATGAGATCCCTAAGAAATGTTTTGCAGAGTGTGAGATGTGTAACATAGGTTTATGAATGACTCATCCTCCCCTGCCTTGGCCAGGAATGCCCTGCAGCCCCAAATTCACTCTTCTGGGAAGCATCTGCTAGGTTTCCTGTCTGGTTCTCCTCCTTGATGGGAGCCAGCTCTCTGCACACAGAGCTAATATCGTTCACCTTGTTATTCTGTGCAAAGCACAGGGCCAGGCAGATGGAGTCATTTATTGAAAAACGACCAAAGAGACTATTCTAAGGTAACAGCGCCAATGATTATGAGTTAGATCAGTCATTTATATTCTTTATGTAGGATTGCCTCACGGAGAAGGCAATGGCACTCCACTCCAGTACTTGTGCCTGGAAAATCCCATGGACGGAGGAGCTTGGTGGGCTGCAATCCATGGCGTCGTTGAGAGTTGGACACGACTCAGTAACTTCACTTTCACATTTCACTTTCATGCATTGGAGAAGGAAATGGCAACCCACTCCAGTGTTCTTGCCTGGAGAATCCCAGGGACGGGGGAGCCTGGTGGGCTGCCGTCTATGGGGTCGCACAGGGTCGGACACGACTGAAGCGACTTAGCAGCAGCAGCAGCAGCAGGATTGCCTCAAAGATGTGCAGTTCTTTCTGTTTCCCTTTAAACTTTTCCTGTGATCAAGTCTCCTGCATCGGAAAGCTATTTTCTTGGACCGCATCACTTTGGGTCCCTGTAGAATCAACTTTATTTGGAGGGTTAAATGGAAAGGGGAATGAGGGAACTTTCTGGAAATGTGAAATGTTCTTGATTGAGGTGTAGGTCACAGGGGTGTATACGTTTGCCAGAAATTCACTGAATTGTACATTTAGATTCTGTGTGTTTTCTTGCATGTAAATTTCACCTTAAGTGTTCAGCATAGAAAAACAAATAATGGCCTTTATTACTTTATTAGACGACACTGAAACAATGTATAAGCCTTACTATGCAAATACAGTCTGCAGACCAGCAGCATCTCCTGGGATCAAGAATTTCGGTCCCTACCCCGGATCTACTGAATCTGGATCTGTCTTTTTAGTAAGATTCTCAGGTGATTTGTACACATGCTTAGAGTGTGAGAAGCAGAGGTAGAAAGTGGGTCTGCAATGGAGCTAGTCAGTGGGAGAAGGAGAGGGGGTGACCCATGGCCACGGGCCCTGTAGGGACACCAGGCCAGCTCTTCTTGGGCATCATCCACGCTTTTCATACCAAGGGTATGTCGACTGAATCCATGGTCAGTGCTTGTTAAGTTATTGAGGTGACATCTGAGATGGGTTTTGAATAACGAGTGAGAGTTTGCCACTAGCTATTTTCACGTGGTAGTGTATATGTTCAGTCCTAGTCCCCCAGTTCATCCCTCTTTCCCCTCTCCCCTGTGTCTGCATGCCCACTCTCTACATCCACATCTGTTTCTGCCCTGCAGGCAGGTTCATCTGTACCATTTTTTTGGATTCCACATATATGCATCAATATATGACATTTTTTTTTTTCTATTTCTGACTTCCTTCACTCTGCATGACAGACTCTAGGTCCATCCACATCTCTACAGATGACCCAGTTTTTTTAGCGGCTGAGCAATATTCCATCACATGTATGTACCACGCCTCCTTTACCCATCTGTTGATGGACATTCAGGTTGCTTCCAAGGCCTGGCTGTTTTAAATAGCGCTGCAATGAATGTTGGGGCACACGTGTCTTTTCTCAGGGCGTATGCCCAGTAGAGGGGTTGCTAGGCAATACGGTACCTGTGCATAGCACAGGTCAGTGCTCTGAAGACCTAGAGGACTGGGCTGGGGGTGGGGTGGGAGGGAAGTTCAAGAGGGGCGGAATATACGTGTTCCTATAGCTGATTCACTTCACTGTACAGCAGGGGCTAACACAACATTGTAAAGCCGTTATACTCCAGTTATCACAAAAAGAGTTTGCCAAGAGGACACAGAAGACGCAGGGAATGGCTTTCCAAAGGCATAGGGACTTCCATGGTGGTCCAGCGGTTAAGATTCCATGCTGCCAGTGGAGGGGGTACGGATTTGATACCATACCTGGTCAGGGAACTAAGATCCCACCTGCCACACGGCACAGCTGAAAGATAAACAAAGAGCAAAGACATAGAGGAAGGGAGAACACAGCAGGGGTGGGAGGGGATGGTGAGCAGGCAGCCTTCCCGGGGCTGTCTTCCTAAGGGAAGCCCCTTCTGAGAGAGAGAGGCCCGTTCCAGGTGAAACAGGGTCATGTTTGCCATCCACAGGGTTCAACCTCTACCCTACCAGTTGGGAGGTCTGTGCTAATGAACAATGAACTTGAACATGTATTCAAATGTTGTTTAGTTTCTAAGTTGTGTCCAACCCTCTTGTGACGGCATGGACTGTCTTTTCAAACGAATATGCCTCAAATGCATCTTTCTCCTATATCCCAGGGGCTAGTACCTTAGTTGAGATATATCACCGTGGTTATTGGGATCACCCTCTAATCACCCAATGATCCAGCCTCCCACCAGGCCATCTCCACGTCTGATGATTCCCTCATTCTTTAATTCTCTTGTCCCCCGTGGGACTCAGCCCCACTCCCACCCAGCCCTCTGGCTTCAGCTCCTGTCATTCAGCCTTGAATCTCCTCCAACCCTCATGAGTCACACGTAATATCAGGTCCCGCCATGCCTCTGTGTCTTGGTCCCTGCTCTTCCTTCTGCTCAGAATACCCGACTCCAGCTCACACTTTATACAGGAGTTATCCCCCGGGGGAAGCCCTCCCTGGTCTGAGTTAGATGAGTCCCCTCTGTTTGTGTGGCATTGTGAAGTACATCACGGCGGGAAGAAGTGAGCCCTGGGGACCTGTCCGTCAAACAGGCACAAGGGACCTAGAGACGGGGTTGCTAGGATTCCTGTTTTCTTAAAAAAAAAAAAAACACTTTAATTTTATAATTGATTAACAATGTAGTGATAGTTTCACTTATACATATTTTGGATTCTTTTCCCCTTGTAGGTTATTACAGAATATTGAGCAGAGTCCCTTTTGCTATATAGTATAGTGTGTATATGTTAATCCCAGCCCCCTGATTTATCCTCCTGCCCCCACCACAGCCTTCCCCCTTTGGTAACCATAAGTTTGTTTTCTGTCTGTGAGTCTGTTTTGTAAATAAATTCATTTGTATTATTATTTTTTTAGATTCCACGTATTAGTGATATCATATAATTTGTCTTTCTCAGTATGATAATCTATGTTGCTACAAATGGCACTATTTCATTCTTTATGACTGAGTAATATTCCATTATATATATGTATGGCTGCTTGTTTATCCATTCATTTTTCTGCGGACATTCAGGTTGCTTCCATGTCTTGGTCATTGTAAGCAGTGCTGTTATGAACATTGGAGTGCATCTATATTTTTGAATTACGTTTTTTTTTCCTGGCTATATGCCCAGGAGTGGGATTGTAGGAGCATATAGTAGCTCTACTTTTGTTTGTTTGTTTGTTTGTTTTTTTAATGGAGGGATTCATCTTTTCTCATCTTCTCATCCCTGCAGACTGCCTGGGTCTGCAAAATCCCATATCTGCAACTCAACCTCTCAGGTTCTCATCTGTAAAACTGGGACAGTAAGAGTAACCATCTTATAGGACGATTAATGGGTTGATATCTTTAAAATATCAACCTGACAGTTAAAATAGCACCCAGCACAGAACAAGTATAACAAAAGTTTGTCGAAGAAGGAGCCCAGGACATAGCCTTCACTCTGTAATACTATTATTGTCTGCTGTGTGGCACTTAGCACTCTACTCGGTAAGCTTGACTTACATGTCTATTTCTCCCACTGGGCTGTGACTTCCTGAAGGGCAGAAACCATGTTCTGTGGTTCTCTGAATTTCCAGCACCCAGCACAGGGCCAGGTGCTTAGGCCATGCTCAAGAAAGTCTAATAGATGACAGTGGAGTCTCACGAGTGTCTCTCCTTCACAAATGAGAGTTGGGGCATGTTTAGGAGGATCCCCACTTCCCTGGGAGCCTGGGATGCTCAGGCATAAAAGCCACTTCAGGACCTGCCTGACAAATCGCTGTGCTTAGTCGCCCAGTCGTGTCCTACTCTTTGCGACCCCACGGACTGTAGCCCGCCAGGCTCCTCTGTCCATGGGGATTCTCCAGGCAAGAATACTGGAGTGGGTTGCCATGCCTTCCTCCAGGGGATCTTTCCAACCCAGGGATCAAACCCAGGTCTCCTGCAGTGCAGGAGGATTCTTTTCTGTCTGAACTACCAGGGAAGCCCGTGGCCTGACAAGGTTCTGGTAGTTAATTGTTCCACTCCAGGTGGGAGGGCTGGGAACAAGTTTTGCTCCAGAGCAAGGCCAGATGCCATCCAAAGCTGGAACCGCATGCATGTTCTGGAAAAAGGCTAGTTGCCAGTGTCTGGGAGGCACGGTTGGGATGCTGCTATGTGCTAAGTCTGCAGTGGTGCAACCTGTTGGTAGACAACAGGTAGACTCATCACCACTTATAGGCTCTTTGGAAGAGAATATATCTTTTGAGTTCCAAACAGTCACCTTATCAGCAAAGGTCTCAAACTGAGGACTGCTTGGTTATATCCTTTGTTTAATTTGGTAGTTGCCTTTAAGCTTCTTGTTCTACTCAGTTTCATTCTGGGCGGAGAGACAGCTGTGTCTCCTTTGTTCAGCATGCTATGTTCTCTCTGGCCACATGGTGGCAGTGTCCGTACGTCACAGAAGGAAGGGAAAAGCCGGGAGAAAAGGGACCTTTGCCTTTCCTTCCTAATACAAAATTGCGATCCGTAATGTTTGCATAGGCTGAGCTGATAAATTCTGACAGATGTTAATGAAATGCTCTCCTGCTGAGGTTTTTCATGAACTTCATTAAATGTGGCAACTTGCTCATTCAGCAAATGTCTGGCGGATTGACTGTTACTCCTTATCTCAAATTCTGGGTAAATGGGTTTTTAGGATGAGGTAAAGAAAGATGAGCCCCTGGGACACTGAGCATGTGTTCCATTCCATACCCTTCCTGCATGTGAAACTGTTTGGCCCTTGGGGAAACCTTATCAAATCTACTTGTGGTTAGCCCAGCCCTTACTTCTGATCCTTGGTACACCAACCTTTCCTCTCACCTCTGAGCTCCCATCCCTTGCAATTATTTATTTTACATTTTAATTTATTTTTCAGAAATAAGAAAATCATTTTTAAAAATTTAGCCGGTTCTCTTATTCTACTCCGCCAGGCTAATCAAGGCATGTGATTAATAATATTATCTTAAAATTGCATCCTGGGCAGTGTTTCACTTAAGTTTAATGAAAAACACTTGGTAGCAATTGAGTGCTGGGGAGGTGTGATTGGTTATTATCCTTGTTTATGAGTTAGCATTAAAGAGTAGCTGATGCTGGAGGCTAAAGGTTTTATTTCTTTTTTGTAACAATGTTCCATCCAGGACTTCCCTGGTGGGTCAGTGGGTAAAGGCTCCATGCTCCCAAGGCAGGGGACACCAGTTTGAGCCCTGGTCAGGGAAGTAAGGTCCCATAGGCTGTATGGTATGGCAAAACAAAACAAAGTTCCATCCATACTGAAACAGAAAGATTGATGAATGTCAGTGGGCATTTAACAGTAAAAGAAGCCAGGAAGCCAGAGATTGCTACCCATCACTTTTAACAAGTGACTCCACTAATTAATGAAAAATCTTTACTCAGTGCTATTCATTCTGCTCTGCAATTCAAAGAATCCTAAAAATTGGAATTACCACACAGTCCAAACTTACAGGTGGCTTCTAGTATTTAAATGAGATTAAAATAAATAAAAGCTCAAAATATATGTAATTATTCTCATAAAGGGGCTTGCTTCCCTGGTGACTCAGATGGTAAAATATCTGCCTGCAATGCGAGAGACCCAGGTTCGATCCTTGGGTCGATCCCCTTGGGAAGATCCCCTGGAGAAGAGAATGGCTACGCACCCCAGTATCCTTGCCTGGAGAATTCTATGGACAGAGGAGCCTGGTGGGCTACAGTCCATGGAATCGCAAAAAGACACGACTGAGTGACTAGTATATATTCTCATAAAGGGGACAACACTTTGTTGCTTTTGGTGATCCTCACAACCCTGTACTACTGTGTTCTAGGTTAAGACTTTTTTTTGAGAAGTCTTAACATCTGTGTGCTTTCTTTGTAGCTGTGTGTCAGTTAATGGCAAGAGAAATGTAGACAAGTAATTGATTTCTGAGTTACATTTATATTTGATCTTTGCACTTTGTAATTGTGTGACTTTGGGCACATTTCACCTTTGAGAGCCTCAGTCTTCTCACCTGCAAAATGGGGGGAACAACATTTTGTTGTGATTGTTGTTTTTAATTGTGCAGTAGAGACTATCAGTAAATAAAATTTCCCTGAATGTATCTAAATTTTACATGGTTTATATTCACTTTGTGAACCAAACTCAGCTAACACTTCCTTGTGGGGAAGCTATGCATCCGAACATCTTGTATTGAGTAAAGAAATGTTTAATTACCTTTTATTTCAGCCACAGCACTCTTTATAAAGATAAAATACCACTGTATTTAGCTTTAATCTATTTAATCTATTTGTTTGTAATCATGCTTCCAAGGGCAATATAATTAGTTGCTTATCTGTTTGGAGGATTACGTATGAGGCTTTAGCGGAGCTAAAAGCTAATTGAGTTTTGTCTTATGACCTATGAGAAAGCCTGTAATTTTAGTGCTTTTAGTGGAGAAGGCAAGAGGGACTGGGCTTTCTGCTAGAGGCATATCTCCCCCTATCCTTCTCATCAGCCACATGTATGATTGTTGTTCTTGCTGGTAACAAAAGTTTTATATTCTTATACAGTCCTGTAAAGTGACTCTTTGCCACCCTATGGACTATAGCTCACCAGGCTTCTCTGTCCATGGGATTTCCCAGGCAAGAATACTGGAGTGGGTTGCCATTCCCTTTTCCAGGGGATCTTCCTGACCTAGGGATTGAACCTGGCTCTCCTGCATTGCAGGCATATTCTTTACCATCTGAGCCACCAGGGAAGCCCAATACAATCCTATAATCTTAATATTATCCCCTCTTTGAGAGGAATGTATGTTTATAGAGGTTAACAATTTACTTAAGGTAATCCGGCTTATAAATAAGCCAGGACTTAAACTCAGGTGTTTTGACTGTAAAACATGTTCTGGGAAACCATAAACTCCACATACTGGTCCTGCTTTGGAAAGGTTGACAAATTCTGGTGGCATCTTATGGGATGGTCTCTGTTTGTATTTAACAGTAATCATATTATTATTATTATATTTAGCACACTCCTCTGTGCCAGGCACTGTCTTGATGGCTTTGTAACCATCTGTCCTATGGGGTAAATGTTATTGCCCCCATTTTACAGTTGAGAAGACTGAGGCTTGAAGAGGTGAAATAACTTGAAGTGGCAGAGCTGAGACCCCAACCCATCTGATTTCCAAGCTCATGTTCTCATCAGATGTTTCAATGATCTTGGCAAAGGGCCTTCCCCAGTGGTCCAGTGGTTAGGACACTGATTCCATTGCAAGGGGCATGGGTTTGATCTCTGGTTGGGCGATTAAGATCTCACATGCCACACAAGTTGTGTGACCAAAATAAGAAGAGAAACAGGATTTTGGTGGTTTTCTCTCTGTTCCTGCGGGTGAATTCATTGCAAGGAGCTCCTTTTGTCCTGAACTCTGGGTGTCCCTCTCTCATGATACACTTTTTTTTTTTTTCTAATTGGAGGATAATTGCTTTAAATGTTACATTGGTTTCTTCGGCACACTCTAATCAGTCGTGATTATTTATATCTCCTCTCCCTCTTGAGTGTCTCTTCTGTTCTCTCCCACCCCGTCCCACCCCTCTATGTCGTCACAGAGCACCAGGCTGGGCCTCCTGTGCTATTCAGCAGCTTCCTGCTAATTATCTATTTTACACATGGTAGTGTAAAAATGTCATTGCTACTGACACCCTCTGTATTGCTGCCTGTCCTGAGTTCCTGAAGGGGTTTTTCATTGCCCCCCAGCATGAGGGTTTGTCTTCCTCATTTCTTTAACCCGTCGCAACCCCAACTCCTACATTGAGCTTTTGCTTATTCACCAGTTATGACTGAATCCCTTTTATTTCTTTTCTTCCTCTAATAGACTTACATCCAAAAAGGTTCCTCCTCTGCTTCTAAATTCCCACCTGGAAAGAGGGGGGGAGGTGGGTGTAGAGAAGGTGGAGGGCCAAGCATGTCCCCACCCCACACAGACCGGGTGTGCTTAGGAGCTGGTGGGCAATGAATGAACAGAGCCCTGTGCCTGGGGAGGAAGAGGCCTGGGCTCCAGCTCCGCCCTCACCTTTGGGATCCTGAGTCTTGAGTGCTTAGTCATGTCTGACTCTCTTGTAGCCCACCAGGCTCCTCTTATGGGATCTTGAGCAAAGCCCTTTCTCTGGGGCTTTGTTTACCCTTTTCCAAAAAGAGGCAGTTGGGTTAGATGGTCAATATTAATGTTTTTGATTTTATAAGTGGCCAGATATTTGTTACAACAGCCCACCTGGGGCTCAGAGCAGAGATGGAACCATTTTCTTTTTTCGTTTTAAATTTTGCTTGTTTATTTTTGGCTATGCTGGGTCTTCATTGCTTTGAGGGCTTTTTTCTAGTTGCGGCCAGCAGGGGCTACTGTCTAGTCGTGACTGCGAGTTTCGTTTCGTATTGCAGTGGGCTTCTCCTGTTGCGAAGCTCGGGCTGTAGGGCTTGCTCCCAGGCTCCAGCGCACAGGCTCAACAGTTGCGGCACGCTGGCTTAGCTGCTCTTCAACATGTGGGAACTTCCCTGATAAGGGATCAAACCTGTGTCTCCTGCATTGGCAAGTAGATTCTTTACCACCAAGCCACCAGGAGAGCCCCTCTTTTCTTTCCTTTTCTTTTTTTTTAAAGTTTTTTATTTTATTTTAAAAATTTAATTTTATTTATATTATTTTAAAATATTTTGGCTGCCCCCTGACCAGGGATTGAACCCAGGTCCCAGAAGCGAAGATGCCGAGTTCGGATCACTGGACCACCAGGGAATTCCTAAGAGGCACATTTACTCTCAGTGCTGTTGCAAAGGTGGGAAGGGGTCGTCACTCTTGTCTTGGATCTTCCTGATTCTGGCCTGCGGTTCCCTATATAAAAAATGTTTTGTTTTTTTTTTCCCCTCATTGTTTTTACAGTAAAACCACTTAATGTTCCTTTCAAAAACATTGGAAAATACAGATCCGCAAAAGAACAATGGGTACAGATCAGCGTGCGTGTGTGCTCACTTGTGTCTCTCTGCGACGCCATGGACTGTAGCCCACCAGGCTCCTCTGTCCATGGGATTTTCCAGGCAAGAATGCTGGAGTGGGCTGCCGTTTCCTCCTCCAAGGTTTCTTCCCCACCCAGGAATCAAAGCCCTGTCTCCTGCATCTCCTGAAGCCTAGTACCCTTTTTTCCCTCCCAGTATTTATTTATTTGGCTGCACCAGGTCTTATTTGCAGCATGCAGACTTTTATTTGTGGCATACATTCAGGATCTATTTCCCTGACCAGGGGTTGAACCCGGGCCCCCCTGCATTGGGAGGGGAGCCTGGAGTCTTAGCTACTAGACCACCAGGGAAGACCAATAATCTTCAAATGTCTTTAACTTTATACCTCAAGCAATCAAACTGTCTTGAGCAAACCTTTCCAATTTATTTGTTACCTACATTATAATACCCACTAAAGTGCAAATTAAGAAAGATAAGATAACCACATAAAAAAATTCAATGTGTTTCCCAAAGCCCGCTGGACTGTTAGGCACACACACCCCTTTCGGAGACCACCAGCCTGGACCCATTAATAGAGAGTGACATTGGCCAGGATCTCTGAGGACAGGCTGCCCGGTCAGTTTCCCAGGCACTCAGCACTGCGGGCTCTCATCAGGAATCCAGGCACGTTTCTCGGCTGAATGAATGAAAGGATGAATGGGGACTGGGTGGAGGGGTGGAGAGTGAGCTACGGGGAGGCTGGCTCCCAGCCTGGGTGGCTAGGCAGAGCCTGGGTATGTGCGGGTGATCCGCTGACATTTTCACTGAGACCTAGACTCCTTGGAGGCCGGCTCCACACGTCACTCACCCAGTCAGTCCCATCAGAGCCGGCGATGCTGTGTGTCTGCAACACTGAGACATCATCTAGTATTTGAAAAATCTCAGGATCGTAGAAAATCAACATCGAACGTGATCATAGATCTAGGAAGATGCCCAGAAAACCGGCTTGCCCCCCAAATAGGCGTGCCATACATCTCACAGCTAGTTTGTGTTTAGAAGGAAAGTGGCATGTTGGTGACTAGGAGGACCTAAAGGCATTTAAATAGAAGTGTTTAGAACATTGAGGTTGCCTGATGAGCTCCCAGCCATTCAAGCCGTGAAAGCTGTTGTTACTCCTGTTCTCTAGCCAGATGCTTATCAGGTAGATTTCCTTCGTGGGAGCTGGGGCTTGCGGGGTGTGTGTGGGTCTCACTGAGTATGGATAAAAGTATAGAAAACTCACCCCAGATCTCCCATCCCTACTGTGTGTGTGTGTGTGCTCATTAGCATGAAATAGACATATAGATAAGTTTAGCTCACTGTCTGGCATACAGTAGGTTTCAATACATGTCCATTCCTTTGCCCTCTTTTTGTGCCTTTGTTCTGGCGGCCACCTCCCTCTCCAAAACCCTTGGGTCATCCAGATTCTATCTCCTTCCCTGACCGGCTTGAAATCCTGGACTCTCTGAGCAGGCGCTCCTTCCTCCAAATGCCTACAGCGCTTGCTGTCTGGACTACGAAATTTAGGACTTAATTACACCCAGCCTTGCATCCTCCTCGAATTCTTTCACTGTGTGTTGCTCCATCCCCACCCCCTTAGTTTGTAAGCACCCCAGGTTCGTAGAGGGCCGTGCACTGGAGCCAGCAAGGCTGGCTCGGTCCCCTCGGCCACATCCTGAAACAGATTATTTAACCTCTCAGCTTCAGTTTCTTCGACTGCGCCATGGAGATAATGACACCATCTCTCATTGCTGTCGCGGAGGATAATGGGTGTGAAAGCGCTAAGATGTAAATCGTTGTGTGAATGTAAAGGCTGTTATTATCACCTCTGTTGGATCGACCCCTGCTTGGTGGAGCATAATAAATACCTGATTGATTGAATACAGAATAGCTTCGCGACAGCTCCTGTTTTGGGCTCCAGAAACACCGCTTTGCGCCTGATCCTGCAATTACTCCCTTTGTTGATAATGCTAAATCTGCATCCTCTAAATCCCCTGTACCCTCAGCCTTTAGCTGATAAAGCCAGGGAGAATGGAACTGAGCCCAAGGACCCTGCCGCTGCACCAGAGCGCCCTCAACAGGCAGCACATGGAACCGCGGAAGCTGTTCCTTCTACCAAGGTGATGGTTGGGGGCACAGTCTTTCCAGGGACCCTCCGCGGCAGCAGACTCAGCCAGTCCAAAGGAACGCGAATGCTTTTTGTGAAAGGTATTGCAGCATCATCAGCGGAAGGGTGCAGACCTTTTTCCCTGCCACACTTTATAATTGAGAAAGAGGAGCGTGCCTGCAGCAGCCACCCACAGGCAGGCAGAGAGCAGCAATTTCCTTCGGAGGTTTTGAGAAGAAGCCAGGCAGTCACCCGTCTGCCCGCCCGCCACCACCCCCCGCTGCCCCCACCCCCCGCCCCCCGCGCGCCTCAAATCCTCTATGTTGAAAACTCCGGTTTCGGCTTGCTGGCAAATGCCATGCGAAGCTCATCTTTTGTTAGTCTGCTGAACAATGTTATTGGTTATAATTGGGGCAATTATGGGCTGCTCGAGGAAGCGAAACACAGATGTTGAAACCCAGGATCAGGGTATTCAAGTCCAAAGCTGCTTGCTTTAAATAGTCCGTTTCCCGAATCATCCTGACTTACTTGAAATTCCCTCAGAACTTGGCCATGTTCAGAATGAGATGCGGGAGGATAAAGATGGGTAGCGGTGGGAGGGGAAAGCCAGACCCGCAGGGAGAGAGACGCACAAAGAGAGAGAGAGGAAAAGGAGGCTGAGCGAGAGCCAGAGTTTGGATGACTTCTGAACGTCGTTTTCGCAGGACCCCAGCAGAAACCTTTAGGTGGCAGAGATGGGTAGGAGGAAGAAAGATGCAAAAAAGAGAACAGATCTCCGAAAGAATGAGGGTCTGGAGACCAAGGTCAACCCTGCGGAAATACACGGCGGAATTCACACACAGCGACCGCGATCGGCTGGGTACCGGTCAAGCCCAGGGCAGGCTGCGACTCTTCTCCACATCACCACTAGCCATTTGTATTCGGTGCCGAGGGGAGCAGGGTTCCCTCGGGATGAAAAAGCCAAATCGCAATCGAGTTCAGTGATATGTTGAAAAGCAGCCTGCACCCACTGTGCAAGGAAGTCCGTCACAGAGAGAAACCCCTCCTAAAGTGTGCCTGGAGGGGTAGGTCGGGGGTGGGGGCGCTTCCGGACGGTTGCCTTGCAAGGCAAGCCCCCACCCCACCCCCCAGTGCCTGCCGCTCCCCCAGCCTCACTTCTACAACCACCTCTTCGCCGCGGACAGCAGTGACAAAGTAGGGACCACACCTGGGGAATGGAAACTTTTCCTCCTTCCCAAGTTCAGCTCTTCTGCATCTCTCTGCAGAATAAAGCCTTAGCCCTCCCCTCCACCGCTACCCCCCACCCCCATGAGAGCACGGAAAAGACGAGTGAATGATCTAAAGGGAGGCCAGCAGCATCTACGCTGGACAAAGGAGAGGGGCTGGGGAGACAGCCTTGCCGCCCGCCCGCCACTTCCCCAGGCTCCCAGCAGCGTGTCTTGGGGCGGAGGGCTTCGCGCGCAGTCGCCTACCTGCGAGCTGTCAGTAACCGGGCTCCTCCGGGTGTGAGGCTCCGCCGTGTCAGCCACACCGGCATATATATCCTCCCCCCACACGCACAGCCCTCCCCTTCCCTGCCCACCTCGATGACACATACACACGGCTGACCCCCTTAATCAGGCGAGCAGCAGAACCTACAGCCCTTCCTGGCTGTTCCCCGCCCGCCTTGGCTCTGTGCTCAGACCTGTGACATCTCAGGCGCCCCATCAGGCCACCCCCCAACTGCTTTACCTGGACGCTGCTCAGCCAGGATCCCACAGCTGCCTCTGCTCTGCTTCCAGAGGCGCTAGGAGGACTGACGGGGAGCTCTGGCAAGTCAGGAAGGAAAAAAAAAAAAAAAGCCTCCTGGTGACAGTGACAAGGCAGACCCCAGTCCTGGAGTCTCCTTGAGCAACCTTTTCTCCTGAGAATGAAGAAGCGGGAGTGGGCAGAAGCGGGGGGAGCTCCCACTGGCAAAGACAAGCCCAGAGCTGAATTCAGATGAGTCCCCTCCAGCTATCCCTGCCCGCAGGCAGCCGCAACTAGGCCGCTGGAGGGAATGGCCACCCCTGCTCTGGGGCGGCCCGGGTGCCTCCCAGGTGCTCACAGTGGAAGGTGTTGAGATACGAGACTCAGCACTTCATGCCTGAGATTCTGATTAGAGCGAGCTCTCTGTGAACCTCAGGTCTCCTCCTATGAAGGGGGAAAGTCAAATACCTCCCAGGATGGCAATGTGGGTAGAAAAACGAGATTCTGTTTGTATTCGGAATCTACGACACCTTTAATAAAGGCGAGTTCTGCACACTCTTCATCTCTTCCCATGGAATCAGATCAACTGAATCTGAAACTCCCTCTGCCAACAGCTTACTGTCACAACAGAGTGCTTTTAAACCTGCTGCTACACTTAAGGGTGTCGCCACCCAAGCACCTGACCTGCAGCATGCAGCGTCTTTCCCTTCTCTGTGTGGAAAGAGCTCATGGTCAGCTCATGAGGGCTCCTCCGGCAAGAAGGAGGTCATGGTGTAATTCATCTGCTGCCAGGAAAGAAGGACAGCGGAGGCTGGTCTGCTGTAGTCCGTGGGGTTGCAAAGAATTGGACGCGAGTTACAGATGGAATGACAACAGCAGTCTCGGCAGGGAGTGTTTCAATTCTGCATGCCCTTGTGCCTCCCTCCTTTCCCAGCTGCAGGTGAATCACACCAGGACTTCCTCCTTGGCTGTCCCAAGAAGATCCACAAATATTCCAGAATCCCAGGGTTCGAGCCTAGTGCTGCAAGGATCTTCAGCACTCTCTCATGTCTCGAGTCTGGGTCTTGCATCAACCTGAGACTGGATGCAGAAACATTAAAGAAAGCATCTGCTCTGACTCCTAATGGGTACAGGGTTTCTTCTGAGGGTGATGGAACGGTTCTGGAATTAGATAGGGCTGATGCTGCGCAACATAGTGAATATGCTAAAACCTCCACTCAATTCTGTCCCTTAAAACAGTGAACTTTATGCTGTACGAATCATATTTCAATTTTTTGGAAAAACAGCAAGAGAACAAGCAAGCAACATCTGCCCCAGGTTACGAGCAACAAGTTCTAAGAATAAAGCATCCATTCATCTGTGTAGAGAGGCCCAGGAGACTGGCATACGCACAGTTTTCCGCCTAGGTTTCTGTTGCCCAAATCTTACACTTCGTTACGATAGGGCAAAGCCACCACTGTGAGCTCTGAGAAATCAGCATGGCATGTGATCAGGTTTGCATCCTGATGTATGTTGGGGACTGGAGCTTGGTTTCACACACGCTGTGGCAGATGTTGCTGGTGGCCTACCCAATACCCATTTCCCTGTTCTTCCTTACTATACAGTACCCCTGGTTTTTTTATTCTAGGTGGCAAAGCACTCAACTAAAAGCCTAGCTTTCCCAGCCTTCCTTGTGGCCAAGGGTAGCCAACGAGAATCAATCTGCCAGTCATTGGGTGGAGCTTCCAGGGAAAACTCTTTTAAGGGGAAAACTTCAACTAGAAGAGGCCTCTTCTTTACCCTACTGCCTGCCTTCCTGGAAACAAATGTGATGAGTGGAGCTTCAGCAGCTATCTTGGATCATGAGATGGCTTTGAGGATGAAAGCCATGAACTAAAGATGATGGAGCATCAAAACAGAAGGATTCTGGGTCCTGGATGACTCTGTTCTGCCATACCAATCCTGGATTTCCAATTTCTAACTTTTTTCCAAGAGAAAAAAATTCAGATGTTTATTTCAAATGTCAGGCTTCGGTTTGCTCTTTGCTCCTAACAAGCCACACCAAAGTCAGAGAATTCGTTAAACAACAAACCACTTATTTGGTTCCTGATCCTGCAGATTGGTTACTTAGGCTGGGAGGGGCAGGGCAGCCTTGGTCTCAGGCGCCCTATGACTCTGCAGTTGGCTATAGATGGGCTGGTTGTTGGCTGGGGGCACCTTGGTTCTCTCCCAAGTGTCTTATCCTTCCTGCGTCTCTCATCCCCTGAGCAGGCTGGTCTGGCATGGTCTGGGGTGCAAGTTCAAGTAAGTATGTCCCAGCCAGGCAAGCACCAAGCATGCAGAATTCCTGGGGGTTACCTAAGCCTGGTGCCGGCCCTCCGTTTGCTTTGGCTGTGTGTGTGTGCTCAGTGACATCTAACTCTTTGTGACCCCATGGACAGTAGCCCACCAGGCTCTTCTGTCCATGGACTTTTGCAGAATACTAGAGCGGGTTGCCATCTCCTCCTGCAGGGGATCTTTCCGACTCAGGGGTTGAACACGCATCTCTTTTGTCTCCTGCATTAGCAGATGGATTCTTTACTGCTGGGCCACCTGGGACTGTCATAAGGCCAGTCCAGAGCCAGGTTGGGTGGAGACCCCCAAGGTCAGAGGACAAAGACGTGGCTATACAGAGGCTGTTCACTGGAACCATTGCTAACTTTAACCACCACGTTTTGTTTCAGTCACTTTCTTGGGTTTTCTGTTACCTGAAGTCGAAAAACATCTTCCATGGTCTTCTTACTTTTGAGCATCTTCCTATTCGCTGGGTGTTGGGTGGCCAAACACTCTTCTTCCCTTGAAGTGGAGAGAAAGAAAAAGCAAGAGTGAAAAGTCATTTAACGTCTCTGCGTTTTTCTTTGCTTCTTTATGGAAGAAGCAAATGGAAGAATTGAACTGAATGAACTGGAAGTTCCCCTTGGGTTGAATGAAGCTGCATTTTGTGGGAGGCCGTTTCCTGTACCACCTGAAGAGGAGGGCAGGAATGAGCCCAGAGGAATTTATGGTCACAGTCGTGTCTGTGTATGTGGGGGGAGTGTGTGTGTGTGTGTGCGCGTGTGAACCTTGCCTCTGGGAAGAGCAGGAGCCAAGTAGCAGGGATACAAACTTGGTGGGTGCAACTTGGGTGCTCAGGGTCACTTAAAGTTTTTTTCCTCTGCACTTGGTGGCTGAATCATGGCACCTTGAGGTCCACAGGCTTCCCTTGGAGGTAGGACTTGGTCTTGGAGCATCAAGCTGCCCTCTGCTCTTCTGAATGACAACACCCACTTACTCAAATCATTGGAGCAGAAAGGTCATCTCTGTCCATACCAGCTCACCATCCTCTTGCAATCAAGGGGCCCAAGCCAGGTGGCTACAAGCTTTAGAGCCATTCAGTTTTTTTTTTTAAATTTTAATTTCATATTAGAATATGTGCTCAATTGCTTCAGTTGTGTTCAACTCTTCATGACCCCATGGACTGTAGCCCACCAGGCTCCTCCGTCTATAGGAATTTTTTTCCAGGCAAGAATACTGCAATCGGTTGCCAGTTCCTCCTCCAGGGGATCTTCCTGCCCCGGGGATTGAACCCTACTCTCCCGCATTGGCGGGTGGATCTTTTACTCCAGCACCCCCTGAAAAGCCCATATTGGAGTACAGTTGATTAAGAATGTTGTGTTAGTTTCTGATGTACAGCAGTGATTCACGTATGCTGCTACTGCTAAGTCGCTTCAGTCGTGTCTGACTCTGTGCGACCCCATAGACGGCAGCCCACCAGGCTCCTCTGTCCATGGAATTCTCCAGGCAAGAACACTGAAGTAGGTTGCCATTTCCTTCTCCATACATCGACATATATCTATTCTTTTTTTCTTTTTGATGGTTGTGTATGGTTTATTAAGTTGTGCATTAATACAGACACTGGGGCTTGCCCATGGTGCTCTTAATGTACAAGGCCCTGACGTTCTGCCAATTTTTCTTGAGCAATGACACTATTAGGACGTCGACCGCTAAGTGGGTGTTGTACAGAAGCTCATCATCTGTTATCTTCATGTGGCCAACAGCCACTGCCAGACATAGCACCTTCTTCATCTGGAACTTGATCATGGACTTCATCAACTTTGGCCACCATGTTCTCATTGTGGGTCATCAGGGAAGGGAACTTGCCAGCCTTGTTCAGGCCTGGGCACAGGATTCGTGGGATCTGCTTGATCAGAGACTCTGAAGCCAAAAAAGGCATCATATTTCTTGGCCAGCTTCTTGACCAGTTTCTTATTCTTGTTGAGTTTCCTCAGCGCCTCAGTGTCCATGTGGGGGATATCCACAGCCTTGGCCTCAACACGATGCTGCTGGTCCCCCAAGACACACACGGAGAACTTGGGGCGGGGAGTGGACTTAAGCCTGACGGTGCCCGGGAAACGTTTGTCCTTCTGAGGGTCATAGTTCTTCAGGCTGGTCTGAAGCTCCGCCGTCTCCAAAAACTTCCGGCACTTGCGCTGGTTCCCATGCAGGACTTCCCGCACCGCCTCGTAGAGGGTGTCAGGGGAGACTTTGCTGCTCATGGTTCCCCACGTCGCAATAACTGGAAAAGAGCTCTATTCTTCATTCAGTTCTAACAGATAAGCCTGGAGGCAGATTTAGAAGCTCTTAAAACAATCGCTGGCAAATCTCAGTCGAGGGAGCTGCAGGAGGAGGCAGGCAGGCAGGACTGGGCTCCCACCATGAACTCCTCGACCTTCCACCCACACAGGACTTGTCTCTCTCAAAGGAAAGAGCCTCTCATCGCCAGGGATTTGGCTGCTGGGAATTTAGTGATTAATTACGGTACCTACCGCCGATTGGTCTCCTTAGTAACCACACTAGCAGGGTCCCAGACGGAGAAGCTGTTTCCTATTTTCAAAGAGGGCAAACCCTCTCCTCACTGTCAAATACCTTCAATCAAAACACAAATGGATTTGAAAATCAAGAGACTCTCCTGTCTCTCTCCAGCCTCTTTTCTCCAGCAGTGGGATTTGATGGTTTTGCAGGGAAAGCTGAGTGATAGTGATTGTTTTGAAGGAAGAGTTAGGGGACTTCCCTGGTGGTTCATTGGCTACGGTGCTATGCTTCCAATGCAGGGGAGCCCGGGTTCGATCCTTGGTTGGGGAACTAGATCCCACCTGCCATAAAGAAGATCAGAGATCCTACAACTAAGACCTGGCACAATCAAATAAATTAAAAAAAAAATAAATGAAGAGTTGGGCAAATCCAGTTTCAAGGCAAAATAGCCCATTGTTGTGGTCTTACAATCCAGAGCATCCAGCCAAGTGCTGGGACTGGGAAGCCAAAGGGGTGAACTCAGGTGTCCCGCCCTTGAGAAGCTAGCCTGGGGCACAGGACACACACTGGTGGCTTAGAAATGAGAGAATGAGGGAGTACATAACCTGGTGCCAACTGTAGATCTGCCGGAAGTGAGGGAGCTGTTTGGGTGAGAAGGGAGAGATGGGATATATTTTCTTACTTTTTGAACAAAATGTTAAGATACTGAAGGTCAATGGCAGGTTCTGAGTGTGTAGGAAGGGGCATCCGGGCTTCATTCTGGGCAGCATCAGGATTATGGGATATACAGGTCAGCTTGAGCGGCTGGCTGAACAACAGATGTTCGTTTTCTCCCTGTTCCGGAGGCTGGCTGGCTGGGCTTTAGAGGATCCTCCAGAGGCCTCTCTCCTTCTGTCTTCTCCTCCCTGTATCTTCACGTGGTCTGGTCTCTCTGTGTTCTGTATCTTCATCCCTTCTTAGAAGGACACCCGTCATACGGGATCGGGGCCCACCCTGATCGTTCTATTTAACCTTAGTCACCTCCCGTAGACTCCATCTTCAAACAGTCACATTCCGAGGTCCTGCGGATGAGCACTTCAACAGACAAATTTGGTGTGTGGGGAAGGCATGTGTATTAATAACAGGGGGAAGTGATACTGTGCCCATCAGATAAGGGGGATGAAACCCCAGAAAGGGAACTAAAGGTCACTGGGCCACTGGGTGACTGCTGTGCACAGTGGGTTCCATCCTCCCCCGGGGTTACCCAAGCCCTGGCTGTCCTGCTTTGCTGTATCTTGGTGCCCCTGGTACCTGCGCAGTTCTCAGGGCCATGTCTTAAGAGTCCCATCCCCATGAGGAGCTGTATCCTGGAACTTGGAAAGCGGCGATCTTGGAACCGTAAGGCTTGGCATGCTCAGGAGGAAGAAGGCCTCCAGGCACTTCACAGGCTCCAGATTGCCGGCCCTGAGTTTTGTAGGATGGTAGGTTAGCATATGAATACCGGGGGCTGGGGGTGGGGGGCGCTAATATGCTTATGTTCCATCACTTTCTATAAATAAATGCTACAGAACCCCTCTGGAGCTGCCGCTCAGACTCAGTCGCATCCAACTCTGTAACCCCATGGACTGTAGCCCATCAGGCTCCTCTGTGGGATTTCCCAGGCAAGAGTGCTGGAGTGGGTTGCCATTTCCTTCTCCAGGTCTGGAGCTGGTCCCTCTGTTAAATTCGGCATAAGTTATTTATTAATACATAATAAAGATGGCTTTATTATAGTTTAACGTATTATTATAATGATTAATAAGATGGCTGTGCTGCATTTTGTTGCGGGCATGTGAACTCTTAGTTGTGACATGTGGGATCTAATTTCCCAGCCAGGGTTTGAACCCCGGCCCCCTGCTTTGAGAGTCTCAGCCGCTGGACTACCAAGGAAGTCCCAAATTAGGCACAGGGTGTGAAGATAAGCTCATTGCCTTTACTCCCTGGGGGAGGCCCTTAGGTCTCAGCCCGCTTGCCACGTTTTCATCGCCTTCAGGAATCCTCACTCGCTCACCTCGATACCCACAGGGATGCTGTCCTATCCACTCTGACGCATCCCGCCCACACTACCAGAGTCACAACCTCATCATCACAGCTGCTCAGCTTATAACCTGAGTGTTTCCCTCCTCTCTCTTTTCCCATCCTCTGCATTCGGAGGGTTATCAAGTGCCATCATTTCACCTTTATTGCCATTTGTCAGAGCTCCCCAGCACTCCCACCCCTTCAATCTATCCTGTACACAGCCCCTTGCCCAATATTTTAAATTAATTTCAAAAATTAATTTCTTTAATTGAAGTGCAGTTGATTTACAATGTCGTGTTAATTTCTGCTGTAGAGCACCATGGTTCAGTTATACACATATATACATACACATTCTTTTTTTAAACATTCTTTTCCATTATGATTTATCACAGGATATCAAATATAGTTCCCTGGGCTATACAGTAGGACCTTGTCTGTTATCCATTCTACATATAAAAGTTGACCTCTGCTCACCTCCACCCCGTACTCCATCCCTCCCCGAACCCCCTCCTCCTTGGCAACCACCAGTCTGTTTTTTACGTCCATGATTCTGGTTCTGTGCCCAACGTTTCACTTACTTTTATACGGTAGGTCCTAAGTTATCCATTTAAAATGACTAAGGTTGTTACTTAGTGTGTACATGTCCATCCCAAACTCCCTAATTATCCCTTTACCCCATCCTACCCCCTACCCCGGTGTGCCCAATAATGCCATTTTCATTTTGCTTCATTAGCTTACTCCAAAATCCTTTACATCCAAAATTTAAAGGCAGTGGATAATAACAGTTTGAAGCAGTGGGCGCACTGCAAGGCCCATTCAATTTGAACTCCAAAGATCGGAGTTTGAGTCCCAGCTTTGCCCCTACCCTGCCATGTGACTCTGGCTAAATCTCTCCTGCTTCCAGGACCTTGTCCACTTATTCTTTAAAATGGGTCCAGTAATACCTAACATGGTATAACATTTATTCAGTCAGTGTAATGGAAGGGGCTTTGAAAATGCTAAGGTATCACAAAAATACTTGTTGTTTTAGTCGTGTCCAACTCTTTTGGGACCTCATGGACTGTAGCCCACCAGGCTCGTCTCTCCATGGGATTTCCCAGGCAAGAGTACTGGAGTGGGTTGCCAAGACCTTCTCCAGGGCATCTTCCTGACCCTGGGATCGAACCTGTGTCTCCTGCATTGTTAGGCAGATTCTTAACCACCAGGGAAAGTGAAAGAGGCTCAGTCGTGTCTGACTCTTTGCGACCCCATGAACTATAACCTGCTAGGCTGTTCTGTCCATGGAATCCTCCAGACCAGAAAACTGGTGTGGGTAACCTTTCCCTTCTCCAGAGGATCTTCCTGACTGAGGGATCGAACCCAGGTCTCCCACATTACAGGCAGGTTCTTTACTGTCTGAGCTACCTGGGGAGCCACCACATAAATACTATGACATATAATTGCCTCTCAAGCTCATCTCAAGTACAACCACGTCTTACAACTAATTAAAGTGTTAGTCATTCAGTCGTGTCCGACTCTTTGCAACCCCATTGACAGTAGCCTGCCAGGCTCCTCCATCCATGGGATTTTCCAGGCAGGAATACTGGAGTGGGTTGCCAGTTCCTTCTCCAGGGGATCTTCCAGACCCAGGGATCGAACCCAGGTCTCCTGCATTGCAGGCAGATGCTTTACCATTTGAGCTACCAGGGAAACCTTACAACTAATTAAAAGTTGCCCTTTTCCTCTCCTGAGCTTCTAGAACCTTTTCCAGGACAATTGCTTGTAGTCAGATTTGCAGTTTGCATTGCCTGGTGCGCCCCCTGCTGTTCCCTGCCAGTTTCACATCTTGCCTGTCAGGAGGATTGCAAACCACTTGCGTGCTCAGCTGCTGAATCATGTCAGACTCTCTTTGGCCCCATAGACTGTAGCCTGCCAGGTTCCTCTGTCCATGGGATTTTCTAGACAAAAGTACTGGCTCAGGTTGTGATTTCCTGTTCCAGGGGATCTTCCCCTGGCCCAGAGATTGAACCGGAGTCTCTTGCGTCTCTTGCACCGGCAGGCATTCTTTGCCTCTAGCACCACCTGGGAGGGCTTCCCACATAGCTCAGTTGGTAAATAACGTGCCTGCAATACAGAATACCCTGATTTGATTCCTGGGTCAAGAAGATCAGTTGGAGAAGGGGAAGGCCACCCACTCCAGTATTCTGGCCTGGAGAATTCCACGGACTGTATAGTCCATGGGGTTGCAAAGAGTCGGACACGACTGAGCGACTTTCACTTCACTTCACTTCACCACCTGGGAAGCGCATAAACCACCTGAGGGATGCATATATATTCTCTCCTGTTCCTCTTCAACTGAGCACAGTGCCAAGCATCCTGAAGTCAACGAATCTCACGTATATTGATTGAACATCAGCTATTTCATCACACAAGGCACATATTAATAGGCAAGAGATTCAGTGAGCTATAATAAAAATCCTTGCACCCAAAGAGCTCACAGTCTGGCTTCGAAGACGAGTTGTAAGAGTGGAAAAGGGTGTGTAAAACTGTTCCAAAAGATACATTGGTGTGTGAGGGTGATGAGTCCCCTCCTGCCTGGGTGGTGGGAAAGGCTTGGCTGAAAGGCAAGCTTTTGATCTGAGTCCTGGAGGATGGGTGAGATCCGGATAGATGTATAGGCCAGAAGGTGGATTCCAGTGCACAGGCCAGGTGACCTGGAGTGGAGAAGGCTTGGCAGAAGAGGGTGATCGGACAGAAAGCTGGACCAGCCAGCTGGCTGAGACAGTGGAAGGCCTGGAATGGCAGCCTCAATGATTTGTGCTCTGTCTTGGCAACTGGAAGACTTGGGGACTTTTTGCTCAGGGGGTGATAGACTCAGGGCAGTCTTTGGAGTGTTAAGGGAGGGTTAACACTGATTCCTTACTTTTTAAATAATTTTATTTCCTAATGCTTGGCTGTGCTGGGTCTTCATCACTGCTTGGGATTTTCTCTAGATTCCGAGTGGGGGCTACTCTAGTTGTGGTGTGTGGGCGCCTCATTGCGGTGGCTTCTCTTGTTGGGGAGTCTGGGCTGTAGGGTGTGCAGGCTTAGCGGCCCTGGGGCATGTTGGATCTTCCTGGATCCAGGATTGAATCTCTGTCTCCTGCATTGGCAGGTGGATTCTTTACCGCTGAGCCACCAGGGAACCCCTAAATACTGATCAGAGAGAGCAGGAGAGTGTGTGGGTTCTCCTCTTGAGGCTGTTCCCCCAAGGATGACTCCAACCTCAAAATCCTGTCAGAAATAGACATACAAGCAGTCAAGCAACTGCACGGAAAGTTTTCTGTTTTTTCAGCAAATCGTGTCACGTGAAAATCTCCTAATCTCATGACACCTCCTGTTTCTAGACTAACTCACATCTCTCCTTCGCCAGTGCAGTCAGGGGCCTGAAACAGCTACAGCCAGTCTGAGCCTGCCCCTCCTCATGGGAGGAGGGCCCATTCATCCTCCCTCTCCCCAAACAAAGTTCACAGAATGCCATTTCACGAAATGATGCTGTTTGTCACACAAGATGACTATCTTCCCAAAGCTATTTCATGGTTTTGGGAGAGGAGAATACAAAACAGATTTTATACATATATATATATGGCTTCCCAGGTGGAGTGATGGTAAAGAATATAAAATATTTTTCTATTATGAATCAAAACAATTTTCTTTCTAAAATATATATATATTTGTATATGTGTATGGTGCATGCTCAGTTGCTCAGGTATGTGATCCCATAGACAGAGGAGCCTGGTGGACTACAGTCCAGTGGGGGTCGCAAAAAAAGTCAGACATGACTGAGCAAAAGAGCTCTCACCATGCACATACATAAGGACATATATATATTTTTTTTTTTTGAAAGAGAAACTCATTCTTTGCAAAAATGAAATAGTGGATCTCTCAGTCCATGTTTTCACCATCAATTAAAAGACATTACTTAAGAACTTCATCCTGCTGGTCTCCCTCCCTCCCATGGATCTCCCCACCCTGGGCCTCTGTGGACCACACTCGTCATGCACACAGCTGGTACCTCCAGCTCTGTCTGCCATCATTACAATCAAAGAGCTTTCCCTAAGCAACAGGAGCTGGTGCCGTCAGAATTACTTGCAAAATGTATCTTGTTGAATCACAGGAGCACAGCGCTTAAAAAAAAACCCCAAAGTCGCATCGTCGGTTGAAGATAATGGCATTGTTCCTCCGAGGGAAAGGTAGGCGATGAGCCTCTTGTGTCATATATTACAAAACCGAGTGCAGACCTCCAGGAGGGGAAATTTCCAGACACTCAGCTGGCTTGCCAAAACTTGGTTCTGCCGCTTTGCCCTCCGATGGGGAAAGAGTTCCCCAGGCCTGGCCCGGGGGAGCCCAGGCTTTGGTCCTAATGACAGATAAGACTAAATGAGTTTGGGACTTCCTCCTGAGCCGGCACATGTGTATTACCGGCTGCCACGCGGCCTCCATGGGGCTGCATCCAGGACCTGAATGTTTTATTGAACCATTAATAGTGCATTTTCTGCTTGGATTCCCTGCTGCTTGGAGACAAAAGGCACCAGAGGGCTCTGAGTCAGGGTTCAGGATTGGGGAGGGGAAGATGTTCTCATTTGCATTGTCTAGCTTTGCGCCTGTGCTTGGTCTAAACACAGACCATCCCCTCCCTGCCAACACAACTATCCATACTCTGGTTCATTCACTCAATAAGCGCGGGGGCTACCGACCTCCTCTGTGCCCATCACCATGCTCAGAGCTGGGTACCAGACAAGAATGAGACAAGATCCTGTCTGTCGCACAGAGTAACCGTTGAAGCTTGAAAAATGCATTTAGAATTAGCACAAAGCAAAACATGCTCCAGATATGAAATATTGCAGAGGGTTTTAAGTGAATGAGTTAGTAGATTGTGAAGAGAGAAGTCAAAGGAAGGCCAGATGATTAAGTATGACTGGATGAAATGGCATGAATACAGGCACTTCCTTGGGTGTCCAGGGGTGAGACTTCACCTCCCAATACATGGGGTACAGGTTCCATCTGTGATTGTGGAGCTGAGATCCCATGTGTCTCCAGGCCAAAAATTCAAAACATCAAACAGAAACAATATTGTAACAAATTCAATGAAGTCTTTCTTTTGAAAACATTATCTGGACACAGATTAGGGAGAAACAAGAAAGATATCGCCATGATGATTTCCCCCCTGCTTTCAGAAGTTTATTTCATATTGTTACAGTAATCTTTATAGTATAAAATAGGGAGAAAAAGCTTAAATTTGGATGAGAAAAACCTTCAAGATACAGCCAGTCTTTGCAGGCAATACAGAATTTTCTCATACTGAAATGTTTCCTAAATGAATGAATGTTTCACCACAGTTATTCCAATAATTTCCAGGGGTGGAAAGACCACTTATAGAACAGAAAATGGTATCTTCCCCCCAAAATGAAAAGAGTGTTTTTTCTTCTGACTGTGTAAGCAATATGTGTTCATTGTAGCAAATAATTTTTAAACTATACCAAAAATAGCATAAAAATAAAAATTTATCTGGAGACCCATGTAGAAATAGTCAACTTATCTTTGACAAAGGAGCAAAGACAGTCTTTTCTTTTTTTAATTTATTTTTTGCAAAGTATTTTGCTCCCATTAAACAGGTTTTTATTTTTTGTAAAGTATGAGCATTTATTTTAGGCTTTAGATCCCAATCAATTTCAGAAAACAAAATCTGATTCCTCTCTTCCGTGTGAGGATGATTTCCTGGAGGCTGAACAGTTCTGTGCCCTTAGGAACATGTCTCATCAGGTTCAGAACAAAGTCCCTGACGCCCACTGTACCCCAGCCCCCTCACCACTATGGGGCTGAACAAATGCACACATGTAACTGAGCTTGCTGTGCTGGTCTTTGTTGCACACGTAACTGAGCTTGCCGTGCGGGTCTTTGTTGCACACGTAGCTGAGCTTGCCGTGCGGGTCTTTGTTGCACACGTAACTGAGCTTGCCGTGCGGGTCTTTGTTGCACACGTAACTGAGCTTGCTGGGCTGGTCTTTGTTGCACACGTAGCTGAGCTTGCTCTGCTGGCCTTTGTTGCTGCATAGCTTTTTCCAGTTGCAGTGTGTGGTGTCTACCCTCTAGCTGCAGTGCACAAGCTTCTTGTGGTGGCTTCCCTTGCTGTGGAGCATAGCTCTAGACCTCACAGGCTCCTGGCTCTGGAGCACAGGTTTAATAGTTGTGGCACATGGGCGTAGATGCCCCATGGCATGTGGGATCTTCCCAGATCAGGCATTGAACTCGTGTCTCCTGCATTGGCTGGTGGTGGATTCTTTACCACTGAGCCACCAGCGAAGCCCGAGTGTTTTCAACAAGTGGTACTGAGACAACTTGACATCCAATGAAAAAAAGGAAAACAGAATCTAGTCACAGGCCTTATACTCTTCTCAAAAATTAACTCAAAGTCCATCATAGACCTAGATGTAAAGCACAAAACTGGAAAACTCCAAGAAGATAACATGGGAGAAAACTTCGATGACCTTGAGTATGAAGGTGAGACACCTGAGGAATGGTCCATAAAAGGAAGCACTGATGATCTGGACTTCATTCAAACTAAAAACTTTTTTGCAAAAGACAATGTCAAGAGAATGAGAAGGCAAGACACAGACTGAAAGAAAATATTTACAAAAGACACATCTGTTAAAAGAGTGTTATCCATAATACAGAAAAACTCTTAAAATTCAACAATAAGGAAACAACCAGAATAAAAAATGAGCTGAAAACTTTAACAGACACTTCACCAAAGAAGGTGAAAGTGAAGTCACTCAGTTGTGACCAACTCTTTGCGACCCCATGGACTGTAGCCTACCAGGCTCCTCAGTCCATGGAATTTTCCAGGCAAGAGTCCTGGAGTGGGTTGCCATTTCCTTTTCCAGGGGATCTTCCCAACCCAGGGATCGAACCTGGGTCTCCCACATTGCAGGCAGACGTTTTACCCTCTGAGCCACCAGGCAAGCAGGTATAAGATGGCAAAAAAGCACATGCAAATATGCTCCGCATCATATGTCGTCAAGGAACTGCAAAATAAAACAGCAGTGAGATACCACTACACACCTGGATGCGTTTAGTCGCTCAGTCTCGTCCGACTATTTTGACCCCATGGACTGCAGCACTCCAGGCTTCCCTGTCCTCCACTGTCTCCTGGAGTTTGCTGAAACTCACATCCATTGAGTCGGCGATGCCATCCAACTATATAACACTCTGGGAAAAGCAAAACTGTGTAGGCAGTAAAAAGTGGTTACCAAGGGCTAGAGGGTAAGGGGAATGAATAGGCAGAGCACAGAGGATTTTAGGGCAGTGAAAATATACGGCACTAGAACAGTGCTTGCATTTATCCACAATCGGAATATACAACACCAAGAGTGAACCCTAACGTCAACCATGGACTTTGGGTGATTAGTAATTGTCAGCGTAGGTTCATCGGTTACAACAAATGTACCATCTGGTGGGGGATGTTGATGGCTGGGGAGGCTGTGCATGTGAGGGGGAGAGGGGTATGTGGGAAACTTCTGTATCTTCCTCTCAGTTTTGCTGTGCATATCAAACGTCTCTAAAAAAACTTTTTAAAAATTGTCTTTAATTCTTTCAGAGATAACTTCTATTAGTATTTGACTGCATAGAACTAAACTTTTCTTTATGTGCATATCTTTTTTAAAATATAAATTTATTTATTTTAATTGGAGGTTAATTACTTTACAATATTGTATTGGTTTTGCCATACATCAACATGAATCCGCCATGGGTGTACCCGTGCTCCCCATCCTGAATCCCCGTCCTGAATCCCCCTCCCCGTACCATCCCTCTGGGTCATCCCGGTGCACCAGCCCCAAGCATCCTGTATCCTGCATCAAGCCTGGACTGGTGATTCATTTCATATATGATATTATACATGTTTCAATGACATGTGTGCATATCTTTAAAACTCTGTGTGCTGTGCTTAGTCGCTCAGTCATGTCTGACGCTTTGCAACCCCCTGGAGTGTAGCCCATCAGGCTCCTCTGTCCATGGGGATTCTCCAGGCAAGAATACTGGAGTGGGTTGCCATGCCCTCCTCCAGGGAATTTCCCCAACCCAAGGGTTGAACCCAGGTCTCCTGCATTGCAGGAGAATTCTTTACTGTCTGGACCACCAGGGAAGCCCACACAACATATCTTTAAAACTCTACCACCACATTCACAGCAGCATTATTCATAGTAGCCAAAAGGTAGAAACAACCCTAGTACCCATCAGCAACGAATGGGTGAACAGAATGTGTATATACATACAAAGGAACATTGTTTAGCCACGAAGGAAGGAAATGCGGGCAGAGGCTACGACATGAATGAATCTTGAAGACAGGATGCTGCATGAAATGAAATAAATCCGTCACAAGAAGACAAATATTGTAGGATTCCAATTACAGGAGATAACTAGAGGGTTCAAAGTCATAGCAACATAAGGCACAATGGTGGTCGCCCAGGAGCTGTGGGAAGGCCTTCCCAGGTAGCAGTAGTGGTAAAGAACCTGCCTGCCAACACAGGAGACATAAAAGCTGATTTGATCCCTGGGTCGGGAAGGTCCCCTGGAGGAGGAAAAGGCAATCCACTCCAGAACTGCCTGGAGAATCCCATGGACAGAGAAGCATGGCGGGCTACAGTTCCTAGGGTCACACAGAGTTGGACACAACTGAAGCGACATTTAACAACAGGGGCTGCAGGAGGGGAGATTGAGGAGTTGTTGTTTAATGGGTACAGAGTTTCAGCTGGGAAAGGTGGAAAGTTCTGGAGCTAGATGGGGGTGAAGGCTGCATGGGGAGGTGAATGTGTGTGATACCACTGGTAGTGCACGTGCACGTTAAAGCTCAGTCGTGTCTGATCCTTCATGACCCCTGGACTGCAGCCCACCAGGCTCTGTCTATGGGATTTCCCAGGTAAGAATGCTGGAGTGGGCTGCCATTTCTTTCTCCAGGGGATCTTACCCCCTCAGCCATCAAACTCACATCTCTTGTGTCTCCTGCTCTGGCAGGCCAATTCTTTACCTCTGAGCCACCCGGGAACGCCACTGAACTGTACACTTAAAAATGGTAGAAATGGTCAAATTTATGTTCTGGATTTATATACGTATTTTAAAAAATTGAAGCATACATAGTTAATTTATAATATGGTGTTTCAAGTGTTCAGCAAAGTGATTTGATATATATATATATATATATATATATATTTCCAGATTCTTTTCCATTATAAGTTATTCCAAGATATTGAATGCAGTTCCCGGTGCTACCTTGCTGTTCATCTGTTTTAGAACTCTGTACCTGTTAATCCCATAGGCTGTGTATATTTTACCACAATGCGCAATGTTAGATTAAAACTCTACCACTATGTACACACATAATATACATACACTTTGATTGCAAGTAACTGGAAAGCTCACTCAAATTGGTTTCAGCAAAAGGAGGACTTTAGATTTTGAAACTGTAAAGCAGATTATTTGCTGCATTGGGTCTTCGTTGCGATGTACCAGCTTTCTCTAGTTGTGGCCTTTGGTATTAGGGATCTTAGTTCCCTGACCAGGGATGGAAACTCTGTCCTCAGCATTGGAAGGCAGATTCTTAAATTCTTAACCCACTTAACCACAGGGAAGTCCCCAAAGGAGGACTTTAGATATAGCAATGCCACCTAAAACCCATTGGCAGGCATGTGGCTGCCTTTTTAGGGGCCTGAGATCAAGAACCAAAGCTCCAGAAACAAGGAGATGCTGTCTGTCTGTCTGTCTGTCTGTCTGTCTATCTCTCTATCTTTGGGGTTGCCTGCTTTCTCTGTTCTGCAAATTTCTGGGTATCTGATTCTTCTGTTTCTTCATCTGGGTTGTTTTCCTATTTTTCCAAGCCTGTGGTAGAAGGTGGCTGCCCTTAGCTTCGGATTTTCTTGTCGCCTTTAAAATAAACAACCCAAACTCAATTTCCAGGCTTGAGTGATCAACCTAGAATAACATTTCTAAATCCTAATTGCAAATTCCGAGAAAAGAGGTTATTTGCTCCCAAGGGTATCTTGAAAAATTTCAAGCCCATAGAAAAGTTGAATGAATAGAACAATAAACCTTTTTCTTGTTTATTGTTGATTAATGCTCGTCAATTAGCATTTTGCCATGTTTATGTGCTTTCTCTTTCTCTGCCTATACACACACCACACACACACACACACACACACACACACACACACATACATACACGCGTGCTGATTTTTGACTGAACTATTTGAAAGTACGTAGTAGATATGAGGTTCGCGCTTAAAGTTCTTCAGCATTGCCTCCTAAGGTAAAGACTTTCTTCTTCTGAATCACCCTTATCACACCTAAGAAAATTAGCCACAATTTAACAGTATCAGGTAATATCCAACATATATTCAAAGTTTATCAAGTGCCCCAAATTTTCCTTTATGATTTTTAAAATTCAGGATCCAATCAAGGTTTTTAAATTTTTTTAAATTTTATATTATAGCTGATTAACAATGCTGTGTTCATTTCAGGTGTACAGCAAAGTGATTCAGTTATACTGTATCTATTCTTTTTCAAATTCTTTTCCCACTTAGGTTATTACAGAATATTGAGCAGAGTTCCCTGTGCTGTACAGAAGACTCTTGTCGGTCATCCATTTAAAATATAGTAGCGTGTACATGTCCATCCCCAACTCCCGATCCATCCTCCCCACCGCCGCCCCCCACCCTGACCAACTGTAGGTTCATTTGCATCATTTTTCTTAGAGTCCACGTAAAGGGATATCATATAATATTTATCTTTGTCTGTCTGCCTCACTTCACTTAGTATATAATCTTCAGTCAAGGTTTTCATGCTGCCTATTTAAATGCCTGGTCATTTAAAAATCTAGAACAATCACCCTGCCTTCTTTTGTGTTTCTTGATACTGACCATTTTGAAGCCTTCTGGCCAGTTGTCTTATAGAATGTCCTCCATTCTGAATTTGTCTGGTGTTTCTTCATGGTAAGATTCAGGTTAAACATTTCTTGGTAAAACAATGACCTTGGTGATGTTGTATACTTACTTCATCACAGCAGGAGGCAATTTCTGGTGAGATTAATCTTGATTATTTAGTTAATATAGAAATCACCAAGTCTTTCCATTGTAACTCTGTTTGACTTTTCTAATTCATAAGAAATCTGTGGGATGGTAGCTTGGAGACTGTGAATATTCTGTTTCCCTGCAACTTTCATTCAGTATTCTTTGATGAGCTTTGCCTAAATTAATTACTACATTAGAGGTTGCAAAGTGATGATTTTCTATCAGTCCTTCTTCATTTTTAAATGGCATTCTTACACAGAAAATTTTCCCTATTTTCCTTCTCTCCCCCTCTCCCCTACTTCTTTAGGAGGATTATAGAATTTATAATCTTAAAAAAAAACCCTTAATGTATTGCAAACACTTACTGTAATTACTCTATTTTGACACTCAAATTTCCCCAAATTTAGCCCGTGGGAGTTCTTCAATTGGCTCGTGTCCTAAACTGATCACACGAATACTTTGAGTTTTCTGGTACAATATGTTTCAGAATTATCTTGTACTTCCTCACCCCAGATCTGGGACCAACCAAAAGAGAGCATCTGAATGGCTTAACACAAATCTGTTACCCTTCATTCTCAATCCCAGTGGCGGTGGAGGGGTCTGGGGTATGGGGTGAGGACCTTCCTGGTTGGTGTGCAAATGAACGGAAGACACGCTTCCCATTGTTTGAGGCTTTATACTCAGACTCGGGAGTGACAGAAGACACCTAGAAAGACCCACACCTCAAAGCAATAGGTGAGTGTCGACTTGTGAAAAAGGTGTCATAAAATATCTAATGCATAGATACTGCATCAACTGTGAGACGTCATTTCGACTTGTTTGAAGTACTTGGCTCAAAAAGTACTGACCTAGGAGCCAGAAAGACTTGAATGATAATTAATACTTTTAAATTAAGCATCTGTTGTGTGCCAGGTATGTTATAGACAGTATATGCTTTAATCCTTATAACACTTTGTTGCAGATTGTGTCCTCACTAAATTTATATGTTGAAACCCTTATCCCTAATGTGTTTAGAGATAGGTTTTTTTAAAATTCATGTGTTCTTTAAAATAAATTAATTTATTTTTGTTTTTATTTATTTTGTTGGTTTCTGCCATACATCACCAGGAATCAGCCACAGACATACATAAATCCCCTCCCTCGAGAACCTCCCTCCCTCCTCCCACCCCGCTAGGCTGTCACAGAGCTGCAGTCCGCGCTCCCTGCGTTACATGGCAAGTTCCCTGTTTTACACACGGTTGCGTATATGTTTCAGTGCTACTCTCTCATGTCCCACCCTCTCCTTCACCCACTGTGTCCGCAGGAGAGAAGGCTTTTAAGGAAATAATTAAGGTTAAATGAGGTCATAAGGGTGGAGCCCTAATCCAGCGTGGCTGGTGTCCCTATAAGAAGACAAGGAGAACCCAGGGGTGTGTGTGCAGAGGACGGGCGGTGTGAGCACACAGTGAGAAGGCGGCCGTCTTCAGGGCAAAGAGCAAGGCTGCAGGAGAAACCTTTCCCCGACTTTGATTTGGATTTCCACCTCCAGAACTGTGAACAAATGAATGTCTATTTTTTTAAAGCCCCTCCTCAGTCTGTGTGGTATGTTATTATGGAAGCTCTAGTAAACTAATACACACTTATTCAAGGAAGGAACTGGAACCGCCACTGCTCAGATGAAGAGAACAGGGTTCAGACAGGCCGAGACACTTTCCTAAGCTCCTGCAGGTAGGAAGCAGTCACGCATGCAGGTTCAGACAGGCAGAGACACTTTCCCAAGCTCCTGCAGATAGGAAGTATTCATGCATGCGGGTTCAGACAGGCAGAGACACTTTCCCAGGTTCCTGTAGGTAGGAAGCAGTCATGCATGCATGCGTGCATCCTCAGTTGTGTCTGACTTTTTTTTTTTAAATTTCTTTCTTTATTTTTGGCAGCCCTGTGTCCTCACTGTTGCATGAGAGCTTTCTCTAGTTGTGGTGAGTGGGGGCTACTCTTCACTGCAGTGTGCAAGCTTAAGTATTTGGGATTTTCCTGGACCAGGGATTGAACCCATGTCTCTTGTACCGACAGGCAGATTTTTAACTACCTGACCACCAGGGAAGTTTCAGCATGTCTGACTCTTTTGTGATTCCATGGACTGTAGCCCGCCAGGCTCCTCTGATCATGGGATTTCTCAGGTAAGAATGCTAGAGTGAGTTGCCATTTCCTCCTCCAGGGGATCTTCTTGACCCAGGAATCAAACCCACGTCTCCTATATTGATTCTTTACCTCCTAGGTGAATTCTTTACCACTGAGCTACCTGGGAAGCCCAGGAAATGGTACTACCAGAATTCAAATCCAGGTCTATCTCACACTGAAGCTACGACATTTTTCACTGCTCTCCCCCTTGATTGTTGCCACAGTTGTAGTAAATGCTGCCCTAAAGTCGGGGATGATGTCTAATGTGCTTACTGACATGTCCGTGTGGCTCCCACAGTACCCGTCACAGCACTCACATGTTTGTTGGCTGAAAAACTATGCATTCATAAGAGCATTATGATTCGTTCTCGGTAAGAAACCAAATGTAAAAATAACACGAAACTATCGTTATGGTGGAGATGTGGGGGACAATAATTCTGGGAAGGGAAAGTCGGGGTGGGTTAGAACAGAGGGAAGATTCCACAAGGCAGAGGGGAAAATGGTCAGCATTGGGGTCCAGTGGTTTATTTGTCTTTTCTATTTTGAGTCACTCTGTGAATCCCAGGGACGGTGGAGCCTGATGGGCTGCTGTCTATGGGGTCGCACAGAGTCAGACACGACTGAAGGGACTTAGCAGCAGCAGCAGCAGGAATAATTTAGGAGAAGGCAGTGGCACCCCACTCCAGTACTCTTGCCTGGAAAATCCCATGGATGGAGGAGCCTGGTGGGCTGCAGTCCATGGGGTCGCTAAGAGTCGGACACGACTGAGTGACTTCACTTTCACTTTTCACTTTCATGCATTGGGGAAGGAAATGGCAACCCACTCCAGTGTTCTTGCCTGGAGAATCCCAGGGACGGGGTAGCCTGGTGGCTGCCATCTATGGGGTCGCACAGAATTGGACACGACTGAAGCGACTTGGCAGCAGCAGCAGCAGCAGCATGAATACTTTATGGGCTTTCCTTGTGGCTCGGCTGGTAAAGAATCTGCCTGCAGTGTGGGAGACCTGGGTTTGATCCCTGATCCCCTAGAGAAGGGAAAGGCTACCTACTTCAGTATTCTGGCCTGGAGAATCCCATGGATGTCCATGGGGTTGCAAAGAGTCAGACATGAGTGAGCGACTTTCACTCATTTTTATGAATACTTTATAGAAGTGAACATAAAGGAGTAGTGGAAAGCAACCTCATTAGAAATTTTGGTAAAAATTCAAATAGTAAACCTCTTTGAATCAAGCAAATTTTGTGGCACAAATATAAAAAATAAGACAATGCTGTTAACATTGCATGTCCTTTTAGCAAAATGGGATAGGCCAGGTGCTTGTAACAATTATCCATCCTTTGACTAATGATTATAAAATACTGCATTCCCTTTTCAGCCTTAAATATACATCGTTCACACCTTGGTTCTTAAAATTTGGGAAGAATCATCAGGATGCCATCATCTGAGGACTCGCAGTCTGAGGTTTCACTTACAGGTCACATTTTCCCATCATGATTCAAGTCTAGAGTGCTGCTCTCTGTCGCTTTTCATTTTCTGGTTTATCAAATAATTTGAAACGTCTTTCTCTGTTCGTCTTCTTTTCTTTGCCTTTAAAGGTAGGAAATTAAGAATTCCTGAGTTGTCATTTGAGTTTAATGAAGGCTGAGAGCAGACTACAAAGATAGGGCCCACTGGCTTCTGTTATACCTTCTTGAAAAGATGACGTATTCCTTTTGGCAACAAGAAAACCAAAGAATGATAATTTCTTCATTTTGCTTCATCTTCCTAGGCAGTGCCATCATCCTTCCATTTAAAAATTATTTTCATCTTCTTTTAGCAAACTTGGGAACAGTTGATGAGTAATGATGAGGAAAGATGAGCAACAATAACTCCCAGGTAATGGAAAAGCAGCATGTTTTAAGAGACAGGAAAAATAAGACCATTAAGATCCCACATTGTGTCTTAGACACATTGCCCTTTGATAAAAGGGTTTTCATAGTTTAGAGGTTTTATTTAATTAAAAGATAAAGATTTTATTTAGTTAAAAAGATAGAGATTTTATTTAATTTAAAAATATGCAAATTATTTTTGTTTCTTTGGAAGATTTCTAAGGAAGAGTCATAAAATGCCAGTCCTCATAGTTGGAAATTAAGAAAGAAATGTGAAAGGAGATCTGGAAAAGTGGGTGAAGATGGACAGGCACTCCAGCTGTGGGGGGAAGAGTTGGCAAACAGGTGCAATGGGGAGGGGCAACGGAGCCCTGTGTGTATGGGAATCAGAGAAGATCTGGTTTATCACGGCTGACTTTTTGTTGAGTAGAGTACATTCTGCTGGGTATCCAACTGTGGCCACCATTCATTGGAGCAAGTAGCCTGGATTCTGCAAGGTCACCCTGAAACCACCCGAGGCCTGATGCAGGCACACTTTTTCTGGCAGTTTTGTGCTATGGTTGTGATGCTTTCTTCCCAAGGAAAAGTTTTAGTTTTTACCATGTAATAAAAATCACCCATAAGAATCTTAATATTCAGTTCAGAGCATTGTGCATTTATTTTCAAGTACTTCAGTATGGATTACATTCTTTTATACAAATTAAAAACCCACATGCTGTTCTTCAAACTCAATTAAAACCATACATATATTAATAAATAACCTACTTAGTTGAATTTCATTTCACTGGGGATTTGTACTGACTCCACAGCCTTTGACTGTTTTAAGTACCATGCTGGTTTGCCAGTAGGGGATATGGTAAAAAAAAAAAAAAAAAAGCACAAACCCGACTTCTCAGTCTGGGAAGGTTAAGCTTGAGAGTGAATAGGATTGTGTTCTGAAATGGTTAAGTGTGGTAGAGAAATGGAGCACACGTTTGCTTTTCAAATTCTGGAAGTGTTTCATATGCGAGAAGCTTATGGACCCATTATCCCAAGAGGTGGTAGTGCCTGAAAATGTAATTTCAAAGATTAAGATAAATGTGGAGATGACAGTCATAATTGGTTATTAAAGAAAACTAAATGTTTTGAGTCACCCTTCTCTAAGGCTATTGCCAGGGCATAGATTTCTAGCTGCTTAGACAGTCACATTTGTTTGTTTATTTTTGGCTGTGCTAGGTCTCCACTGCTGCTTGCAGCCTTTTTCTAGTCGTGGCTGGTGGGAGATCCTCTCTAGCTGAGGTGCACAGTCATCTCATTGTGGTGGCTTCTTGTGTTGAGGAGCATGGGTTCTAGGTGTGTGGGCTTCAGTAGTGTCTGCGCAAAGGCTTAGTTGCGCCAAGGCATGTGGGATCTTGCTGGACCAGGAATTGAACCCGTGTCCCCTACATTGGCAGGCAGATTCCTAATCACTGGCCCACCAGGGAAGTCCCAGAGTCACATTTAATGCACTCTTGCTTATATCCTTTAGAGGCAGTTTGTACTAAGAGGAACATCTTGCTTTCAGAACACATGCCCATTGATTTCTTTTTCTTATTTTTATTTAAACAAAATGATCATTTATTGTTGACTGGGCTTAGGAGGTGGTTCTCACCTGGAGTCTCTCCTGAGGTTGTAATCAAGTAGTGCCTGGAGCTGGAGTCGTCTCAAAGGCTGTCTGTTTGTTAGCCTCAAAGGCTGGACCTCAACTGGGGTGAGGGTTGAAACCTTATCCTTGGGCTCTCCATTGTTACTTGGGCTTCCTTACATCATGGTAGCTGAGATGGAAGAGCAGGCATGTCAAGAGAGGAAGAGCCAGGCTAAAGTACCTTGGAAGTCACACAAGGTCACCTCTGCAGCATTTCTTCGTTGGAAGTGAGTCTCTTAAGTCCAACTCAACTCAAAGGTAGGGGAATTAGACTCTGCCTCTCAATGGGAGGCCTACTGACTTTTAGGAAAATATGCTGGTTTCATCCCCGCATCTTGATAATAATTACACCTAACATCTCTCCCGTGCTATTCAATCAATCAATTATTCATTCATTCAGCAAATGTGTATTATGTTGGGCATTTTGTCCATACTTGATGTCTGAATAGGGCTTTATAGTTTCAAAGCAACTTTATATCCATTATTCTACTTGATATTCTCAACAACCCAGGTATAAAAGGCTGAGTGTACTTTATTACTTCCATTTTTTTCAGATAAAGCAAGAAGAGACCAAGGAGTTCATCCAAGTCTCTGGGCTGGTGCCTGGTCCATAATCACTCATTCCTAAGTCTGCCCTGTTCTTTCCACTCATCACCCAGAGCGCCACCATCTCTTTTTCTCAGTGTGGCCAACACTGGGGAGGGGTATAGACAGACTTGCTCTGAAGTCAGATGGCCTATATGCTGGGTGACCTCATTATCACCAAACCAGAACACTCGAGAGTGAAAAGTAACGCTACTTGCCAATTGTACTGTGATGGCAGGCTTAAATCAAAACCATTTCAGGAAAACTAGACATGGGCACTCTACCCACAATAGTCAAATTTCACTGCAACCCAAGTGCCTGGTGTTCTTTATTTCCAAAACCCTGCCTTGATTTTAAAATGTCTATCTCTTTAAAAAATGTGTAAATTTCATTTAAGTATAGTTCATTTACAATGTTGTGTTGGTTTCTAATGTATAGCACAGTGTTTCCGCTTTGTATATACACAGAGACATATAAATTCAGATTCTTTTCCCTTGTAGGTTATTATAAAATAATGAATATAGTTTCCTGTGCTATGCAGTAGGTCCTTGCTGTTTACCTATTTAATATATAATAGTGTGTATATGTTAAGCCAAATGTCCTAATTTATCCCTTCCCCAGGCTCCTTTCTCCTTTGGTAACCATGAGTTTGTTTTCTATGTCTGTAGGTCTATTTCTGTTTTGTAAATAAGTTCCTTTGTGTTTTTTTCTTTTTAGAAAAAAGAAAGTGGTATCATGTGATATTTCTCTTTCTCTGTCTGACTTACTTCACTTGGTATGATAATCTCTAGGTCTATCCATGTTGCTGCAAATGACATTGTTTCATCCTCTTTTTTGACTCAGTAATTTCCCATTATATATATTGCAGATAATCTTCATCTGTTCATTTGTCAGTGGACATTTCAATTCTTCCTTGTCCTGGCTATTGTAAATAGTGCTGCTATGAACATTAGGGTGCAAGTCTCTTTTTGAATTATAGTTTTCTCCTGATATATGCTCAGGAGTAAGACTGCAAGGTCATGTGGTAACTCTGTTTTTCAAAAAACTTCTAGTTCTCTTAAAGCAAAACCAGAGAGCCAAGAGAGCCATCAGTGCATGAATGATCCATGTTTCCCAGGATAAGGCATGAGGGCATTTTTTACATACTTCACGTGACTGCTCCACCAGCTTCGGGAACCTGGCTTATGCCACGTCAGCCGAAGCCCCTGTACGGGTCTGGGTGGATGGGCAGAGGCCTGTGGGGAGACCGTCCAGCTCTTCTGAGCTTCTATTCTGCTGCAGCATTTGTTGGGGAGGCAGGAAGACCATGCTCGAGAGAGCTGACGTTCAGGATAAAGGGGAAGACCGGGGTACAGGGTGAGGAGAGAAGGGCTGTCTCAACTGGTGGCCTAGAGTTCAAGCCTGGAATAAGGATGGGTAAGTCAGGGATGACCAAACTGAGGACAGGGGAGAGTGGTGTGGCATGGCCTGGGGTGGGCTGTGGGGCAGGTCAGGGTCTCCAGAAGCAGGTAGTAAGGGGGAGTCAGGGGTGTGAGATGTGTGTCGGGAATCAGCATCTGTGAAAGAAGCCAGAGGGAAATGAGATCAGGCAGAGGAAGAAGTCAGTGTGATGCGGGTCTGATAAAATCCTCGTTATTAGCTCAGCCGAGCACTTGGGAGTAAAAATTGCCCATTTGCATTACCCGTACTGGGCAGAAATGCCTGGGTCTTTACCCTCCTGCCTCAGTCAGCAGATGCAGGATACCCGGGAAGTGTGTGACCCTGGGTGACACAGGCGTGTAACAGTGGAGGCAGACCCCGAAGGAGCTGAGAGCTGATGGCCATGTTTTGACCATGCATCCCACAACTGGGCCACAGTTCTTCCTGAAAAGGAGTTGGGGGGTACATATCCCATGTCCATCCCAGACTGTTACAGTAGGGACAGACAAACAGGAAGACAGTTTCTGTTTTACTTATTTATTTTTTAAATTTCGGTTGCACCAGGTCTCTGTTGTGGCTCGCAGGCTTCCCTAGTTGCAGTGCGCAGGCTCAGTTGCTCTGTGGCACGTGGGATCTTATTTCCCCAACCAGGGATGGAACCCATGTCCCTTGCATTGGAAGGCAGGGTCTTAACCATTGGACTACCGGGGAAGTCCCGAAGTTTTCTTTTTTAAATTAAGTGTGGTCTCAGATTTAAAGGACCCAGACCTGGAGTGGATTATGTCTTTTTCCCTTTCCTGGACTGACCTTTCTTGCGTGTAACAGTGAGTTTCCTGAAATAAAGTTGGAACCAGCCGCCATCCTGGCTCACAAAGTTACCTGGGCTGGGCAGGCTTTTCTGCCTCTTAGAGTGGGTTGAATTTTAAGCCTTTTTGCTGTTGGGTTGGGATATATGCCACAGGCTCTTCAAGGTAAACTAGAATACCCCCTGGAGAATAATGTTTTAAATGGCTCTACAGGAAAATTTATTGTGACTGTTAAGTGGCTAAAGAACAGAGAATCCCTGGGGAGTGATCCGATGCCACTTGTCAGCGTTGGAAAAGCTTTAGCCTTTTGGTTAATGGGAAAGAGCATGCAGAGTTTGGGGTAATAACTATGGTGTGCCTAGCATTTGTGGAGAACGTTTTTGTGTCTTTCCTGTTTTTTTGGATTTTACTTCCTTCCTGACAACACTTCCCTGGCCTCTTTTGTGTCTTGTAAGCTTCAGCTTGAAATTGCACATCTGATGTGGAAGGCTTTTTGCAACTAATGCATTATCTGTAGATTTCCATTATTCTTATCTCTTCTTCCCAAGGTAATTAAAAGATGGCTGGGCCATTGAGTGATTACAAGTGCTTTATCCAGTTAGCTATAGTATTTATCTTTCTCTGCATGGCTGAATAGCCTCCTTTCTCTAGTTGACTAAATCTTGGCAGATTACTGGCTCAGGATGGCAGGTCATCCCGCGACCTGAGAGTCTTCCTGGTGGTCAAAATTCCAGGAGACTGAGGTGTCTGTGTCTTAAAATATTCTGCCCCCTGGACTCCCCTGAGGAGAGATGGAAGGTAAAGGGGAAGCCGGGGACTTTGGAAGGGGGCACGGGTCAAACTGGGAACCACTTCCGGTTCTGGAGCCAGTGGGAAAATGCATTTGGAATGTGATTCTAAGAGCCTGTTGGAAATGGACCCCGGTGTAGAAAGACTGGATGGTAGCAGAGTGACACCCTGAGCAAGATGGGTGTGGCCCAGGGGTGGGAAGAAGGAAGGGGAAGTGGTGTGGGAACTCTGAAGTGCCAACCAAATGTGGTCCGCTCTTACTTAATGCCAATAATACCTTCCAGAAACTGGACCTTCAACCCTGGGAACATCCTGCAGAGCCCCATGACCTGCAATTTCCACTTCGCTGCTGTGCCCTAACTGAGCCCTTTAACAGTGTGAACTTGGACCAGTGTAAGAGTTTCCTTCCTGAGCTTCCTGCTTCCGTCTCTGCTTCAGATCACAACCTCTTCAGTGCCTCTGGAGCAGTCTTACTAAAACACAGTTATTAATCCAATCCTCTCCTCTGGCTGAGAAACTCAAATCCCCCACCCCCTCTGAGGGCAGCTGACTTCCTTAGCAAGCATTAGACCTTCACCTTGTTTTTGTTTTTAATTTTTATTTTCTTTGGCAGTGTGAGAAGTATGTGGGATCTTAGTTCCCTTGCCAAGGCTTGAACCCATGTCTCCTGTATTGGGAACTAGGAGTCTTAACCACTGAAGTCTCTCAGCTTGCTTTTTTATTTTTATGTTCTGTATCCCCTCTCTTCCTCATTTTATAGAAATTCACAGTTTTATTTTATTTTTTAAAGTTTTTTTTTATGTAGACCGTTTTTAAAAATATTGAATTTATTTCAATATTGCTTCTGTCTTTCGTTTTGTTTTTCTTTTTGGACTGAGGCATGTGGGACCTGAATTCCTCCACCAGGGATTGAACCCGTACCCCCTGTGTTGGAAAGTGAAGTCTTAACCCCTGGACCTCAAGGGAAGTCCCCTAGAAAGTCACAATTTTAATTTGGCCGCTTCCGTGTCTTTATGTATAAACTGCCCTCCTGGTCCGAACCTTCTTCTTTTTCCTCCCTCCTCCTTTAACCTCATCTATAGGGTTCTTAACCAATCCTAAGACCAAGTGCTGAGGCCACCTTGTTCAGATTGCTTATCAAGACTGCTCTGAATCCATCATTTTCTCTTCTGTGCTGGCACAGTACTATTATTGCATGTGACCCAGTTTGCTTCGTTTATGGCTTCTTTTTCTGCCTTTCCTGTGAACTGCTGGTAATTGAGGGCAGGGAAGGTGTCTGATTGATCTGTATATGCCGCATGGCATCTGGACACTCAGTGACAATTTTTTATAACTGTTACAAACTGTTTTATACATTACCTTATTAACAAGGTTCTGTCTCCTTTGAATCTTGGGCAACATTGATTCTCTTCCTACAAGCTGTTCCTCTTGAGGAACAAGACCCCTATCACAAACTCCTGTTTTTTATTCTCTGTAAGGCCAGTGCTATTCTGCTTCCAAATGTTCCTCTGGATGGCTTAATAGCAGTTAATATCATTAGCTCCTTCCTGTGGCAGAAGCTGTGATTTCAAAAGAGTACCATTTTCGTTGTCCTGGAGCCCAGCGTGATAATCCACCACAGTCTGGAGGGTTGAGTCATTGGGCTCATGTCCCCATTTTGCAGATGTTAAAAATGGAGCTCAATAGTTACTTCCCAAGAGGTACTGAGGCTAAAAATAAAATCACTGGCAAATGAGTACTTTATAAAAGAGTTTAAACCACAAGATGAAGAACTGAGATGATCCTTCACTCATTACTTGATTTTTGGATATTATTTAAAATACCGGTTATCTGTAATGTTAGCAAGATGCATTCTAAGCCACTTCAGTAGTGTTTGACTCTTTGTGATCCCATGAACTGTAGCCCACCAGACTCCTCTGTGGGATTCTCCAAGCCAGAATACCGGAGTGGGTTGACATGCCCTCCTCTAGGGGATCTTCCTGACCCAGGGATCCAACCCACATCTCCTGCACTAACAGGCAGGTTCTTTACCACTAAATGTTAGTAATAAGGGTTCTCAAAAATATTTGCCTGACCCACTAGAGTGAGTGAGAGGTGGACAGAAGTTAAGTGACTGGCCCAAGGTCACACACCTAGTAGGTGCCCTATTATACATATGACACAGCATTCGTTTAAGGATGTTCTGCTTGAAGCTAGAGGTGTTGAGGAAAAGGAGATTTTCTTCCTGAACAGATAGACTTGCCATCTTCTCAATACATTATTGGGGCTTCCCAGGTGGCACTAATGGTAAAGAACCAGCCTGCCAATGCAGGAGGCATAAAGAGATGTGGGTTTGATCCCTGGGTTGGGAATATTCCCTGGAAGAGGGCATGGCATTTTTGCCTGGAGAATCCCCTGGACAGAGCAGCCTGGTGGGCTACAGTCCATACGGTCACAAAGAACTGGACATAACTGAAGAGACTTCAAAGTGAAAGTTGCTCAGTCATATCTGACTCTTTGTGACCCCATGGACTCTACAGTCCATGGAATTCTCTAGGCCAGAATACTGGAGTGGGTAGCCTTTCCCTTCTCCTGGGGATCTTCCCAACCCAGGGATTGATCCCAGGTCTCCTGCATTGCAGGTGGATTCTTTACCAGGTGAACTACCAGGGAAGCCTAAGAATATTGGAGTGGGTAGCCTATCCCTTCTCCAGCACATCTTCCCGGCCCAGGAATCAAACTAGGGTCTCCCGCGTTGCAGGCAGATTCTTTACCAACTGAGCTATCAGGGAAGCCCTGAAGTGACTTAGCACAATACGTCATTAAGTTGATTGTCAAGGCCGTAGCTGTTGACTAAATGGGTCCCCTGACTCAGTCACCCATACCTCTTTCTAAAAAGACACAGGTGGCTCTCCTAGACTCTGCCTTTGGGGTATCACACCGCGGCCAGCTCACCAACACTGCCCCTGGGAACAGGAGCAGTGTGAAAAGCAGTGTCCCCAGGGGGAGCATAAACTCTCCCGATGGGTCAGCTGGGAGGGTTGCTGGACGATTCCAAGAGATAATGGCTGTGAAACGCACTCCAAAGCTCCCAAAGCAGAGTAAGCATTTAATGAATATCACACACTGCTGTTCCGTTTATTCATTCCATATCCAGAACTGTAGTATGAACTGCACAGAATATGCAGCTGAAAATGTTCAGATCTCCTGGCTGAACCTCTTCAATGACGGAATCCCTCACAGATGCTCTAGACTAGAGTCTTGCTGCCCGTTGAATCAGTCTTACTGCATTTTTAAAAAATCCATTTTATTCATTTATTTTTAACTTTTTATTTTGTATTGGGGTATAGCTGATTAGGGTTTCCCTGGCAGCTTAGCTGGTAAGGAATCTGCCTGCAATGCAGGAGACCCCAGTTCGATTCCTGGGTTGGGAAGATCCCCTGGAGAAGGGACAGGCTACCCACTCCAGTATTCTTGGGCTTCCCTGGTGGCTCAGATGGTAAAGAATCCGCCTGTAATGCGGGAGACCTGGGTTCGATCCCTGGGTTGGGAAGATCCCCTGGAGGAGAGCATGGCAACCCACTCCAGTATTCTTGCCTGGAGAATCCCCATGGACAGAGGAGTCTGGTGGGCAACAGTCCATGCAGTTGCAAAGAATTGGACAGGACTGCATGAGTAAGCATAGCACTTAGCCAATTAACAATCAATGTTGTGATAGTTTCAGGTGAACAGGAAGTGGACTCAGCCATACATGTGCATGTATCTGTTCAGACTTATTGCATTTTAATAGCATTTTTATTTTTAATTTAATTTCAGTGAATTATTTATTTGGCTCACTGGGTCTTAGTTGTGGCACGCAGAATCTTTAGTTGTGGTGTGTAAGATCTAGTTCCCTGACCAGGAATGGAACTCAGGCCCCCTGCATTGGGAGCTTGGAGTCTTAAGTCGGTAGACCACCAGGGAAGTCCCTTAATAGCATCTTTAAAAGAGAGGATCATGTTGAAATAATCTAGCTATGCCTTAAGTGTCTCTAGGCTGGGGGGACTAACTGCTTCCCCATTCGTCAGCTTTGTTATTTCTTCCTGACTTTGAGTTCCTCAACTCAACTCTGCCTCTGGTGATGAGCTACCCTTGGTAGGGGTTTGACCTTTTGGTGCGACACGGAGGAAAGTCTCTCCTGCTTTCTCAAGGGCAATCTTTCAGTTATTTGAAGACAATCATTGTTTCTCCCCTGAGTCATCTTTCTGCCTAAAGGAGCCATTCACCATAACCCATGACTTTCTGAGCCATCACTATCTTGCTTCTGTGCTTTTGGACAATTTTCACATGGATGATTAATGCGGAACCTCCTTCCTGAAAGGATTAGACAATAATAGCAGAAATGCAGCAAGGTTAGGCTCTGTTCCTACCTGCAATGGGAAATTAGGATCAGGAAAAAGGAGGAAACACAGATGAGAACTCTAAGGGTTAAAGAAGTTGATGTGATCCAGCATGGAATTTAGCTCTGAGCTTCTAAACAGCAAGCATAAAAATAAGGACAGTAAGTTAAGGGAACTTATTGTTAAAAAAAAAAAAAGGAATGCATGGAAGACTCTCTTAGGAGCTGTATTTTTTCTTGATTCTAAGCTGCTCAGGCATGCTTTTGTTCCCCTAAATAAATTTTTTATTTTTGGAATAACTTGAGATTTACAGGAAAGTTTCAACAACAGTACAATATTCCTACAGACTCTCCTCTTAATTTCCTCTACTACATCTGGCAAAACTGAATTAACATTGGTACTTAAGTATCCATTAGACTCCAGCTTTATGCACATTTCACCAGTTTTCCCGCTATCCTTTCTCTCATCCAAGATTCAGTATTGGTACCCAGGAATTGATATAACCAGGACTGAATCTTGAATTTCGTCTTCTGGTCTCCCTAGTCTCCTCTGGATTGTGTTTCTCAGGCTTTCTTTCACCAAGGTTTTTTTCCTTTTTTTTTTTCAATGGCTATTGTCCTTATTTTCAGGAAGGTTGAATCATTTACTTAATAATGAGATTTTTAAACAAAAACAGGGTCACATTTCATATACTGTCTCTGTGCTGTGCTTAGTCGCTCCGTCTTGTGCAACCTTTTGTCAGCCCATGAACTGTAGCCCGCCAGGCTCCTCTCTCCGTGGGGATTCTCCATGCAAGAGTGGATTGCCCTTCCCTTCTCCGGGAGATCTTCTCAACCCAGGGATCCAATCCAGATCTCCCACATTGCAGGTGGATTCTTTACTGCCTGAGCCACCAGGGAAGCCCAAGAATACTGGAGTGGGCAACCTATCCTTCTCCAGGGCATCTTCCCAACCCAGGAATCAAACCAGGGTCTCCTGCATTGCAGGCGGATTCTTTACCAGCTGAGTTACTAGGGAAGCCTCTGTTTCTGTAGTGATATTCAATGAAAATTGATGTTAAAACATTTAAAAGGATATTCAGTGAAGATGATTCTGTACCTCAGACTATTGGGGGCCTACAGTAGGAAGACTTTTGGTGGTTTTACCTGAATAATAGGGAGGGTTGGGATTGGAAGTGGGTGGCTTTAGGCCCTCCTTAAATATCACGTCTCTTAGCAAGGCTTTCTAAAAGAGCAGAGTGGTTGGTTCAAGCTTGTGTTCCCAGACAACGGCCTGCAATGATGGCATCTCTGCATCCCTGTTGCTAGTTCTGGGCAAATTCTTATCTTTCAGGAAACTAGGTGATCACGCGGTGGCTTGTTGTCATGTGGGTGCAAAAATCCACCCTCTTTATGTTTTTTCTTTAAGATTTATTTGTTTATTTTGGACTGTACTGGGTCTTTGTTGCTATGCACGTGCTTTCTCTAGCTGCAGCCAGCGGAGGCTACTCTTTGTGGTGGAGCACAGGCTCGAGGTGTGCAGGCCTCAGCAGTTGCAGCTTGTGGGCCTAGTAGGTGTGGCACATGGGCTTAGCCGCTCTGCAGCATGTGGGATCTTCTTGGACTAGGGATCGAACCGGTGTCCCTTGCATTGCAAGGTGGATTTCTAACCACTGGACCATCAGGGAAGCCCTTGGTTCAGTTTTAAAAGGCAGTCCAGGCTGCTTTTCTCTATCACTTCTTTCCTCCACTCCCTCTCTTGCTCCCTCCCTCTTTTCCTTCCTGCCTCCTTCCTCTGTCTCTCCTCCCCTCTCTCCCTCTTACTTTCTCTCCTTTCCTTCAAACTTAAGAATGAGTGTTGGTTTTCAGAAGTTTCTTTCCCCCAAGTTATTTTCACCTGAGCGTGACTGAACAATCTGATTTGGTGCCGAGTCTAATACCCTGTAGAAAGTGGGTCATGGGAATCACGTGGTGGTGATGTGGCAGTTGGTAATCAGGCTGGATAAAAAGGGTTTGCAGAAAGAATAAATCACCACGCACTGGAAATGTGGGCAATTCAGGGGGAAACTGACACTGTGGTCTGGTTGAAGGAGTCTTTCCAGCGAAGCAGTCAGGTCCTCTGCCAGGGTGAGAATCTCTCAGTGCTGACCACACGTGTTGGCCGCTTCACGTGGTTTGTTGTAGAATCCTGTGACCTTGGCAATGTGAATGAGTTCTTCTGATCTAGGTGAGCAGGAGTTTCAAGTATCAGAAACAGCATGGTGTTGTTTCAGCAGAGATGTTCATCTGCAGAAACCTGGTTAATAGTCTAATCTCAGATGGCTCTTGAAATCCAATGTTGCATGTTAAAAAAAAAAGGAAAATTCTTTATCATCATGTGAATTGCACATTACTGCGATTTAATTGCTTGTCTTAGTCCTTTGGGGTTGCTGTAACAGAAGACCATAGGTTGAGTGGCTTATCTACAACAGAAATTTATTTCTCTCAGTTCTGGAGGTTGGAAGTCCAAGATCAAGGTGCCAGCAGATTTCGTGTCTGGTGAGAGGTAGTTTATGAGTTCATCAGAAACCATTTATTCTTGTGTCCTCACATGGCAGGAGAGTGAGGGTGCTCTCTGGGGTCTTTTTGTAAGGGCACTAACCCCATTCATGGAGGCTCAACTCTCATGACCTAAGCACCTTCAGAGACCATCCTGAACCTAAGACCATTACATTGAGGGTTAGAGGTTTTTTTTTTTTTTTTTTACATTTTATTTAGTTCTTTAAAATTTTTTATCCATTTATTTTTTATAAATTTGTTTATTGAGGGTTAGGTTTTGAATATACACTTTTGGGGGGCACACAGACATTTAATCTGTAGCAGTAATCATGGAACATTTGTGGGTGGATGGAAAAACAGACATTTCAGTCTAGTTGGACACTGTGATATATGTTCAATATAAGTCAAAAAATAATATTTTGTGGATATACCATGTGGCCAACACTATGCTAGACATCAATGATACACAAATGAATAAGACAAAGTCCTCTACCTTGAGGGGCTAACAGCTTAGGAGGAGACAACACAACAGAAGTTCAACATACTGTGTGATAAGCATTAAGAGTGAGGCAGGTGTAAAGTATTGTGAGAGTGTGGCTTTCAACCCAACCTGAGCGTTTAGCTTCTTGAAGGTGACACCTAAGCTAATCTTGATGTAGAAGAAACTTGAGGATTTCCCTGGTGGTCCATTGGCTAAGACTTTGTGCTCCCTGGTCAGGGACCTAGATCCCACGTGTTACAACTAAGACCCAGCATAGCCAAATAAATACAAAAGTGCTGGGGGAAAAAAGGAAGCTTGGAAGAGGAATGTAGCAGCCCCAGCAGGAGCACAGAGGAAGGCGGTGCACAGTGATGTTGGAACTACAAGCAGTTCCACCCTCCTCAGGTGTGGAATGTCCTTCCGTCAGTGGTGGAATAAAACTGGAAACACCACCACTGAGTTTGCACTTTGGCTGGTGAAGAATCATGAAATGTTATAATCAGATATGATTTGTGTGTGTCTTTAAAGATGGAATGCATGCTGAGGATTCTGATAAGATGTTGGCTGGAGCCCACTTTAATGATGCCCTGTCCCCTTCTTTCTGCTGGGATCATCAGCTCATAAGAAAAGGATGGTTCACTCCTGGAGCTGGGAAGAGACTCTCAAACACTCTGGAATTTGAGTGGGTGTTGGTTGGCTGAGGGTTGAATTTGGGTACCATTTTTGGAATTATGAAGGAAAGTCGAAGGACCTACGAGGAAGCCAGACTGTCTGGCAAAGGCTAAGCCAGCACCCACTGATGAGGACTGTTGGTTTCGAGGACCCTGGTTGCCCTCAGGGAGAATGTCCCTGCTGGGTTGAACTGCTCTCTGTGATCTTGGGACAGGACTCTTCATCCTGTAGTTCTGAGAGTTTGGGTGCCTCTTTAGGTGCTTCAGTTGAGAAGTCCCAGGTCACCAGGCCATGTGGGTCTGACCTACAGAGGAAGCAGTTCCTTCTGAAGCAGCCAGCTCCCCACTGCCTGCAGGAGACCAGTGTTATGACGTGCATTAAGTGATACAGGTAGGCGAAAGTGAGAGTTAGTTGCTCAGTCGTGTCCAGCTCTTTGTGAGCCCATAGACTGTAGCCCACCAGGCTCCTCTGTCCATGGGATTTCCCAGGCAAGAACACTAGGGTGGGTTGCCATTTCCTTCTCCAGGGGATCTTCCCCACCCAGAGATTGAATCTGCATCTCCTGCATTGGCAGGCAGGTTTTTTTTTTTTTTTTAACCATTGAACCACCTGGAAAGCCCTTGGATTATTGTGTACATTTATTGGATTTTGCATTCATCATAGTTAATTTTTATATTGTAATGCCGAGAAAACCAGTGAAATGGAGAACAGAATATTTTATATCAAAGCTGGTTGGAAACAGTGAAAGCAATATTTAAGAGAATATTTCTAGCTTAAAATGTGTCATAGTATTTCTCTAGTTTACAAAGAAAGATCGATGGCTTGGGAGTGGTTCATTGAAGCATAAAAATAGAGGTGAAAACAGTATAAACCCTGCAAGTCCAATGTAGTATGTGACTCTATATGCTAGAAAAAGCAAAACCATGTTGTTTGTCAAAAGAGGAGTGCGAAGAAGCAGTGTGATGATAAATTAGAAATTGGATTTTGCTCAATTGATCATCTATTTCCCCCTAATATGTTGTCTGAAACTTTGTCGAGTAGTGATATAGAGCCATCAAAGTTCTTGCAAATGAAGCATAGAAGCCTCTTTAGTAAACCTCCACCTGATTAATTTTATTGTTAAAGGTAGAAGGGAGACCAAAACTAGAGGCATCATCTAGAACTGCAATCCTCTGAGCAAAATGAGGTGTTATTTATGCTATTGAAGGGAAGTGTATAAAACCAGCCAAATGTGATGACAAATGTGCTTGGAGAGAAAGCATAACAAGTGATTGAAAAATTCATTTAAAAAATGATGCTGTTGGATATCACAGGCAGTATGAAAGCACAATTACCATCACGTATAGTTGGACAAGACCACTGATGTAGAGCGAGTGAAATAGCTCTTGAAATACGTGTGTTACATACATGAGAGAGAAGTGCTTGGAGATTTGCTGTCTTGTTTCTCACTTAAAAAAGCACGTGTTGCAGAAGAGATTTTTTCACATAGCTGCTGATTAGTTAGTTCATGAGTGATGGTGTAGACTAGAAAATGAGTGTCGGGACCTCCTCTAAATATATGTAGCTATTTGTAAAGCAAGAAGGGGCATTCCAGATGTAGAAAACAAACTTATGGTTACCTGGGGATGAGGATTCAGTTCAGTTCAGTCGCTCAGTTGTGTCCAACTCTTTGCGACCCCATGAACTGCAGCATGCCAGGCCTCCCTGTCCATCACCAACTCCCAGAGTCCACCCAAACTCATGTCCATTGAGTCGGTGATGCCATCCAACCATTTCATCCTCTGTTGTCCCCTTCTCTTCCTGCCCTCAATCTTTCCCAGCATCAGGGTTTTTGCAAATGAGTCACCTCTTCGCATCAGGTGGCCAAAGTATTGGAGTTTCAGCTTCGACATCAGTCCTACCAATGGGCATGAAGCAGGGGGAGATAAACTGGAAAACTGGGATTGACATATACACACAACTATATATAAAATAGAGAACTAATAAGGTCCTTGTGTATAGCACAGGGACTCTGCTCAGTGCTATGTGGCAGTCTGAATGGGAGAGGCGTTTGGGAGAGAATGGATACATGTATATATATGGCTGAGTCCCTTTGCTGTTCACCTGAAACTATCATAACATTGCTAATCAACTATACCCTAATATAAAATAAAAAATTTAAAAAGTTAAAAAAATAACTAATAAGGACCTACTGTATAGCACAGGAAACCCTAGTCAATGCTCTGTAATGACCTATGTGAGAAGAGAATCTTAAAAAGAAAGGATGCATGTATACGTATTACCAATTCACTTTGCCGTATCGCACAAATTAATGCAATGTTGTAGAGCAACTGTACACCAAGAAGAAAAATTTTAAAAAAGAAAATACAAGGAAAGCATAGAGATTATATCCGGAATTAAAAAAAGAGAAGTCCTCTGTAACGTCATGCTCTATTTACCGAGAACAGCTGTTGGTCAACAGTATACAACAGTACCTACACCTTCAGCATGCCTTTTATTGTCTGTATGCTGACACTTTGACGTCTGGGGCCTTGCTGACACGGGAGGGACTGCTCCTCCCAGGAGAGCTAATTCCTAGAGAAAGTAAGTGAAAATCACCTGAATTGCCTCTCATATGCACACCAACCAATTCAGAGCCCTTGGTAGCTCAGACGGCAAAGAATCCGCCTGCAATGCAGGAGACCCAGGTTCGATCCCTGGGTCGGGAAGATCCCCTGGAGAAGAGAATGGCAACCCACTCCAGTATTCTTGCCTGGAGAATCACATGGACAGAGGAGCCTGGTGGGCTACAGTCCATGGGGTTGCAAAGAGTCGGACACGACTGAGCAACTAACACACCCCCAAACACCTTCTTTGTCAGGCTCTCACACTCCAGGCCACCATCCATCGGCACCAAAACCTCCCACACAACATAGCAGAAAGTAGAGACTTGTGCTCTGCCCCAGGGCCTGCTGAAATATTTATTTAGCCACTCCTAAACCTGGTTAGATAGCATCACTGACACAATGGACATGAATCTGAGCAAACTCTGAGAGATAGTGAAGGACAGGGGAGCCTGGCGTGCTGCAGTCCATGAGATTGCAAAGAGTCAGACAGGACTTAACAATTGAACAACAACCAAAAGACCCGGTTGCTTTGCCCTGCCTTACCTATTCCTTTCCATGGGAACTGCAATAAAGGCTCTTGCTCAGAGGCTTCTCCCTCTGCCTTGTAACCAGCCCTGGGGCTTCCTCATGTGCTGCCTGCCGCCCCCCCCCCATGCCCTGCCCCGTCATTGGTGTGGTGTGCCCTTACTTCTTGGGATCTATATCAAAAACCTATTTTTTATTTTTCAAAAAACCTATTTTTTATTTTACAGTGAGTCCTCGCTGGTTGTCTATTTTTAAATATTTATTTGGCTGCATGGAGTCTTCACTGTGGCATACAGGCTTCTTTCTAGTTGGTGCGTGGATTCAGAGTACTTGGGCTTCAGTAGTTGCTGCATGCAAGCTAGTTGCACCTCAGCATCTCAGTTCCCTGACCAGGGATCGAATCCTTATCCCCTGCCCCGGAAGATGGGTTCTTATCTGCTGGACCACCAGGGAAGGCCCTGGTTATCTATTTTAAATATAGCAGTGTGTACTGGTTGATCCCAAATTCCCAATCTATCCCTCCCCCTCCAGCCCTTCCGCTCTGGTGTCCATAAATTTGTTCTCTAAGTCTGTTTCTGTTTAACAAATCTATTTTTTCAATGGCAATCTTCTCCTGATCCGTTGGCCTCATCATACCTAAATAATAATAAAGCCTACATTTTCAAACACATCTTGATCTTGATTTAAGGTTAATAGAAATTGTGAAAATTGTGAATCCATCCAGATTGTACCCAGTGGCAGCCTATTTTTTTTTAAATGCAGGATGTCAAGAAATGGGCACCAAGTACCAGACTTCTTCCACCCTGAAGTACCCTAGCTGTCACAGAGAACACAGTTCTCAAGTTTCGAAGTTAGGAAGGAAATAAAAACATTTCTCTATGACACTGATAAATGTCATAAACTGCATTTCTAGGACTTCAAGTGTTTTTGCTCAATTGTGTATTTCAACATTGTGTTTATTGTCTTGAGAGCCTGAGCCTACTGCCTCAGGGCTGAACAATCATGAATTTTAATACCGAAGATAAAATACCAGAACTTCTCCATGATGCAAATAGCTCAGTTGCAGAAAGTCTGTCTTTTTCTCCAGCACTTGCTGATTTTTTTTTTTTCTCAGGGAGAAAGAAATCAATGATGTATTATTGGCCATATTTTAAAATTACCTTCAAGGGCTGCAATGGAGCATGACAAGCTACTTTCTAAAGGGTAGATTAAGAATCCATTCAGCACCAATTCCTGAGTGAGAGTCATTTCTGCAGCTTTGAGTGTGATGTGCGTATTGACAGAGCATCTGATGCAAAGCTGAAAGAAGTCTTCAGTGAGTCATCTCTTCATGATTTCCGTGTCCCTGTTCAACCCAAATACCTAGCATTATCTCAGAGCCAAACTCTTCCTGCCGTTCTCAATAACTTATAATTGGTACTTTGAGTTTCATAATTAGGTAGAAAAAAGTAGAGAGGAGAAACCAAGTCAGTGTGGAATCTGGTGACACAAACTTTGTCATCAAGTCAAAGAATTAAATATTTCAGACTCTCCACTCTTCCAATTGATAGGAAATAAGCAGTATTGATTTTAAAGATCTAGTTCTTATTATTAAAATTATGATGGCTCTTTTTAGAAATAACCTAAAATTTGGCTCATTAAGTGATCCATAGTTGTCCAAAGTCAAGGAGATCCTGGTTAAGCGTAACAACTCTTCTTAAAGAATTGTCCTTCTGGGACTTCCCTGGTGGTCCAGTGGCTAAGCACTCTGTGCTTCCAATGCAGAGGACCTGGGTTTGATCCCTGGTCAGGGAACTATATCCCACAGGCCACAGCTAAGACCCAGCACAGCCAGATAAATAAATCAATGTTAAATTAAAAAAAAGAATTGCCCTTCCTTTCCTTACTAGATCAAGTACATTTCCTTATTCACCTAGGATCATTTCTCTCTCAAGAGGGTCTGTAATTGTCAAAGTTCTCCAGGGAAGAAGAACGAACAGAACATTCATTCATTCATTATTAAGAAACTGGCTCACATGATTATGGAGGCTGAGAAGTCCCAAGAGATGTAGTCTGAAGGCCTATAAACCAGGAGAGTCAATGGTGTAAGTTCCGTCTGAGTCCAAAGGCAGAATAAAACCGAGTTCACCATCAGAGAGAGAACAAATTCTATCTTGCTCAGCCTTTTGTTCTTTCCAGGCCCCCACTGAACTGGATGTGGCCTACCCACACTGGGGTGTGCCGTCTGCTATATTCAGTCTCCTGATAATGGTAATCATATCTCCAACCACCCTCATAGACACACTCAGAATACAACTTAACCAAATGTCTGGGTGCCCAGTGGTCCAGTCAGGTTGGTACATAAAATGAACCATCACAGGGGTCCTTAGCCCTCCCGAACAGAGGTTTACTTGTGGCCATTCCATAGGTCTAGGACACAAGATGCAGACGAAGGCCAGCAGAGAACAGAGCTTAAGTTCTCTTTCCAAGAGGCACCACGACCCACACGAGTCCTGTACTGACAGGCCTCTGTCATGACTGTGCCATCAGCTTCCCAGGTGTGACTAGAGCCTAGATGTTTCTGGGTCTCTTATCCTCAGGAAAGGACTCATATATCAAAGTCCTTAATTGTCAGCAACAAGAATTGATTCTGCTTCATATTAGTAGCCAAGTCATTTCTTATTCGCTTATTGGGAAAGAAACGCTTGTGCACCATTGGTGGGAATGTAACTTGGTGCCACCACGAAGGAAAGCAGTACGGAGGTTCCTCAACAAATTAAAAATGGAACCACCATACCATCCAACAATTCTGCTTCTAGAGATTTATCTGAAGAAAACAGAGTTACTATCTTGAAAAGATATCCTATGTTCACTGTAGCATTATTTACAATAACCAGGACATGGAAACAACCTAGATGGTCACTGATGGAAGAATGGATGAAGAAGATGTGGTCCGTGTACACAATAAACTATTAATCAGCCATAAAAAAAAAGAAGGGAATCTCGCCATTTGCGACAAGATGGATGGACGAAGGCACTGTTCTAAGTGGAGTAAGTCAGACAGGGCAAGGCAAACACTGTGTGATACACTTTGCATATATTGAGTTGGCCAAGAAGCTCTTCTGAGTTTTCCTGTAACACCTATGGAAAAACTTATATGAACTTTTTGGCCAACTCATTAGAATCTGAAAGAAAAGGAACTCAGAACAGACTGGTGGTTGCCAGACGTGAGTGGTAGAGAGTAAGGGAAATGGGTGTAGGTAGTCCAAAGGCACAGACTTCCAGATGTAAGATAAATAAGTCCTGGGGTTGTAATGTACTGCATGGTGACTGTAGTTAATATTGCAGTATTATATGTTTAAGAGTTGCTGAGACAGTAGACCTTAAAAGTTCTCATCTCAAAAAAAAAGCAATTAGGACTGCGAGGTGATTGGTGGATGTTAATTAGATTTACTGTGGTCATCATTTTGCAGTATATACATATATCAAACCTTTATTTTGTACACCTGAAATGCATTTAATGTCAATTGTAGCTCAATTTAAAAAGGAAAAATATAAACCCAGTAATAATCCTTTTTTATTGGAGTATAATTGCTTTGCAAGTTTGTGTTAGCTTCTACTGCACAATGAAGTGAATCAGCCATTTGTGTACAAATATCCCATCCCTCTGGGACCTCCCTCCTACCCCCCTCTCCAGCCCCCACTTCTAGGTCGTCACAGAGCACCAAGCTGAGCTCCCTGGGATGTACAGCAGCTTCCCACTAGCTATCTATTTCACACATGGTAATCACCTAGAACCAGACATCCTGGAATGTGAAGTCAAGTGGGCCTTAGAAAGCCTCACTATGAACAAAGTTAGCGGAGGTGATGGAATTCCAGTAGAGCTATTTCAAATCCTGAAAGATGATGCTGTGAAAGTGTTGCACTCAATATGCCAACAAATTTGGAAAACTCAGCAGTGGCCACAGGACTGGAAAAGGTCAGTTTTTATTCCAATCCCAAAGAAAGGCAATGCCAAAGAATGTTCAAACTACCACACAATTGCACTCATCTCACACTCTAGTAAAGTAATGCTCAAAATTCTCCAAGCCAGGCTTCAGCAATATGTGAAACGTGAACTTCCAGATGTTCAAGCTGGTTTTAGAAAAGGCAGAGGAACCAGAGATCAAATTGCCAACATCTGCGGGATCATCGAAAAAGCAAGAGAGTTCCAGAAAAACATCTATTTCTGCTTGATTGACTATGCTGAAGCCTTTGACTGTGTGGATCACAATAAACTGTGGAAAATTCTGAAAGAGATGGGAATACCAGACCACCTTACCTGCCTCTTGAGAAACCTATATGCAGGTCAGGAAGCAATAGTTAGAACTGGACATGGAACAACAGACTGATTCCAAATAGGAAAAAGAGTACGCCAAGGCTGTATATTGTCACCCTGCTTATATAACTTCTATGCAGAGTACATCATGAGAAATGCTGGGCTGGAAGAAGCACCAGCTGGAATGAAGATTGCCGGGAGAAATATCAATAACCTCCGATATGCAGATGACACCACCCTTATGGCAGAAAGTGAAGAGGAACTAAAGAGCCTCTTGATGAAAGTGAAAGAGGAGAGTGAAAAAGTTGGCTTAAAGCTCAACATTCAGAAAACTAAGATCATGGCATCTGGTCCCATCACTTCACGGGAAATAGATGGGGAAACAGTGGAAACAGTGTCAGATTTTATTTTTTGTGGGCTCCAAAATCACTGCAGACGGTGACTTGCAGCCATGAAATTAAAAGACGCTTACTCCTTGGAAGAAAAGTTATGAGCAGCCTAGATAGCATATTCAAAAGCAGAGACATTACTTTGCCAACAAATGTCCGTCTAGTCAAAGCTATGGTTTTTCCAGTGGTCATGTATGGATGTGAGAGTTGGACTTTGAAGAGGGCTGAGTGCCAAAGAATTGATTCTTTTAAACTGTGGTGTTGGAGAAGACTCTTGAGAGTCCCTTGGACTGCAAGGAGATCCAACCAGTCCATTCTAAAGGAGATCAGTCCTGGGTATTCTTTGGAAGGAATGATGCTAAAGCTGAAACTCCAGTACTTTGGCCACCTCACGCAAAGAGTTGACTCATTGGAAAACACTTTGATGTTGGGAGGGATTGGGGGCAGGAGGAGAAGGGGACGACAGAGGATGAGATGGCTGGGTGGCATCACCGACTTGATGGAGTGGGTTTGGGTGAATTCTAGTAGTTGGTGATGGACAGGGAGGCCTGGCGTGCTGTGATTCATGGGGTTGCAAAGAGTCGGACACGACTGAACGACTGAACTGAACTGAGTGTATGTATGTCAGTCAGACTCCCGATTCCTCCCGCCTTCACTTTCCCCTCAAGTGCCCACATGTCTGTTTTCTAAGTCAGAAAGAGAAAAACAAATATCGTAGATTAATGAAGGTGTGCAGAATCTAGTCATTCTAATCATTCTTTAAAAAAAAAGGATATTGGGGATCTCAGAGAAGCACATGGAGGAAGTTGCTTGGAAAACCAGTCTTGGAGGCTGCATAACCAGAAATCAGGATCAAAATTACTGCTGTAGGCTCGTTCTGTCTGTCTGACCAGATGACTCCACCATCAAATGCCGCATGTGTGGGCAGCGCCATAGACGCTGGACAGGGTAATAGTTTTGTTGCCACGTGGCTCAGGAGTTCTGTCTTGGTACAATGCCATTGCCTCCAGAAAACCTTCGCTGTAATTTTTATTTCTTTACAAGATGCTCCCTGGGTTAGAGTCCAGGGCAGTAACTTCAGACAATGGAGTCTAGATTCTATACTCATGATTGACCTGCAAGGGGACCAGGGGAGGTGACTTTCTGCAGTTTTTGGTTATATGGTTCTAAAAATAAAATGGTTCTAAAACATAAATGGTTCTAAAATGGTGGTTGGGTTCTAGCTTCTACCAGAACCACAAGATAGGAACTTTTCTGCATATAGTCAATACAGTGAGGACGATTTTGAGCAATAGTTAAAAGTGTGGACTCTGGAGGTCAAATTAGGCACAAATTCAAGGTCTACCACTCACTCACTCTATGACTTTTGTTAAATTATGTAACATCCCTGTGACTCAATTTCCTCATCTGTTAAAGGAGGAGACTAATAGTACCTATCTTGTAGGGTTGCTATAAAGATTTTATTACTTTTTAAATTTTTAAATTGGAGGATAATTGCTTTACAAGGTCATGTTGGTTTCTGCCATACAACAGTGCACATCAGTGATAACTATATGCGTGTGTGTGTATACTTTGTAAAGCAATATATATATCACTTTTGGATATATATATATATCCCCTCCCTCTTGAGCCTCCCTCCCACCACCCCCCATTCCTCCATTCAGGTGATCACAGAGGGCTAGGCTGGCCTCCTTCTGTTATATAGCAGCTTCTCACTAGCTAGCTATTTTACACATGGTAGTGTATATAGGTCAGTCATCCCACCTTCTCCTCACCCTGCTGTGTCCACTAGTCTGCGGATTTTATTAGGTAGTATAGATAAGCATTTGAAACAGTGCCTGATGCATGATGGTGGTGGTGGTTTAGCTGTCAAGTCGTGTCTGATTCTGCGACTCCATGGACTGTAGCCCACCAGGCTCCTGTGTCCATGGGATTTCCCAGGCAAGAACACTGGAGTGGGTTGCCATTTCCTTCTCCAGGGAATCTACCCAACCAGGGATCAGACCTGTGTCTCCTGCATTGGCAAGTGGATTCTTTCCCACTGAGCCATCAAGGAAGCCCTTGCCTTTCCATCAGCCTCAGTTCAGTTGCTCAGTTGTGTCTGACTCTTTGCAACCCCATGGACTGCAGCACACCAGGCTTCCCTGTCCATCACCAACTCCTGGAGCTTGCTCAAACTCACATCCATTGAGTCAGTGAAGCCCTCCAGCCATCTCATCCTCTGTCATATCCCCTTCTCCTCCTGCCCTCAATCTTTCCCAGCATCAGGGTCTTTTCTAATGAGTCAGTTCTTCACATCAGGTGGCCAAAGTATTGGAGCTTCAGCATCGGTCCTTCCCATGAATATTCAGGACTGATTTCCTTTAGGATTGACTGGTTTGATCTCCTTGCAGTCCAAGGGACTCTCAAGAGTCTTCTCCAACAACACAGTTCAAAAGCATCAATTATTTGATGTTCAGCTTTCTTTATGGTCCAACTTTCACATCCATACCTGGCTACTGGAAGAACCATAGCTTTGACTAGACGGACCTTTGTCGGTCAAGTGATGTCTTCCATAGGGTGACCCAAGTCGTCATTCTCGAGAGTCTGGAGTCTCGGTGACCCTGCCTGTGTCAGGTGGCTCTGGCTCTCCATTGGCTTAAACCACTGTTTATGTGTATTATTTAGGATGCTTTTGTCTGCATGCCATAGAAAACCCAATTAAATAGCTTAAAAGAAGGTTCATTCAATCATTCACTCATCTAAAAAATGTTTATTGAGTGCTAACTGTATATTGGGTACTCATTCAGGTGCTTAGGATTGAGCAGTGAACAAAATTTCCTGCCCTCGTGAAAAGTTCTGGTTGGAGGAGGTGGGAAGGAAGAAAATAAACCAATAAACTGCATGTAGAGCCTTAGGTGGTGATAAGTGCCAGGGAGAAAAAGCAGGTTAGAGTAACCAGGTAGGGTTACCCTACCCTAGAGGTAGGGCTTGCTGTTTTTAATAGAGTGGTCAAAGAAAGATTCCTTGATAAGGTGGTGTTTGGGCAGAGATCTGAAAGACATGGGAATACCTGGGAGAAGGAGTTCCCTTGGCAGATTCAGGTGAGTCAGGTTGTTTTGACAAACTGTTTCTGAAATTAACTAACAATGTTGGATGAACAGAAACATCGCCAGGCAGGCTGGTGCAGAGAGTGCTGGTTGATCCCTCACTCCATTTCCTTTATTGTTAACATCTTTGTAACAGCGGCACATTTGTCAAATGTACAAAAGTGGCATTGCCACATTAATTATTAATAAACTGGTAATCAGTTTATTTATACTAGACATTATTCAGATCTCATTCGTTTTTAAACTAATGCACCTTTTCTGTTCCAGGATCCAATCCTGGCTACCACCTTGCATTTATCTGTTACGTCTCCATAGTTTCTTTCGATCTTGACTTCTGATCAGGCTCCTGTAACAAAGTACCATAGACTGGACAGCTTGTAAACACAGAATGTTTTTTCTCACAGTCTGGAGGTTGGGTAGTCCAAGAATCAAGGCATTAGTGGGTTTGGTGTGTTTCCTGGTTATAGATGGCTATGTTTTAGCTGTGTCTTCAGGTGGTGTAAGGGGCAGAGGAGCTCTGTGGGATCTCTTTTATGAAGGACTAATCTCATTCATGGTCTTCCCTGGTGGCTCAGAGTTTAAAGCATCTGCCTCTGATGCGGGAGACCCACATTTGATCCCTAGGGCAGGAAGATACCCTGGAGAAGGAAATGGTAACCCACTCCAGTATTCTTGCCTGGAGAATCCCATGGATGGAGAAGCCTGGTAGGCTACAGCCCACGGGGTCGCAAAGAGTAGGACACGGCTGAGCGACTTCACTCACTCACTCACTCAGTCTCATTCATGGGGGCTCCACCTTCATGACCTAATCTCCGCCCAAAGGCCCTACTTTATAGTATCATCACCTTGGCGTTAGGATTTCAGCATGAGAGTTTTAGGAGGAGGCATAGACATTTATTCTATAGCAGGTCTGTAACAGTCTTTTTTTCCCCATCATTCTGACAGTTTTGAGGAGTATTGATCAGGTAGTTTGCAGAATGATTCTTAATTAGGTTTTTGTCTGATGTTTTTCTTATGGTTAGGCTGGCTTAGAGAAGAGTACCTAAGAGGAGAAGCATGCTTCCTGTCACATCATATAACAGGATACATGACATCAACATAGCTTATCACTGGTGGTTAACCTTGATCACGGTTGAGCTTGCTGGGTTTCTTCAGTCTCAAGTTACATTTTCCCTCTTTCGACATTGGTGATGTTTGGAAACAGTTATAAATCTGGTCCACACTTGGGGTGGAGGATATGGGGGTGAAGGCTGAGAGTCGTGGATTCAGCTCCATCTCCTGCAGGGGGCATCAGCTACATAAATTATTTGTAATGCTTCTGTAAGGACAATTTGCTTCTTCTTCTTCCCCACTTATTTATTTACAAAATGACTCACTTTGGATTATAATCCAGTGCTATATTTATCTCATTACCCAAATTGTTCCAGCTTTGACCATTGACATGTCTTCTCTTATTTTTTAAAAACAATCTCTTACTTTCTGGCACGGCAAGACACTCCAGACTCATCTTACGTTTTCCACTCCTCAGCCCTAGGCAGGGAAGTGGTATTCATTCATTCAGTTATATATTTTTTGGCCACATGTAGGACCTTAGTTCCCCAACCAGGGATTGAACCCACGGCCCCTGCATTTAAAGCATGGAGTATTAACCACTAGACTTCCAGGGAAGTCCTGGGAAATGGTATTCAGATAACAAGATTTGGGGGCTAGGAGTTGTTGGTGCTACTTGGGTGTTGGCTTTTTTGTGAACAGAGCTAGGGAACACATGTGTATATATTAATGTTAATCCATGTGAGTACACATATCTACAATTGTTCCATATCTTCCCAACTGTACTATATATCTGTATCTATAATAATAAGGCTAACATGAGTTCATACTGATGTCTTCAACTCTTATCCAGTGTCACGTGGCTCATCCCAGTCTTCCTTTCTTACCTGTAGTTTCCCTCTTAAACATCAAGAACCCTAGCTCCCAGTTGCTCTGTTCAGTCCGGCATATACTACTTTCTCTTGTTGGTGCTGGGTTCTCTGGACGTGACGGCTGCTCTGTGGTTCAGAGAATCTAGTTCATAGATACTTCAAGACCTCCTGGGACTGACCATTAGGTCTTTTCTTCCTCAAAAGAAAAATGGTTATGTGCCAAAGAGGGGATATGGCTTTGCTCCACAACTTTGGGGCTTCTGCTAAGATTCTCTATCTTGGCTTACCATGGCCCCCATAGAGCATCCCAACCTGGCCCAGGCACTTGAAACAACATGGGCCACACAGGGTCATGAGGCAGGCCAAGTGGTACTGCTGCTTCCGTGAAGTGTGGGTGGCTCCTTCTCTGAGACCTGGGGCTCTAGGATTGGGGCAAATAGCAAGGGAAATTCAGGATACTATATATATATATATATATATATATATATATATATATATATTTAATTTTAATTTATTTATTTTGGGTGTGCTGGGTCTTTGTTGCTGCATGTGGGTTTGCTCTAGTTGCAGTGAGCGGGGGCTGCTCTCTAGCTGCAGTGCACAGGGTTTTTGCTCCAGTGGCTTCTCTTGCTGCAGAACATGGGCTGTAGGCACGTGGGCTTCAGTAGTTGAGGTACATGGGCTTAGTTCAGCCCAGTCACTAAGATGTGTCCGACTCTTTGCGACCTCATGGACTGCAGCACACCAGGCTTCCCTGTCCATCACCAACTCCGGGAGCTTGCTCAGACTCATTGAGTCAATGATGCCCTCCAGCCATCTCATCCTCTGTCATCCCCTTCTCCTCCTGCCATCAATCTTTCCCAGCATCAGGGTCTTTTCCAGTGTGTCAGTTCTTCACATCAGGTGGCCAAAGTATTGGAGCTTTAGCATCAGTCCTTCCAGTGAATATTCAGGACTGATTTCCTTTAGGATGGACTGGTTGGATCTCCTTACAGTCCAAGGGACTCTCGAGTCTCCTCCAACACCACAGTTCAAAACCATCAATTCTTTGGCACTCAGCTTAACAACTCTCACATCCATACATGACTACTGGAAAAACCATAGCTTTGACTAGATGGACCTTTGTTGGCAAAGTAGTGTCTCTGCTTTTTAATATGCTATCTAGTTTGGTCATAGCTTTTTTCCAAGGAGCAAGCGTCTTTTAATTTCATGGCTGCAGTCACCATCTGCAGTGATTTTGGAGCCCAAAAAATAAAGTCTGTCACTGTTTCCATTGTTTCCCCATCTATTTGCCATGGAGTGTTGGGACCAGATACCATGGTCTTCATTTTTTGAATGTTGAGTTTAAGCCAGCTTTTTCACTCTCCTCTTTCACTTTCATCAAGAGGCTTTTTAGTTCCTCTTCACTTTCTGCCATAAGGGTGGTATCATCTGCATATCTGAGGTTATTGATATTTCTCCTGGTGATCTTGATTCCAGCTTGTGTTTCTTCCAGCCCAGCGTTTCTCATGATGTGCTCTGCGTATAAGTAAAATAAGCATGGTGACAATATGCAGCCTTGACGGACTCCTTTTCCTGTTTAGAACTAGTCTGTTGTTCCATGTCCAGTTCTAACTGTTGCTTCCTGACCTGCATATAGGTTTCTCAAGAGGCAGGTCAGGTGGTCTGGTATTCCCATCTCTTTCAGAATTTTCCACAGAAAACTAACATCCATTCAGAAAGCTAAGAGCATGGCATCTGGTCCCATCACTTCATGGGAAATAGATGGGGAAACAGTGGAAACAGTGTCAGACTTTATTTTTGGGGGGCTCCAAAATCACTGCAGATGGTGATTGCAGCCATGAAATTAAAAGACACTTGCTCTTTGGAAGCGTCTTTAAGCAGCACAGAGAACATAGCCAATATTTTATTACTATAAAAGGAGTATAACCTTTAAAAATTGTGAATTGCTATGTTGTTCACCTGTAAATTACAATGTACATCAATATATCTCAATTAAAAATAGAAAAATTAAAGCTAAGTGTGTTATAGCAGAATGGTAGGGGCTCAGATCTCCAGTGAACACAGAACTACCACACCACACCTCTGAACTTGTCTTAACCTGTTGCTGTTGTTCAGTGGCTAAGTCGTATCTGACTCTGCAACCCCATGGACTGCAGCATGCCAGGCTTCCCTGTCCTTCCCTATCTCCCAGAGTTTGCTCAAACTCATGTCCATGGAGTCGGTGATGCCCTCCAACCATCTCATCCTCTGTTGCCCTCTTCTCCTCCTGCCCTCAAACTTTCTCAGCATCAGGGTTTTTTCCCAATGAGTGGGCTGTTTGCATTAGGTGGCCAAAGTATAGGACCTTTAGCTTCAGTCCTTTCAATGAATAGTCAGGGTTGATTTCCTTTAGGACTGAATGGTTTGATCTCCTTGCTGTTTTATGTGGGAGAGATATAACCTATCTTCTTAAGGCCTTGTTGTTTCTTGGCTTCAATTAAGAGCAATCCAGTGCATGTCTTCATTAATACAAGGCTCTGTATCCCAGTCATCATCAGTCATAGGTCATGCTAGGGACATGCTTCTCAAGCATCAGCATCACCTGCAGGTTTGGTTAAAACCTAAATTGCTGGGCCCTGCACCCAGAGTTTTAGATTCAATTGGTCTGGAGTGGGGCCAGATAATGGACATTTCTAACAAGTTCCCAGATGCTGCTGCTGCTGGTGGACCAGGGACCACATTTTGAGAAGCCCTGGGCTAGGGCAATGGGAAGAACATAGGAGGTTTTATGTAAAAGTTACAATTTTTCAGGCTATAGTTTCTGTTTAAGCAAGATCTTTGATTGTGAACTCACACTTACATGATCAGAAGCAAATAAATTGGAAGCCTCCCGGCTTTAAAAAGATTTTTTTTATTGAGATATAATTTATCCTTTTAAAGTGTGTAATTCTTCAATAGCTTTTCATATGGGCTACCAAATTAAAAAAATTTTTTGTTGTGGTAAAATATTCATAACATAAATATAGCTACTTTGACCTTTTAGAAATTTATTTATTTTTAAAAATTTTATTGGATTATAGTTGATTTACAATACTGTTTAAATTTCAGGTGTAAAGAAAAGTGATTCAGTTATAGATATGATACACTTGCTCTTGGAAGTGTCTTTAAGCAGCACAGAGAACATAGCCAATATTTTATTACTATAAAAGGAGCATAACCTTTTATATAACCTTTTTATATGTATAACCTTTTTATACGGTTTCAACCATTTTAAAGTGTGCCGTTCAACGGCAGTACGTGCATTCCCACTGTTGTGTATCCATCGCCACCATCCATCTCTAGAAATGTTCATCTTCCCCAGCTGAAATTGTGTGCTTGTAAAAACAACCCCTTCTTCCCCTTCCTCCCAGTCTCTGGTGCCCCCAACTCTGCTTTCTGTCTGTGAATATGACTACTCTAGGTCCCTCATGTAGCCGGAATCATGCGGTACTTATCCTTTTCTGACCAGCCTATTATACTCATCATGATGTCTCAAGGTTCGTCCATGTGGTAGCATGTGGAGAATTTCTTTCCTTTTTAAGGCTATATAATACCCCATTGTGTGGATAGACCACCTTTTGTTAGATCATTCATTCAGACATTTGGGTAATTTCCATCTTTTAGCAATTGTAAATACTGCTGCTATAAACATGGACCTATCACATTTTTAATTTAAAAATTTCAATATTAGCTTTTTCAATTTTATCTTTGACTGTGTGGATCACAACAAACTGTGGAAAGTTCTTCAAGAGATAGGAATACCAGACCACCTTACCTGCCTCCTGAGAAATCTGCATTCAGGTCAAGAAGCAACAGTTAGAACCAGACATGGAACAACAGATTGGTTCCAAATTGGGAAAGGAGCACGTCAAGGCTGTATATTGTCACCCAGCTCCAACATACTCTGATGTATATATGCAGAGTACATCATGTGAAATGCCGGGCTAGATGAAGCACAAGCTGGAATCAAGAGTGCTGGGAGAAATATCAATAACCTCAGATACGCAGATGACACCACCCTTATGGCAGAAAGTGAAGAGAAACTAAAGAGCCTCTTGATGAAAGTGAAAGAGGAGAGTGAAAAAGTTGGCTTAAAATTCAACATTTAAAAAATGAATATCATGGCATCTGGTCCCATCACTTCATGGCAAATAGATGGGGAAACAATGGAAACAGTGACAGACTTTATTTTGGGGGCTCCAAAATCACTGCAGATGGTGATTTCAACCTTGAAATTAAAAGATGCTTGCTCCTTGGAAGAAAAGCTATGACCAACATAGATAGCATGTTAAAAAGCAGAGACATTACTTTGCCAACAAAGGTCCATCTAGTCAAAGCTATGGTTTTTCCAGTAGTCATGTATGGATGTGAGAGTTGGACTATAAAGAAGACTGAGAACAAAAGAATTAATGTTTTTGAACTGTGGTGTTGGAGAAGACTCTTGAGAGTCCCTTGGACTGTAAGGAGATCCAACCAGTCCATCCTAAAGGAAATCAGTCCTGAATATTCACTGGAAGAACTGAAGCTGAAACTTCATTGAATGCTGAAGCTGAAACTCCAATACTTTGGCCACCTGATATGAGGAACTGACTCCACTGGAAAAGACCTTGATGCTGGGAAAGATTGAGGGCAGGAGGAGAAGGGGACAACAAAGGGTGAAATGGTTGGATGGCATCACTGACTCGATGGATGTGAGTTTGAGCAAGCTCCCGGAGTTGGTGACAGGGAAGCCTGGTGTGCTGCAGTCCATGGGTCTTGCAAAGAGTCAGACACGACTGAGCAACCGAACTGAACTGAAGTTTTACTCTTGGGTTTATATCCAGAAAAGACAAAAACTCTAATTGGAAAAGATGCATGCAGCCCAATGTTCGTAACACCACTATTTGCAATAGCCAAGACATGAAAACAATGTAACTGTCCATCAACAGATGAATGGATAAAGATGTGGAATATACAATGGGATATTAACATAAAAAAGAATGACATAATGCCAGCAGCAGCAACATGGATGCACCTAGAGATTATCATACTAGCAGAAGTAAGTCGGAGGAAGACAAGTATCATATGATATCAACTATATGTGGATGTTAACAAATTATACAAATGGATTATCTGCAGAACAGAAATAGACTCACATACATAGAGAACAAATTTCTATTTACCAAAGGGGGAATAGCAGAGAGAGAGAAATTCGGGGTTTGGGATTAACAGATACAATCTATTATATAGAAAATAAACAACTGAGATTCACTGTATTGTTGTTTCGTCACTAGCTGTGTCTGACTGTTTTGTGACCCTTTATGGACTATAGCCCTCCAGGCTCTTCTGTCCATGGATTTCCCAGGCAAGAATACTGGAGTGCCATTTCCTTCTCCAGGGGATTTATTGTATAACACAGGGAGCTATATTCAGTTTCTTGTAATAACCCATATGGGAAAAGAATCTGAAAAAGAATATATAAATATTCTTTTGAAGCATTTTGCTGTGTACCTGAAGCTAACACCACATTGTAAATCAGCTAGACTTCAATCTAAAACATTTAAATAGCTAACACGTTCATATGGCTCAAATACAAAAGAATGGAAACACAGTAAAAAAATCTTACTCCCACCTGTGCTCAGAACCACCCGAGCCCTTCCCAGGAGGCAACTTTTGTTATCTGTTTCTTGTGTGTCCTCCCAGAGATCTGTCACTTTTCCTTTCATTCTGACACAGAAGAAATGTAGTGTCCTGTACACACTGTTCTGCACCTGTTTCTAAAATTCAGCCTTGTTTCTAAGAGACCTAAAGTAAGAGCTTTTTCATTCTTTCGTTCTTTTGTTTAAGAGTTGTATAGGATGTCATCATACGGGTGTACCATGCTTTCTTTACCTGCCGTTTATTGATTGTCATTTAGGTGGTGTTTAATCCTGTACTTTGGAAACACAGCTGCAGTGAATAATCTTAGCGAAATATCAGTTTATTTGTGCGAATTCATTGCTATGATCAATTCCTAGAAGTGAAATTAGTCAAAAGATATCGCATGCGTAATGTGTATGTATATAGCCAAATGCATATAGATAGCTAGCTATATATATCACACAATTACTCATATGTACATATGAGTAATATATTTAGTCAAATTGCCCTCCGTGGAGGGAGCTGCAGTTTATGCTCCTGTCAGCATATATATGAAAGTGCCTGCCTTGCCTGGCTTGCCAATGCAGCCTGTTATCAAAGTTTCTGATCTTTTCCAGTCTCTTTAGTGAAAAATGGTCTCTGACTTGCACAAAATGTACACAGTACTCTTACTCATAATAGTAAAAACTACTTGCATCAATTTTAAAAAGGCTGTGAAAGCCATGTACCCGCCCTGGCCCCCTCTCCCCCAAGAAGGCTGTCTCTGCAAGGCCCCCCTTAGAGGAGGCTGTGAAGACAGCTGGCCTGGAAGTTTCTCTCAGACACCAGGAGAAGGGATCACTGAGGCCAGCGGACAAAGAGGAGCATTCCAAAAGCAGAGCCTGAGGCCTCTGGATTAGCCCACCGAGGAGCTCACTCTTTGGCCAACCCAAGTGTCTACCCCATTCAGTGGAAAACGGCGGCTGTTAGGGCTGGTGCCTGCTTTGTGTTTCCCACTCTCCTCTTTTCTGGATGATGCTGGTTCACTTATTCTCTGCCTTCCCTGTCACTGTCTACCAGGTGAATTCTACTGAGTGAAGTAAACAGTGTGGTTTCAAAGCTTCCAGGTCCCCAGACCTTGAGAAGGCATGTTTGGGTCTGAGATCCTGACTTTGAACTCAACTGTGACTGGTCAGGTATGAAGACGCTGGCTGGACTCATGGAACTCTGGCACACGCAGCTGGGTCCTTGATAAGCATTCAAGCCACTTTCTTTGGCCTTTTCTTTCTAGCTAAAGGAACTCGAATTGTGTTGGAGGGGTGGGAGTGGGAGGGATTGTCCAACTGCAAGTAATGAGTCATGATGGATTCATCGCTTGAGGGTGAGTCTTGCTTTATCAGAGCAATGTTTTCCTTTATAATAAAAAGAATGAATGATGGATATTCTCTCTTCCCTCTCCTTCCCTTAATGCAGACAAGACGCTTAGAGCTGCAATAGCTACCTTGTAACAATCAGGTAATGAATAAGGATGGTAGCGCGGAACATGAAGAAGGGGCCTGGGCTTTCAGCCTCATTGGATTTCTATACCAACCCTGAAATTCTCATTTCCAGAGTTCTTTTTTTTAATGTTGTTGTTCAGTTGCTCAGTTGTGTCAGAGTCAGGAAAGCATGCCAGGCTTCCCTGTCCTTCACTATCTCCTGGAGTTTGCTCAAACTCATGTCCATTGAGTCCATGATGCCTTCCAACCATCTCATCCTCTGTGGCCCCCTTCCCCTCCTGCCTTCAGTCTTCCCCAGCATCAGGGTCTTTTCCAATGAGTTGGCTCTTCACATCAAGTGGACAAAGTATTGGAATTTCAGCTTCAGCATCAGTCCTTCCAGTGAATATTCAGGACTGATTTCCTTTAGGATTGACTAGTTTGATCTCCTTGCGGTCCAAGAGACTCTCAAGACTCCAGGATTCCCTGGTGGTCTAGTGGTTAAGAATCCACCTGCCAATGCAGGGGACCTGGGCTCGATCCCTCTTCTGGGAAGATTCCGCATGCTGAGGGGCACAGCCTGAGTGCCACAGCTTCTTAAACTGGCGCACACTGGACCCTGTGCTCCACAACAAGGGAAGCACCTTGATGAGAAGCCCATGCACCACAATTAGAGAGTAGCCCCTGCTCGTCGCAACTAGAGAAAGCCCGCATGCAGGGACAAAGACCCAGCACAACCAAAAAAAAAAAAAGTCTCCTCCAGCACCACAGTTTGAAAGCTATCTTCTTCATAGTAAAACTCTCACATCTGTACATGACTACTGGAAAAACCATAGCTTTGACTATACAGAGCTTTGTCAGCAAAGTGATGTCCCTGCTTTTTAATACTGTCTAGGTTTGTCATAACTTTTCTTCCAAGGAGCAAGTGTCTTTTAATTTCATGGCTGCAGTCACTGTCAGCAGTGATTTTGGAGCCCTCCCAAAAAAGTCTGTCACTGTTGCCATTTTCCCCATCTATTTGCCATGAAATGAAGGGACTGGATCCCACGTTTTTTTAAAAGTATGATACAGTTAAAGCCTTTATTGTGTAAGCTACTATTGATGCTTAAAACTCAGCCTCTGTGCACTGGTGCTGAATTGAATCTCAGAGAGCGAGTTTCCAGTGAAGTAGAAACTTCAGGCAAAGGGGGACACAGCAGGAGTTGTATAGCAATGGTTCAATTGTGGGGTGCGGATAAGATTAGAGTGTGTGCAGGGCCTGCGTCCTTTAACCTGGCCTCAGTTAATCTCGTGACGAGTTTCTCTGGTTCCTTTAATCTGGCCTCAGGGGGGCTTCTCTGGCATGAAGAATGTTAGCATCTTCCACTTGTTGGGGGATTTGGTAGGCAGGGAGAGCCAGGGCCCTGCCCCAGGCTGCACTGCTGTTTCGGGGATTCGGCAGGCAGGGAGAGCCAGGGCCCTGCCCCAGGCTGCACTGCTGTTTCTTGCCTGCTTCTCCCTCGCCTCCACATTCCTTCTCTGCCACGATTAGTAGCTGTTGGAATCTGCCCTGTGGAGCTCAGGGAAGGTCAGGGAGGCTGAGGTCTGTTCCCTAAAAATAAGAAATGGGGGACACAGAAAGGCTCCCAGGAGCCTCACAGAGTTCTGCTGAGTTTCACCCTAGTGTCTCCATCTTATTAAACTTCCAGACAGAATAATCTGTGACCCTTGCTCCTTTGCCTCACTTGCTTGTATTTCCAAGTCTGGGGTGAGTGTGCCTGGTTGGCAGAGCTTGGGCTGTGTTCTAGCTGCAAGGGAGGCAGAAGGTGAGCAGTTGACATTTTTTGGCCTCTATAGTAGAAGGTGGGCTCTGCCTCTCACTAAAATTAATCAGGTTGCGAATTCCCCAAATATTGGACAGGGTTTCAGATTTTGGGTGGTCCAGAGGTGAACCTGTCCATGACAAACCTTCAAGCCACGTGGTCAAGTGTGGTTAGTAAAGAAAGTATCCTAGGCAGAGGAAACAGAAGAAATGAGAACATTGGCATGGTGTTCTTCTAGAAGATATGAAAAAAAGAGTCGGAGGCAAAATGTAATAGGCTAAAATTAAGTGATTGTACTACTATAACTGAATGTAAGGAATGCTGAAATCTCAATCTCTGTGTTTATTTTCTAATTAGTCTTTTGAAGCCAAAATAATCTCCCTTATTGGACCATAAGATCCTCAAAGTCAGGAACCACTCCTCACTTTGGGGAGATGCCATGTCCCTATGGAAAGTCCATTGGCTTTCAGATCAGGTGGAAGTAAGCTTGCATCCTGGGTTTGCCACCTTTTTATTTTCAGTTTGCATGCACTGGGTCTTCATTGAAGCACATAGGCCCAGTGGCCCTGTGGCGTGTGGAATCTTAGCTCTCCGCCTAGGGATTGAACCTGTGTCTCCTGCACTGGGAAGCATATTTTTAACTAGCAGGACCACCAGGGAAGTGCCCTGGGTTTACTACTGATGAGCTAAATGATAGAGGTTATGTAAGGCAGCCTCTCTGAGACTTTGTTTCTTTGTAAGTAGATAGAGATGGTACTTGCTTTTCTGCGCGATAAATATTGTATCTGACAAATAAGCTTAGAAAGTCGATGTTCAGTAACTATTTCCTTCCTTCCCTTTAGACCATTTCTGCTCTTTGCAGGCCCTTCACTCGGCCCGTGTTTGCTGAGTGGATGAACTTGGCCTTCATCGCTCTACAGGTGCGCTTCTGCCCCTTCCTCCTGTAGCTGCAATATTTGGCTTGCTCTGTAGCCATTCTGGCGGCTTGGTGTGATTCTTTTTCCATGGACACCCTCTAGGAGATTTTTATATGCCAGTAGGGCTTCACTGGTGCTACTTTTCTATGTTTACTAACCAGTTCATTTGACAAATGGAACGCCAGATGCCAGGCTCCGGGGAGCAATGGGTCCCAGCATCATGAAATTTGCAATAGGGGGGTGGGTGGGCTTGTAAATAGCTATCAGCAATGCTGACTGCAGCAGTAAACGGAAGCACAGACCATGAGCATCTATTTCAAGAAAAGAGTCATTTTATTCCATTGCTCCGCCATAGAATTTCTAGGGTTTCCCCCCCCAAAATGAGTGTTCAGATAATGACCGTTTGGCTTAATTATTTCATCAGAACGTTTTTAGAAAATGGCATCTCTGCATACACATGCTTTCCCAACATTCCCAAACCACAACTTTTACTTTGGTTTTCTTTACTAGCTTCAGTGGTCTTCTCAACTAGGAATGAGTCAGGTTCCATTTCAAATTTCCTGCTTCGCTTAGTTTCGAAAAGCTCTATTCCCAGAATTTGGTCTTGACTTCTTCCTACTGAGAAGGATCATGACTATAACAATTTCCACTGAGAACCAATTACAAAGATGGCAGTGAAATGATGATATCAACAGTCTCATTAATCCAATCACTTGGGATAAGCCCCAGTGGAAATTAGTAAAGGCTGTAATGTAGCAGGCGATGAGCCCACTGGAAGCCCAGAAGAAGTTTCTGAACTCATCTGGCTCCATATTCTGATGCCCAGCTCTGAGCGTGGAGAGAAGGGAAACCCTGGACTTCCGGCATGGCTTTTGGCTGTTGAAAAGGGATGCGTTTTGGGGATACTAATAGCAGCTTAAATGAATGAATTCGGGCTCATATATGGACAAAGCTAAAAAATGATTATGGAAAGAAAAAAGCAAGTTGTGGATTTCAATACCTTTAGACCATGAAGTTTCTGCAGCTGGTCTTATGTTTCTGCATTTGTCCCAGTGTCTCCTAGTTTATAGTCTATGGGAACCTGAATAGAATTTTTATCTTACTGTTGTGTGAAAGTTGTATAAATATTAATTATATCAAATTGGTTCATAATGCTTTTCAGTTCTTCTGTGTTCTTCCTCTTCTCTCTACATTCATTCTATTAATTTCCTAGAGTTTGATTTTGAAACTCCAACTAAAAATCTTTATCTACTTAAAGCAATTGTAATATATAGTGGAACTATATGTAACTTTGTTCTGCATTTTCCAAGTATCCTATAAATGTGCTACCATATTTTCATAATTAAAAATTGTTTAAATTAAAATATTGAAAAGTGAGCTGTAGAATAATGAAAACGAGTTTGAAATCTACAGAACAGGATGTCTTAGTTGCTCTTCATGTCCAGCTCTTTGTGAGCCTATGGACTATAGCCCGCCAGGCTCCTCTGTCCAGGCAAGAATACTGGATTTGCCATTCTTTTATCCAAAGAGTCTTCCCAACCTAGGAATTGAATCCAGGTCTTCTGCATTGCAGGTAGATTCTTTACCATCTGAATCACTAGGGGATTTATTTGTGTGTGTATATAGTCTAGTAATTCTAGCAATGGAAACTATGTGGAAATGACAAATTCTGAGTTAAGGAGAGTGGTTATCTCTGGAGAGGGAGAAAGGATGATGGGATCTAGGTAGGGATTCAAGTATTGTAATATTTTAATTAAAAACAACAAAGATTGTGTACAGCAATTATATTTCAATAAAAATACATTTAGCAACAACAATAGCAAAGATCTGAAGCAAAAGCAGGGGAAATGTGTGAAAACAAAAGCTCTGCCACCCCAAGGATACAGCCAAGGAGACATAGTGGGAAGATGGGGGAAGTGGGAAAACTGGATAGGGGACCTAAATTCGTGTCTTGTCTCTGCCCTGGCTGGGTTCTGAGACCTTGAACAAGTCTCCTCCGTGAGCTTCTTCTGGACTTCTTTTCATAGAATAGAGAAAATCACATTTGACCCTATCCTCCTCAAAATATTTCTGTGAGCAGCCTTTCCTCAGTGTATATGAGTACATTCTGATGATTGATCTGTGTGAGTGCTCAGTTGTGTCCGACTCTTTGCAACCCCATGGACTGTAGCCCGCCAGGCTCCTCTGTCCATGGGATTTCCCAGGCAAGAATACTGGAGTGCAGTGCCATTTCCTTCTCCAGGGGATTTTCCCGACCCAGAGATAGAACCTGACTCTCCTGCACTGGCCACCTGGGAAGCCCCCACCCCCCACCATGACTGTTGAGTATTTCCCAGAGGATGGGTATAATTATCAAGCTGAACAAGAAGTTTCTTCAGATTTTCCAGATGATCTTACCTAAATGATGTCAGGGGTTCCTTGGTAGCTCAGTTGGTAAAGAATCCACCTGCAATGAGGGAGACCCCAGTTCGATTCCTGGGTCGGGAAGATCTGCTGGAGAAGGGACTGACTACCCACTTTAGTATTCTTGATCTTCCTTTGTGCCTCAGCTGGTAAAGAATCTGCCTGGAATGCCGGGAAATCTGGGTTCGATCCTTAGGTTGGGAAGATCCCCTGGAGAAGGGAAAGGCTGCCCACTCCAGTATTCTAGTCTAGAGAATTCCATGGACTGTATAGTTTATGAGATCACAAAGAGTCGGACACAACTGAGCGGCTTTCACTTCACTTTACCTGAATGAACTTCTTGGCCGACCCAGCATTATTAATAGAAGCTAGTTAGAGCTTTAGGTATGGTGAAGCCAGGAAAAAAACTGAGGTTAGTAACCAGGTAGTGGGGTTTCCCAGGTGGCACTCATGGTAAAGAACCTGTCTGCCAAAACAGGAGACATAAGACACGTGGGTTCTGTCCCTGCGTTGTGAAGATCCCCTGGAGGAAGAAATGGCAGCGCACTCCAGTATTCTGACCTGGAGAATCCTGGAGACAGAGGAGCCTGGTGGGCTACCGTCCGTGGTGTTGCAAAGACTTGGATACGACTGAAACTGTCTTAGCACGCACAAACCAGGTTACAGTAAGAGCCTTCTCTATTTATCAGCAGTATAGAGCTTAGATGCAGAAAATAAAATGTTCCAAAAGATATGAGGAAAAAAACCTGATAATCATTGAGGGAAATACCCCTCAAGCCTTGCCTGTGTTCCTCATCCCCACCCACATCTCTACCCTGGCTGGTGCTCGTTGGGACATTCTAGAGGGTGCTGTGTACATGCTCACTGGACACTAAGGGAAGAGGGTGGGTGGGAAAAAGCAGATTATGTTACCTTGAAGCAAAATGGTCAGCTGTTAACTGTGGCTGATCACTCATTCTCCCTCAAGGGCAGGAATACTTGTGCAAGATTTTATTGGCTGTGTGAGCCCCAGGGCTCTCTGTTCAGGCTTTTCCACTGGGAATGGCTTACTTAACACAAGCAGGATGAAATGATACTGTGAATCTGTGGATTTTCACCTGCTGTCTTCCTTAAAAGATGTTCGTCTCAATGATATACTTGCCAGCAAGGGTTTTGACTGATTGTTTTGGGTTATTTTAAGACGCAGGACCTCTGCCAGTGGTTGTTTAAACTATTGTGTGTGTGTGTGTGTGTGTGTGTGTGTGTGTGGTTTTTGCATTTACCTTTGTGTGTCTATTTCTGGCTGACTCTCACTACATCTGTTTATTTCTTTCCAGGCCTTACCTGTCATTTTTCTTCTCCTCTTATTTGTTTTCTTTTTTTTAGTGGAAAGAACACGTGTGCTTAGTCACTCAGTCATATCCAACTCATTGCGACCCCATGGACTGCAGTCTGCCAGGCTCCTCTGTCCATGGGGATTCTGCAAGCAAGAATATTAGAGGAGATTGCTATGCCCTCCTCCAGGGGATCTTCCCAATCCAGGGACTGAGCCCAGGTCTCCTGCATTCCAGGCAGATTCTTTATCTACTGAGCTACCAGGGAAGGCCAAGAATACTGGAGTGGGCAGCCTATCCCTTCTCTAGGTGATCTTCCCAACCCAGGAATCGAACTGGGGTTTCTTGCGTGGCAGACGGATTCTTTACCAGCTGAGCTGCCGGGAAAGAACATATACATTAAAAAAATTTACTTTTAAAAATTAATTAGCCGCTTTGAGGGGTGTGCTGCCCTGGGTCTTTGTTGCTGCCTGTGAGCTTTCTCTAGCTGAAGTGAGCAAGGGCTACTTCACGCAAAGTTACTGCGGTACAAGGACTTCTCGCTTGGGTGCCTTCTCTCGTGTAGCACAGGCTGTAGGTGTGTGCTCAGGCCTCAGCAGGGTGGCACACAGCCTTAGTTGCCTCACAGCATGTGGATAGTGTACACCTGACATGTGAACTAACTTACATGATTAGAAATGTGAACATGCATTCGCACCTTTGAAAGTCCTCAACTCGAAGGGTCATAGACAGGGGCCTATTGTATTTCTTTATGTGGATTCATGTAAATGTCCATCTTCTTCCCTTCCTTCTCCTCCGAGCCTTTTGCTTTTGCTGGCCACTCTATGTCTTACTTTCTTGGATGTTTTCTCCTTTTCGTTCTTTTTATCATATGTGTAGCTCTTTCTCTTGCTATTTTGTCTTTCTGCAAATGTTACCTGATGCCTCTTGGTTGGGGACCCCAGGCAACTCTTTAGATTTAATGGCTTGGAAATCTCTGTTGAAATGGTTGTTCACATTCAAACCGATGAATATTTCATCCCTGTTGCTCTGCGGGAAAAAATTTGGTCTTGAGTCGAGTGTGCCAGGAGAAAGCCAGAGTGAGTCACCATTTCATTTTCTTCTGTAAGCAGCATGGTTCCTCTCACTTCTACAAGACACCCAGAGTGAGAGACGGCTGTTGCTGTGCTGAGTGACTTAGCTCTTGAGATGGGCCCAGCTCTTGCTGGGCCTTGGTTGAGTGACTTTCAGGGAAGCAGCTCCAAGAAAGAGTTTCAGGGAGAGTTTTGCTTTGCTGTTCAGCAAGCAAGACTTTGCTGTTCAGATATGATCGTATCTTGGGAATTCAGAGAGCAGTTCAGTAGAGGGAAGAATTCTCATTTCAGGCAGTCGTAACCTTTCACTGTGGCATGTCCCTGCAGATGATATCAGAAAGAGAAAGAAACAACAACAGGGAAAAAAATGAATTTAATTTTTCCTAAGGTCTGTGTGGGGCTTCCCAGGTGGCTCAGTGGTAAAAGAATCTGTCTGCCCATGCACGAGAGACAAAAGACGCAGGTTTAAGATCCCCTGGAGGGGGAAATGGCAACCCACTCCAGTATTCTTGCTTGGAAAATCCCATGGACAGAGGAGCCTGGCGGGCTACCGTCCATGGAGTTGCAAAGAGTCAGATATGACTGAACATGCATGCACGCATGTGCACTCGCGCATGCGCATGCGCGCACAGACGCACACACTCCCCTCTACTGAACTGCTCTCTGAATTCCCAAGATACGATCATATCTAAACAGCAAAGTCTTGCTTGCTGAACAGCAAAGCAAAACTCTCCCTGAAACTCTTTCTTGGAGCTGCTTCCCTGAAAGTCACTCAACCAAGGCCCAGCAGCATCTCAAGAGCTAAGTTACTCAGCACAGCAACAACCGTCTCTCACTTTGGGTGTCTTGTAGAAGTGAGAGGAACCATGAAACGGTAATTCACGCTGGCTTTCTCCTGGCACACTCAACTCAAGACCAAATTTGCAGAGCAATAGGGATGAAGTATAGGTCTGTGTGGTCACTTGTCCAGCCCATGCTCACTACTTTGGAACTGTGAATTGAGAGTTGAATTTACTTGGGCTTCTAAAACTCATTGGTTCCCCAAACTGACAAAGACCTGGGCCAAGGAATTGAAGAATGAAATAGTTGTGTCTTAAGGCAGCTTCAGTGAGCAGACTGTGGGGTTCAGGGTAACAAGGGAAGAGCTCCTGCCTTTCACCTGGGTCTCCAGTCTTTGTTGTCAGTGGTGACAGAGACTGTTGGCTCAAGGTACAGAAACCTTAGCTGACAATTCACAAGTCAATGTTTCTCTAATTAGGTTTTACCATTTGAGTTGTGTCTAAAGCAGCTCTAACCTGTACTCCAGGCTTCTCAGATGGCTCAGTGATAAAGAAGCTGCCTGCCAATCTAAGAGATGCAGATTCGATCCCCAAGCCAGGGAGATGCCCTGGAGAAGGAAATGGCAACCTATTCTAGCATTTTTGTCTGGGAAATCCTATGGACAGAGGAGCCTGGTGGGCTATAGTCCGTGGCATCGCAAAGAGTTGGACAGCAAACATTTATTCCGCTCTCACACACACACCACACTCAATATATATCACATAGCCATAGCACAGACGCAGTCTGTGTGCGGGCTACGCAGCCATAGCACAAATACTGTCCAGAGTGCAGACAGAGTCCTCCTCATTTTGGAAGTGGCCTTGGCCTCATGCCAGGGCCCAGGGGCTGTGACTTGGTGTTTGCTGCTTTCTGCAAACAAGCTTGGCTCTGCCAAGTGTCTAGTGTCCCCTGACTTGGATTCCTTGTCCTGCCACTCTGCTGCAGTCAGGTGGGGTCCTGGTGTCCCTCATTCTGGCGTTGGGCCGCCATGCAGGCTGTGTGTTAGGTGTTCTGTGCCCGGATGTGCAGAGGGTTTCAGCGCACAGGCTCTGAGGCCAGAGCCTCGAATTCTGGCTCTACAACCTTGGCCAAATCCCGTAACCTGTCTCTCTGTGTCTTCTCATCTCTTCTGAAAAGATAATAGACCTACCTCTTAGGTAGGATTTGGAGAAGGAAATGGCAACCCACTCCAGTATTCTTGCCTGGGAAATCCTTTGGTCAGAGTAGCCTGGCGGGAGTCACAAGAGTTGGACACGACCCAGCAACTAAAACCACCACCACCACCACGTAAGTAGGATTACCCCATAGTGAGGATTAAATAGAAGCACCTAGAATAGAACCTGGAAACTCGAAGAATGATAATCATCAGAGAACCAGGTTAGCTCAAGCCTACTCTGTTCCTCGTTTATTTGTTATCTCTCCTTTGGCCTCAGGAATCTGAGGGAACCAGACCTGCAGCTTTGGTAGGGAGTAGAAAGCTAAGTCAAGGTGGAGAGATGGCCTCTGGAGAGTTTCTCAGCTGTCTGGGTGGAAGGCTCCATCCCTGTCTCCTCCAGATGTGTGCTTGCATCCCCGGGTCCAGGTTCCTCACTCTCAGTCCTGCAGTCCTTGGCTGTCCTCAGCGTGCTGCTCAGGGATTTACATGATGGATCAAGTTCCATTTTGGACCAGAACGAAGACTGAGGAAGGTTATCTTTCAGTTAGGGCCCCAAGGAGTAGAAACTGGAGTTAGGTTGCCAGATTTTACAATAACAAAAGAAAAAAATTTGCAACTAAGCTATCCAAAGATAAGTTGGCTTCACCTGAGAGAGGTTGATGTCCTCAGTGACTGGAAGTTGATTGGGGATAGCGTTGGAAGGATTCTGGCATTAGGTGAACGTTAGAACAAGATGTCTTTAAGGTCACACCTATAAGGTCATCAGTGATGCTGAACGCAGAAACTAGATGGAATGAATTAAGTCAAAGGAGGAGTGAAGAGGAGAGCGCAAGGCCTCGGCTAGAGGGCGCTGTTTCAAGAGCGAGCTGGAAGGGATGAGCAAGGGGTTCTTCACGATGGGGAAATCTGAGGTTATTGATGGCTGAGGAAGAGAAGCAAATAGATGAGAGATGGTTTCCATTATGGCTGTGATGTGTCGGGCAACATTTACATAATCAAAGGGACAACGAAAAAAGCAAAGAGAAGGGATTCTCTCCAGGCCAAACTGTATTAGCGACATATCTGGTAATAGTAGATTCGAGCAATCGAAACTATTTAATTCCTGTGTAACTTGCTCTGTATCTGGAATGCTTGGAAATCCAGAGACCACGGACATGTTTAATAACCTCCCTCGATTCCTCATTCCTTTCTCACGCTGTCATAGCTAGATCTCTTTACAAGAGAAAGCTAAACAATTAATTTTTAGCTTTCCTTCCTTGTTCCTTCCCAGCAGGAACAAAAATTGAATACATGTATTTTCTGTGTCAAGCTGTGATAATAAAAAGTAAATAAATAAGGCTAAGAGTAAAAGAAAAAGATTATAGCTATAATAAGGCTCTGTGGTTCTGTGAAAAGTTGTGTGATCCACGGGGCCATCAGTTTTGATTTTGTTTGGTCTTACATCTTTCACTGAAGCACAGTTCTCTTTTCCCATCGTAGAGCATGTTTGAGTCCCAAGGCAGCAAAGCCTAGTGAGGATACCGATTCTTGGTCCCTGTCTTCCGCCTGATGTCACCTTCTTCCTCACAACGTCAGCTTTTCCTTTGAAGAGCCGTTCATTCCTCAGATTCCAGTTCTCTCTGTGAGCTAGGGCAGGACTTCCTCAGAGAGAGAAGTAACCTGCAGGAGATGTGATGGCTGTCTTCAAGGAGGTTTCGTCCTGGGATAGGCAGATAGACCCAGAAGTGATATTAAAAGTATATAATAGGAATGAATCTGAGTCAGTTCTAGTGAAGCCTGTTACACAGAGTGAAGTAAGAAAGAGAAAAGCAAATATTGTGTATCAACACACACACACACACACACACATATATATATTAGAAAACTGGTACAGATGAACCTGTCTGCAGGGCAGGAGTAGAGACTCAGATATAGAGGAGAGACTTAGGGACACAATGAGGGGGGAGAGGGTGGGACAGACTGAGAGGAGCACTGGCATATATATGCTGCTGCTGCTAAGTCGCCTCAGTCGTGTCCGACTCTGCGACCCCAGAGACGGCAGCCCACCAGGCTCCCCTGTCCCTGGGCTTCTCCAGGCAAGAACACTGGAGTGGGTTGCCATTTCCTTCTCCAATGCATGAAAGTGAAAAGTGAAGTCGCTCAGTCGTGTCCGACTCTTTGCGACCCCATGGACTGCAGCCCACCAAGCTCCTCTGTCCATGGGATTTTCCAGGCAAGAGTGCTGGAGTGGGGTGTCATTGCCTTCTCCGATATACGCACTACCATCTGTAAAATAGCTAGCTAGTGGGAAGCTGCTGTATAGCTCAGGGAGCTCAGGCTGGTGCTCTGTGATGACCTAGAGGGGTGGGGTGGGGAGGGAGATTCAAGAGGGAAGCTCATATGTCCATCTATAGCTGATTCATATTGATGTATGGCAGAAACCGACACAACGTTGTAAAGCAATTATCCTCCAGTTAAAAATGAATAAATTTTTAGAAAGTATATAATAGGGACTTCCCTGGTGGACCAGGGGTTAAGAATCCGCCTTCAACACAGGGGCCAAGGGTTCAGTCCCTGGTCGGGGAACTAAAATCCTACATGCCATGGGATAACTAACCCCGTGTTCTGTAGCCGCTCAGTGTGTGTGCCTCAACTACAAAGAAGCCTGTACACTGCACCTAAGCCCCGATGCAGCCAAATACATTAATATTTACCAAAGTATATAGTAACTTAACGTAGAAATCACCCGATCCTATCCACTCTGAGACAACCATCTTTATGTATTAGCAGTATCTATAATCCATATATCTCTCTACATAAATATCTGAAAAATATGTATTACAAATATAGAATGATGGGATGATGTTAGGAATACTGATAACAGACCATTTCCTTGGACTATGCTAAATGTAATGACAGGTGAATATACAGGGCATTACAGGAGCCCAGACCTGGAAGTGGGATCATGGGTGTGTGCGTCCTCAGTTGCTCAGTTGTGTCCGACTCTTTGTGACCCGGTGGACTGTAGCCCACCAGGCTCCTCTGTTCTTGGGATTCTCCAGGCAAGCATACTGGAGTGGGCTGCCATTTCCTTCTCCAGGGGATCTTCCTGATCCAGGCATGGAACCCATGTCTCTTTCATCTCCTCCATTGGCAGGTGGATTCTTTACCACTGTGCCACCTGGGAAGCAAGCAAGAAAGGCTGTCTTGGAGGAGGTCCTAAAAAGATTCTGTATCCTTTTCTGTCCCTCTTCCCTACAGGCCTAGTTCTTCCAACCTAGATTACCTGATTCCCTCACTGCTCTATCTTACTGTCCCCACTTAGAAAAATAAACTTGCCTCTTTCCACTCAAATCAAACAGCAACTTTATTGTTTCAAACAATGAATAAAGAAGAATACAATGAAAACCCACATGCCTATTATCCACTTGATCAAATCTTAATATTAAGCTATCTTTGTTGAAAAATTCTCTAAAAGAAATTACATATCACAGATTAAAATGGAAGCCTGCTGTCTATTTTTCTTGGATCTTTTCCTTTCCCTCCCTCTCTCCCCAGAGGGGATCATACACATGAATTTAGCCTTTATCATTTTCATTCATGTTTTTTATGTATTTTCACATATGCTATGTAGTCATAAAAATTATAAAGTATGGTTTTGGCCATTTGAAAAGTTTGTATAAATGGTATCTTGTTGTAAATGTCCCACTGCCTCTTGGTTCTTTTGCTCAAAACTGTTTCTGGGATTTATTCAAGGTTGATAGATGTAGCTCTGGGGCTTTCATTTTTAAATGCCATATGGTGTCACATTGTCTGAATATCACACAATTTATTCATTCTCCTACGGATAGGCATTGGCTTATTTTCATTTGGGGGGACTTTTCTTTCTATTCCATACAATCAACTTTCTTATGCGTGTCCTTTTAGGCAAATATGTATGGATTCATTTATAGATTGCCTTAAGTAGTTCAGCAGTAAATAATCTGCCTGCAATGCCGGAAATGTTTGGGAGATGCAGGTTCAGTCCCTGGGTCTGGAAGATGCTCTGGAGAAGGAAACATCAACCCACTCCAGTATTCTTGCCAGGAAAATCCCATAGACAGAGGAGCCTGGTGGGAGCCTGCAGTCCATGGGGTTGCAAAGAGTTGGACACAACTTAGCGACTAAACAACAAGTGCAGTATACGCAGTTTTAGTTTCTCATCACCTTTTTTCTTTTTTTTTTTTTAAATAGATGCTTATTTCTTACTAGTGTAAAGTCCAATCATTGGGAAGGGGGCGTGAGTTCTTTTTCCAGGGATGTGGGCTAAAAAGCAGCTCTTTTTAAAACATTTATTTTTCATTGAAGGATAATTTCTTTACAATGTTGGTTTGATTTTTGTCGTACATCAGGATCAATCAGCCATAGGTATACATATGTCTCTTCCATCTTGAACCTCCCTCCCACCTCCCACCCTTTCACACCCCTCTAGGTTGTTGCAGAGCTCCAGTTTGAGTTCCCTGAGTCATTTCCACTGCAAATGGACACATTTCCATTGGCTGTCTATATACATATAGTAGTGTATGCTCAGAGCAGGCACTGGCACCCCACTCCAGTACTCTTGTCTGGAAAATCCCACGGACGGAGGAGCCTGGTAGGCTGCAGTCCATGGGGTCGCTAAGAGTCGGACACGACTGAGCTACTTCACTTTCAGTTTTCACTTTCATGCATTGGAGAAGGAAATGGCACCCCACTCCAGTGTTCTTGTCTGGAGAATCCCAGGGACAGAGAAGCCTGGTGGGCTGCCGCCTATGGGGTCGCACAGAGTCGGACACGACTGAAGCGACTTAGCAGCAGCAGCAGCAGCAGTGTGTATGCGTCCATGCTACTCTCTCCATTCATCTCACCCTCTCCTTCCTGCCCACCCTCTTTGTCCATAAGTCTGTTCTCTGTTTGTATCTCCAGTGCTGCCCTGCAAATAGGTTCATCAGTACCATCTTTCTAGATTCCATAAGAATGCATTAATATATGATATTTGTTTTTCTCTTTCTGACTTACTTTATATGATAGGCTCTAGGTTCATCTACCTCATTAGAACTGACTCAAATGCATTTCTTTTTATGGCTGAGTAATATTCCATTGTATATATGCACCACAGCTTCTTTATCCCTTCATCTGTCGGTGGACATCCAAGTTGCTTCCATGACCTAGGTATTGTAAATAGCGTAAGAACAGCTTTTCTTACATTACCCTAAGCTCTGGCATCCAAAGAGAATGGAAGACAGACCAGAAGTGGTACTCATCATTTGCACTCATTCCTTTGACCCCCAAATCAGTTACACTGTCACACCTGACTGCAAAGAAGACTGGGGTAGATAATCTGGCTGTGTGCTCAGATGTAAGAGGAAATAACTTTTTGATTGTTTTTTAAAAATCTGCTCCATGCAGCATGCTGAGATCTCAGTTCCCAAACTAGGGATTGAATCTGTGCCCTCTTCAGTGGAAGTACAGAATCTTAACCACTGGACTGCCAGGGAAACCCCTCTCTCTCTTCACCTTTGCCAAACTTTTCATCATCAGGTTTTATGTATTTTGCCAATCTGATGAGTGTGAGTGCATCTCAACATTGTTTAGCTTAGTACTTTCCTCATAGATAGAGATATTGTGTGTCTTTTCACATGTCTGTTGGCTACCTGGCTTTTGCTCTGTTGAGAACTGCCCTTCATGTCCCTTCCCATTTTTCCTGTTGGATGCTACCAGCGCCTTCTCTTTGAGAAAGAGAGGAGTAGGCTCTGACATCCAGGAGCTTGCCTGGTACCATCAGCAAGGCCTGGTGTTCCCCAGTTGAACATACACATTTCATACAATATCAAGCTTCAAACAGGGCATACTTTGGGACTGAGCTGGACTGAGATGAAAATAACAGCACCCCATCATCATGTCTGATCACAGACCATACATGAGCACTGTTTGAACCATAAACATCAAACACCCTTGTGGCTGGCAGAATTCTAAGAGGTCTTAGCCCCCAAGAGTCCTGGCCCTGGGTATATACACACCTTCCCCCCAGTTATTCAAAAAACATGGATCTAGGTACTATTGTAAAGGGATTTTACAAATGTGATTACAGGGACTTCCCTGGTGGCTCAGTGGTTAAGACTCAGTGCCTCCATTGCAGGGGGCAGAGGTTCAATCCCTCGTTGGGGAACTAAGATACCACGTGCTGTGTAGCATGGTCTAAAAGAAAAAAAAAAGACTACAAATGTGATTACAGTCCCTAATCAGTTGATCTTAAGATAGATTACTTGTTGTTGTTCAATCACCCAGCTGTGTCTGACTCTTTGCAACCCCATGGACTGCAGCACACCAGACTTCCCTGTCCCTCAGTAGCCCTGATCTAATCTCAAGACTTTTAAAGCAGAGAGTTTTCTCTGACTGATTGTAGAAGAGGAAGTCAAGGCCTCTTCCCTTGCTGGCCTGGAGGAGAGCAAACAGGCCTGTGGGGGACTGCCTCCCAGGGCTTCATGTGGCAAGAAACATAGGGAGCCTTGGGGAGCAGAGAATCACCCCTGACCAGCAGCCAGAAGGAAATGGGCACCTCAGTCCTATAGCTGCACGGGAGCGAATCCCACCGACAATCAGAGACCGTGGAGGAGCACTCTGTGCCCAAGCATAGCCCCACAGCCTCCTCTGGTGAGCTCCCGAGCTTCTTGTTTCTACAGAAACTGTGAGACAGTGAACTGGGGTTGCTCATCACCACTAAGTTTGTGGTAATTTGTTATAAAGCAGCAGAAGACTAATGCCCCACCTCCCAGCTGCTATGAGTGCCTGCTGCTTCATTACCACTTACAGCTTAGACTCAGTCTCGTCTTCCTTCCTCCTGCATAAGATTCCTTAAGATGGCCAGGCATAGAATTGCCTCTGCTTCCCGACAGGGGAAGCCTTGCTTATACCTTCACCCAAATCACCTGACACAAACCCAAATCCTACCGTGACCCCTTTCTCATCTCCCTCCTACTGGGACACCCCATGGTTTTGCATGGTGTGTGGTTCCCCTCCCCTCAAGGTGTGAGAAACCCAATGTTTTCAACTACCATGCCTTTGTTCCTGGCATCTTTTTTTTTTTTTTTTTGGCCGTGCTGCTGCATGGAGTTTTCTCTAGTTGCGGTGATCAGGGGCTTCTCTTGTTGCTCTAGAGCATGCAGGCTGAGTAGTTGTGGCATATGGGTTTAGTTGCTCCATGGCATCCGGAATCTTCCCGGACCAAGGATTGCAGCCATGTCCCCTGCACTGGATGGAGAATTCTTATCCACTGTGCCATCAGGGAACTCCTGTTCCTGGTATATATGGTGGGAGGACACTGACACTCTGAACAAGATGGGCACCTGTGCTTTAGAACTAGCTTGGGCATCACTGGCCATGTTCCCTGACTGACTCACCTATTTTGGGGAATCTTAATTTTTTCAGTATTCTTGCCTTGAGAACCCCATGAACAGTATGAAAAGGCAAAAAGACAGGACACTGAAAGGTGAACTCCCCAGGTTGGTAGGTGCCCAGTATGCTCCTGGAGATCAGTGGAGAAATAACTCTGGAAAGAATGAAGGGATGGAGCCAAAGCAAACACAATACCCAGCTGTGGATGTCACTGGTGATCGAAGCAAGGTCTGATGCTGTAAAGAGCAATATTGCATAGGAACCTGGAATGTTAGGTCCATGAAACAAGGCAAATTGGAAGTGGTCAAACAGGAGATGGCAAGAGTGAACGTCGACATTCTAGGAATCAGTGAACTAAAATGGACTGGAATGGGTGAATTTAACTGAGATGACAATTATATCTTCTACTGCAGACAAGAAACCCTTAGAAGAAATGGAGTAGCCATCATAGTCAACAAAAGAGTCCGAAATGCAGTACTTGGATACAATCTCAAAAATGACAGAATGATCTCTGTTCATTTCCAAGGCAAACCATTCAATATCACAGTAATCCAAATCTATGCCCTGACCAGTAACGCTGAAGAAGCTGAAGCTGAACAGTTCTATGAAGACCTACAAGACTTTCTAGAACTAACACCCAAATAAGATGTCCTTTTCATTATAGGGGACTGGAATGCAAAAGTAGGAAGTCGAGAAACACTTGGAGTAACAGGCAAATTTGGCCTTGGAGTACAGAATGAAGCAGGGCAAAGGCTAATAGAGTTTTACCAAGAGAACGCACTGGTCATAGCAAACACTCTCTTCCAGCAATACAAGAGAAGACTTTACACATGGACATCACCAGATGGTCAACACCGAAATCAGACTGATTATATTCTTTGCAGCCCAAAATGGAGAAGCTCTATACAGTCAGCAAAAACAAGACCAGGAGCTGACTGTGACTCAGGTCATGAACTCCTTATTGCCAAATTCAGACTCAAATTGAAGAAAGTAGGGAAAACCACTAGACCATTCAGGTATGAGGTAAATCAATTCCCTAATGATTATACAGTGGAAATGAGAAATAGATTCAAGGGATTAGATCTGATAGATAGAGTGCCTGATGAACTATGGAATGAGGTTTGTGACATTGTACAGCAGACAGGGATCAAGACCATCCCCCATGGAAAAGAAATGCAAAAAAGCAAAACGGCTGTCTGAGGAGGCCTTACAAATAGCTGTGAGAAGAAGAGAAGCGAAAAGCAAAGGAGATAATGAAAGATATACCCATCTGAATGCAGAGTTCCAAAGAATAGCAAGGAGAGATAAGAATCAGCGATCAATGCAAAGAAATAGAGGAAAAACAATAGAATGGGAAAGACTAGAGATCTTTTCAAGAAAATTAGAGATACCAAGGGAACATTTCATGCAAAGATGGACTCAATAAAGGACAGAAATGGTATGGACCTAACAGAAGCAGAAGATATTAAGAAGAGGTGGCAAGAATACACAGAAGAACTGTACAAAAAAGATCTTCACGACCCAGATAATCATGATGGTGTGATCACTCACCTAGAGCCAGACATCCTACAATGTGAAGTCAATGGGCCTTAGGAAGCATCATTAGTGGAGGTGATGAAATTCCAGTTGCGCTATTTCAAATCCTAAAAGATGAGGCTGTGAAAGTGCTGCCCTCAATATGCCAACAAATTTGGAAAACTCAGCAGTGGCCTCAGGACTGGAAAAGGTCAGTTTTCATTCCAATCCCAAAGAAAGGCAATGCCAAAGAATGCTCAAACTTCTGCACAATTGCACTCATCTCACACGCTGGTAAAGTAATGCTCAAAATTCTCCAAGCCAGGCTTCAGTAATACATAAACCGTGAACTTCCAGATGTTCAAGCTGGTTTTAGAAAAGGCAGAGGAACCAGAGATCAAATTGCAAACATCCGTTGAATCATCGAAAAAGCAAGAGAGTTCCAGAAAAACATCTATTTCTGCTTTATTGACTATACCAAAGCCTTTGACTGTGTGGATCACCACAAACTGTGGAAAATTCTGAAAGAGATGGGAATACCAGACCACCTGACCTGCCTGTTGAGAAATCTGTATGCAGGTCAGGAAGCAACAGTTAGAATTGGACATGGAACAACAGACTGGTTCCAAATAGGAAAAGGAGTATGTGAAGGCTGTATATTGTCACCCGGCTTATTTAACTTATATGCAGAGTACATCATGAGAAACGCTGGGCTGGAAGAAGCATAAGCTGGAATCAAGATTGCCAGGGGAAATATCAATAACCTCTGATATGCAGATGATACCACCCTTATGGCAGAAAGTGAAGAGGAACTAAAGAGCCTCTTGATGAAAGTGAAAGAGGAGAGTGAAAAAGCTAGCGTAAGGCTCAACATTCAGAAAACTAAGATCATGGCATCTGGTCCCATAACTTCATGGCAAATAGATGGGGAAACAGTCACAGACTTTATTTTTGGGGGGCTCCAAAATCACTGCCGATGGTGACTGCAGCCATGAAATCAAAAGACGCTTGCTCCTTGGAAGAAAAGCTATGACCAACCTAGATAGCATATTAAAAAGCAGAGACATTACTTTGCCAACAAAGGTCTGTCTCATCAAGGCTATGGTTTTTCCAGTGGTCATGTATGGATGTGAGAGTTGTACTATAAGGAAAGCTGAGTGCTGAAGAATTGATGCTTTTGAACTGTGGTGTTGGAGAAGACTCTTGAGAGTCCCTTGGATCGCAAGGAGATCCAACCAGTCCATCCTAAAGGAAATCAGTCCTGAGTGTTCATTGGAAGGACTCATGTTGAAGCTGAAACTCCAGTATTTTGGCTACCTGATTCAAAGAACTGACTCACTAGAAAAGACCCTGATGCTGGGAAGGATTGAGGTCAGGAGGAGAAGGGGACAACAGAGGATGAGATGGTTGAATGGCATCACCGACTTAATGGACATGAGTTTGAGTAAACTCGAGGAGCTGGTGATGGACAAGGAGGCCTGGTGTGCTGCAGTCCATGGGGTCACAAAGAGTTGGACATGACTGAGTGACTGAACTGAATCTTTTCATCTGTAGGATGAGAAGGTGGGGCTACATGATCTGGAGAGGAAAGTTGCGTGATAGTAGAAAAACTCTTGGAGTTTGACTGTCCTAGGCTTAATCCTCATTCTGCTCTAGTTATGTAGCTTGACCTACACGTTCATCTTCCTGAGACTCAGTTGCTTCATCTCTACTTTGGGAGCAACAAACACACAGGTTTTGTGTGAGGACTGAATTAAATGTAAATAGCTTAGATTACATGAATGGAGCCTATACTATCTATATACAATTTTCAACGCACACAGAGTTTAGAACATCAAAAAGTCTTTTGACAACTGAGTACGATATTAAGTAAAGCTTGCCTTGAATACCTTAAGATCCGAACTGTTCAAAACGTCTGTTACCAGCATGAGGTTAACAAGGCTGTGTATAAGGAGTTGACGTATGTGTTTATTACCACCTCAAAGATGAGTACATTTTTGCCCATCAGGATACTGTAGCATGTTTCCAATGAATGCCTCCTCTCCCCTTCTTTCTTCCAAAAGATTGCCATTCTTATATTTTATGATTATATGCTGTGACCTTTGCTGGGATGTATTAAAATGACTGGGATTTTGTATCACAAGCATCACTCACATAGTTGTACAGAATCTCACCAGCATTTGATTCTCCAGGACCCTCATCAGCATTAATCCCCAATTGCCCAGTGATCTTTCAGGAATCCCCTTCCATTTGAGGCTTCCTGGGAATCCCCAAAGAGTGCCTCGGGGTGGGGGGCCGGTCTCACGTGTACGGAGACACTTCCCATTTGTTTTCATTTTTATCTCCTAATTCATTTTTGGCTGCACTGTCTCTGTTGCTGTGTGTTGGCTTTCTCTTGTTGCAGCGTGCGGGCTCCTTGTCACAGTGGCTTCTCTTGTTGTGGAGCACAGGCTCCAGGGCTCAGGGGTTGAGGCTTGCAGGCTCAGTTGTGCATGGGCTTAGCTGTCCCCGAGGCATGTGGCATCTTCCTGGACCAGGGCTTGAACCTGGGTCCCCTGTAGCGGCAGGCCATTCTCAACCCCTGGACCACCAGAGAATCCCCTGTACAGTTTAGACTGTGACTCACGGTACTGGCGCACAGAGCTCTGCCTGAGTTGTCTGTTCCCGACCTCCAGTCTCAGACCAATGCCATGCTTCCCCCAGGTCTTTGTTTTGTGAGTGCCTTGCATCGTCTGTCGGATAAGACTAGTAGATGGGTGTCACAGCCACGTTGCTGGGGCCCTAAGACCCTGCAGTGGAGAGGGGTGTTGGGGTGCCGGGGAGGGAGGGAGGGAGAGAGAGGGAGGGAGATAGCTAGGAAGGGAGAGAGTCATTTATTTTAAAAAGTGGCTCACATGATTATGGAAACTGAGAAGTCCCTTGATGTACAGTCAGAAGCTGGAGACCCAGGGGAGCTAAGTGGGCTAGTTCCAGTCTAAGCATGAAAGCCTGAGAACCAGGAAGGCTGATGGTGTAAGTCTCAGTCTGACGACAGGAGGAGATGCTACTGCTAAGTTGCTTCAGTTGTGTCCGACTCTGTGTGACCCCATAGACAGCAGCCCACCAGGCTCCCCCGTCCCTGGGATTCTCCAGGCAAGAACACTGGAGTGGGTTGCCATTTCCTTCTCCAATGCATGCATGCACGCTAAGTCGCTTCAGTTGTGTCTGACTCTGTGCGACCCTATGGACAGCAGCCCACCAGGCTCTCCTGTCCACGGGATTCTCCAGGCAAGAATACTGGAGTGGGTTGCCATTTCCTTCTCCCCAGGAGAAGATGGGGATCTGGCTTAAGCAGTCAGGCAGAGATTGTGAATTCTCCCTTCCTCTGCCTTTTATTTTTTTGTTCTTTTATTCAGGCCTCCAATAGATTGAATGGGTCCTACCTATTTTGGGGGACAGCCATCTGCTTTACTCAGTGTATTGGTTCAAATGTCAATCTCAGCCAGAAACACCCTCACAGACATACCTAGAAATAATATTTAAAATTAACCGTTAGAAACCTCTTTTTTAGGGATGACATCTGTGTCTGGTCCTGCAGTCGCTACTTTTATGAACATTGTTGAGTCATCCTAGCTCTATGGGCCTGTTTGTTTATGTCTCTATCTCTATCTCTCTGTATTTAAATAATCAATAACTCATTATGTATTGTTCTTGTTCAGTCACCAAGCCGTGTCCGACGCTTTTCGACCCCATGTAGCAGGCTCTTCTGTCCTCCACTGTCTTCCAGAGTCTGCTCAAATTCCTGTCCGTTTAGACACACTTTTATGGATGTGTGTCAGGCATCGCTCCATGTGAGTGGGTACAGTGGGGCGAGGGAGGTAACGTTGCTGCTGTCAGGGGGCCTACATAGTGTCAGAGCCAGCGATGGAGTACAAGAACGCATCAGCAAGAAAACCGCAGAGCGCGAACAACGCCGAGAAGGAGACCAACAGAGCTGGTGGAGAGGTGAAGGTTGAGACACTTCCTTTAGAGCTGTCGTCTGGGCATCTTAGTCTGCCTGGGCTGCTGTAACAAAAACCACAGATTGGATGATTTAAACAACAGAGGTTATTTCTCACCGTTCTGGAGGCTATGGTTGGGTTCTGATGAGGACCCTTTTCCTGGCTTGCAGAAGGCTGCTTCTGATCTCTTCATCCACTTATCATTTTTTTTAAAAAGCTCTTTTATGGTTTTTATTTATTTAGTTTACTTTTGCACTGGGTCTTCACTGCTGCGTGTGGGCTTTCTCTAGTGGCAGTGAGCCAGGGTTACTCTCTAGTGGAGGCGTGCAGGCTTCTCACTGTAGTGGCTGCACTTGTCGTGGTGCATAGGCTCAGTAGTCATGGACACAGGCTTAGTTGCCCTGCAGCATGTGGAACCTTCCCAGACCAGGGATCTATCCCCAGCATTGACAGGGGGATTCTCAACCACTGGGCCACCAGGGAAGTGCTCTTCATCCACTTTTAAGGGCACCAGTTCCATCCTGGGCTCCAGTCTCATGACCTCATCCAAACCCAGTTACTTCCCAAAGGTCCCACCTCCAACCACAGCCACACTGGGGATTAGAGCCCCAACATATAAATCTGGAAAGGACACAAACATTCAGCCCATAGCAGCAAGTGAGACTGACTGAAGAGGAGTTGGAAAGGAGGCAGAAGCAGAAAAAGGCAGGGGCATCGCATTTGTGGAGGCAGGGGGAGCTCTTGGACTATGCAAGGACCTGTAGGCTTTGATGAAGACATTTGGATTTCACTCCTGTAACTGATGTGAGGAAATCGAGTTACACAGACTAATGTTGTCACAGTTGGAATTAACGTGGGCTTCCCTGCTGGCTCAGATGGCAAAGAATCCACCTGCAATGTAGGAGAGACCTGGATTCAATCCCTAGGTTGGGAAGATCCTCTAGAGAAAATAATGGCTACCCACTCCAGTATTCTTGCCTGGAGAATTCCATGGACAGAGGAGCCTGGCGGGCTACAGTCCATGGGGTCAGAAAGAGTCAGACACGGCTCATCTTTCATTTTCACTGGAGTAAACATGAGGCTGATGTAACAAAGCAACTCAAGAACATTTAATGACTTCAAGAACATAGCAGTGTATTCCTCTCTCTCGAGTTGGTCCAGGGTAGGTGGGCAGCTTCTGCATCATGACCTCATCCAGGAGCCCAGAGTAGCAGGTGCCATTCTCAACAAGTCCATGAAATTCACACATGACACTTTCATCTACAGCCCAGAGCCTGGACCAAGTCTGTGGACACACTGGATTATAAGGGAAACTGGGAGAGTCTGTCTCAAGCTGTGCAGCCACATGTCCAGGAAAGAAGGAAGAAATGACTGGAGGACAGCTGGCTGGTGGAGTCCATCTCACATTGTGTTTTTAGTGATGAGAGAGAAAAATACACCTGTTTCAAGTTTCATATGATTTCTCTGCAAATTTATTATATTTTTTGTTTGCTGCCATTGTCACGTATGGAAGGATGTATTCCACTGTTCACGTAAAGCCTGGGGTTGAGATCTGGGGCTGTTGTTAGGGGGAGGGGATTGTCAGGAGATGGGAGCTCAAAACCTGGGTACTGCTCCCTAGGGCTGGAAGTTAATTGAGCAGAAACAATGAGTTAGTCAATTGTCATTCGAGTCAGGCCATATGTCTGACACTGTGTCATCAAAGCCAGGGCATTCTGGGAGAGGATGATTATCCCCATTCATTATGTGCTGAGACTTCAGACACTTCAAAAACCACTAGATTACAAAGTTGCTGGGGCAGAACCTGCAAAAGATGAAGTTATAATTGAAAGCCACTAACGTGAGATATTTTAAATGAGCTCAACTTTCTACTGCTGTTAAGAAATCTCAAATAATTGTTTTTGGCCAGAGCTAAATTTAGAATCTCTAAGATGGATGGTTCTGCCATCCTCTCGCTCAAGTAATGTTCATGGTGTCCTGTTGTTTAATAAGTACCACCACAGAGCACCTGCCGTGTGGGTGCCACTGACAGCCCCTTGTAATCATTTTCTTTAATCTTTATAATACCGCTGGAGAGGCTCCCAGATTTAGCAAAAAAAAAAAAAAAACCAAATAGGGTTTGTTGTTGTTCAGTTGCTAAGTCATGTCCTACTGTTTGCGATCCCATGGACTGCAGCAGACGAGGCTCCTCTGTCCTCCACTGTCTCCCAGAGTTTGCTCAGATTCATGTCCATTGAGTCAGCGATGCAATCTAACTATCTCATCCTCTACCCCCTTTTTTTTGCCCTCAGTCTTTCCTGGTATCAGGATCTTTCCCAATGAGTCAACTCTTCATGTCAGTTAAATTTCAAAGAAATATATATATTTTCAAATTTTTATTAGAGTATAGTTGATTTACACTGTGGTTTAAGTTTCAAGTATGCACTGAAAAGTGAATCAATATAGATGTATATAATCTATGTATCTATCTATATATCTCCACTTATTTAAGATTCTTTACTCATATAGGTCATTACAGAGGAAAAAAAATATTATTCTTACAGTGAAAGTATGTCCCAAACATTACATAGACTATGCTTGTAGTAAAAACTGTTATTTATCTGAAATTCCAGTTTAGCTGGACACCCTGCATTTTATTGGCACCTCACTTGGGAAGCAGGTGCTACCATCCTCATTTTTCAGATGAGGAAGTAGAGATTTAGGGAGACTTGAGTGACTTCCTTGAGTCATAGAGCCAGTAAGGACAAATGCAGGATTGAAACACAGTTGTTTGGGCTTTGAAAGCTCAAGGTCTGGTCAGTCTACCCTGCGTTTAGACTGTCCTCGATACCCTTATGGCCTGGCCCTAACTTACCTCCAGCCTCCCCTCCACTGCACTCAGCTCTGATGCAGCCCTGTGCTGGATGACAAGGGTGTCTCTGTCCTCACAAATCTCCTGTCCAGCAGAGGCCACACATGGGTCCAGCGAATGATAGTACAGTGAAAAGTGTGGGGGGCCAGTCGAAGAGATGACTTATTCTGTTCAACAATGTACTATAGATTACACTGCTTAAACAAAGGAAATTTGTTTTCTCTAAGCTGGGAAGGTTGAGAAGTTCAAGTTCAAGGTGCAGGCAAGGTACATTTCATGCTGAGGCCCCTTCTCTTGGCTTGGAGGCAGCAGCAATCTCACTGTGTGCTCACATGACCAGTCCTTTGTGTGTGTGAGCAGAGAGAAAGGGAGTGAGCTCTCTGGTGTCTCTTCCTGTAAGGACACCAATCCTATCAGACTAGGAACTCATTTTATGACCTCTGGTAACCTTAATTACAGCCACAAGGGAGTTGGGACTTGAACAGATGAACTGTGGACGGACACGAGTATTCCATCCATATTCAGAGGGCTAGTGAAGGCTTCAGGGTTTCCCAAGTGGCTCAGTGGTAAAGAATCTGCTGCTGATACAGGAGACACAGGAGACTTGGGTTCGATCTCTGGGTTGGGAAGATCCTCTGAAGGAGGAAATGGCAACCCACTCCAGTATTCTTGCCTGGGAAACCCCATGGACAGAGGAGCCTGGTCAGCTACAGTCCATGGGGTTACAAAGAATTGGACATAATTTAGTGACTGAACAACAGTGAAGGCTTCATAGGGCAAGTGACATGTAAGTGAGATCTCAAAAATCAGCAGGCATCAGGAAAAGAGGAAGAGAGAGTGTTCCAGGCGGAGGGTACAAAACTACATACTACATATGTTGGAAGAATGGTGAGCAATCTTTTGGCTCTGCGGTAGTAAATCTCAAGATTTGCTGAACATCACCTAGGGAACCTGTTTTCAATTATGCTTCGGTGAATGGACTCGGGAGTCTGCATTTTAACCAGATCTAGGTGATTCTGAAACAGATGGATGCTCTACCAGTTACACTGAGAAACAGGGTTCCAGGGAGAACCTAGAGATGAGCCCGAAAGGGCAGACTGGACTGGGTGGTGAAGGGTTTTTATGGAAGATCAAGGAGTGAAGATTTTACTTTAATTTATTAACAAGACAACTTCCCTGGTAGCTCAGCTGGTAAAGAATCTGCCTTCAGTGCAGGAGACCCTGGTTTGCTTCCTGGGTCTGGAAGATCCCCTGGAGAAGGGATAGGCTACCGGCTCCAGTGTTCTTGGGCTTCCCTGGTGGCTCAGACAGTAAAAGAATCCACTTGTAATGCAGGAGACCTGGGTTTGATCCCTGGATTGGGAAGATCCCCTGGAAAAGGGAATGGGTACCCACTCCAGTATTCTGGCCGGGAGAATTCCATGGACTGTATGGGGTAGCAAAGAGTCATACCTGACTGAGCAACTTTCACTTTCAAGGAAAGATATCAAGATGAACACTTTCAAAAAAAGAACAGAGGTGCTTCTTGAACTTTAACGTTGGAAAGATTTCCAATAATGAAGCTAGAGCCATTTTGATCATTCATATGGATGGGAGTGACAAGTGATGGGAGAATTTCACCGATAAACCTGGGACTGAGATGAATTCCAAGGATCAGCTGAAAACAGAGAAGCTGGCCAGCTGGATGAGTGGGTTGACCGACTTTCAGATGCTTTACTCGTGTCTGTCAGAGAGGTGGACCACACGTCATTTTCTCTCTTCAGTAGAGTATTTAGCTGATGGCCAGGAAACTGGGGAATGATTCAGGCTGAAGAAACAATACATCTGCCTTTATACCATTTTGAAAAAATGCATCCTTTGGACTAAACATAGTGATACTATAATTTCTGTTTTCTGATTTGCTCATTTAAACGTTAATTTTATTATGAAGAAGCACATATTTATTTAAGAAAATTAGAAAAACACTGAAAAATGTTATCACTTACTAAAGAAAATCCATTATTTTTTGTATGAACTCTAAAATAATTTTTATATTTTAAATAATTTAGTATTTGATGTTGCTTCCAATTTGGACAGGCTCAGTATGCAAATGTCCCTGGTTTAGCTCAGCAAATATTAATTATTTTTTGGAATGGACCTGAATTGATGACTTAGTTCAAATTACATTCGATTTGGTTAATATCTATTGAATGCCTGCCATGGGCCTGATATTGAGCTAGATCCTGTAGTGGTTACAAAGATTAATAAGACACTCTGAGAGAGTAGCATGGAAACATATACTACCATATGTAAAATAGATAGGCAGTGGGAATTTGCTGTAATACTTAGGGAACTGAAACCAGGGCTCTGTGACAGCCTAGAGGGTTGGGATGAGGTGGGACATGGGAAGGAGGTTTAAGAGGGAAGGGGGCATATGTATACCTATGGCTGATTCATGTTGATGTGTGGCAGAAACCAACGCAATATTGTAAAGCAACTATCCTTCAGTTGAAAATAAAAAAAGATGAATAAGACCCAGCATTTGTCTTAAGCAGGTAATAAACTCGTGAGGTAGCCAGACCTATGTAGAACAAGATAGAAGAACGAGATAGGGTCAACAAAGAGATGCAAATTCCAGTGAGTGCCTTATGTTGGGGGGTGGAGTGAAGTGCATGGAAAGAGGTTTTGGAGAGGTGGCATTTGAGCTGGAATTAAAAGGATTCCTTGGCATTCAACTGTAGAATCTGAAGAAAAGAACACTACATGGTACAAGTGTTGGGAATGGAGGCCATCACAGCTTAGTACACAGTGAAGTGAAGAATGGACAGGTCCTTCCAAATTCCAGGTGGCTGCTTCTCTGAAGAAGAGGAGTCAGAGACGGAGACGAGGGTATGCTTCCTAGGAGGCTTTGGGAGGCAGTGAGGGTCCCTGGCCACAGCGGTGACAGCCAAGGATGGAGGATGAAGTGCAGGGAGTGATGTGGCAGGGAGGTAGGGAGCTGTGTGTGTGTGCACGCACCTATATATGTATGTCATGAGAGAGAGGGAGAAAGAATGATTTTTGGCAACTGCATTTCATAATGCAAAAGCATTTCATAAAGAGATTCTAAAGAGGATACTAGGAAGCTTTCTGTATGCTGTACCTTGTCCCTTAAAAATCTTGTGGCAGATACACAGTGCTGTATATAAAACAGATAAACAACAAGGTCCTACTGCACAGCACAGGGAACTATATTCAGGATCTTGAGATAACCTGTAATGGAAAAGAATCTGAGAAAGAATATATATATTCTGAATCACGGAATATATATATTTATAAACCAAATCACTTTGCTGTACACCTGAAACTAACACAATATAAATCCATTCTACTTCAGTTGAAACCGTTTGGTGTCAGATTTGACTTTTCTGACTGAGTTGACATGCAGAGTCAGATGGCCCAGTTAGAGTCCGACTTCCTGTTTCCTTTCTAAGATGGGACCCTGAAAACTCTCAGTTAAGTGAGCGGTATTTTTACCTCCTTGTTCTGTCACCCTGGATCAGTTATCTACCGCCATGTAGCAAAGCACCTCAGAACTCTGTGGGCAAAACACGACTCTCTTGTGACTTACGACCCTGTGGGTCAGGGATGTGGGCGGTGCTCAGTGGCTCCAGCTCGTCTCTGCTCCATGTGGTGTGGGCGGGGATCCAACCTGAGCTCCTTGTGTGGATGGAGCTGCGTGGGACAGTCGGCTGGGAAGTGACTGCTCTCTGCCCACGGCTTCTCGTCCTTCAGGGTCTCGCCCTCCACACGGCCTCTCTCCTGTAGGAGAACATGGACTTATCTACACAGGAGTTGTGAAAAAAGAGAGAGAGGGAGCTGCAGGCCTCTTCAGTTCCAGAACCCACTCAAGGCCACTTCTACACATTCCTCTGCCCAAAGCAAGAATCAAGGCCAGCCTGGATTCAGTGGGAGGAAGCAGACACCTCCTCTGGGTGGGAGAGGCTGAGAATGATGTGGTCAAAATTTCTAATCCACTGTTAGAATAGAAATGAGACTAGAAACGCATTCTCAGGGACTTAAAAAAAACCAGCTTTTATTTTGTATTGGGCTTCCTGGTGGTGCCAGTGGTAAAGAACCTGCCTGAAGATGCAGGAAACAAAAGAGATGGAGGTTTGATCCCTGGGTCAGGAAGATCCCCTGGAGAATGGAATGGCAACCCACCCCAAGATTCTTGCCTGGAGAATCCCATGGACAGAGGAGCCTGGCAGGCTACAGTCAATGGGGTTGCACAGAGTCGGAGAGGATTGAGTGACTTAGCACACGCATAGGCATAGCCAATTAACATGTTGTGATAGTTTCAGGTGGGCAGCAAAGGGACGCAGCCAACCATATACAGGTGTCCATTCTTCCCCAAACTCGCCTCCATCCAGGCTGCCACACGACATTGAGCAGAGTGCCCAATGCTAGACAGTAGGTCCCTGTTGGTTGTCCATTTTAATTATGGCAGGGTGTACACGTCCGTCCCAAACTCTCAGGACTTTTTTGACCATTCCCAACCCTGCCGTCCCTGCAGAGTCCCCAGGCTCTAAACTAGCTTCAGTCTTGATGGCCACATTTGGTCCTCAGCCAAACTGAGGCCCCATGGATAGGACAGGCGCAAAGCAGACACATCTTCCTGCTTCTAGTGAGGAAATTGATTTCTCAGAGAATGAAGACACCCGGGGCATGTGGTTAATGAAACGCCAGCTTCTGGGGGTTCAGAAAGGAGTTTCTTAGGCTCCTCTGCCGAGTTTCCACAACACTGCTTCTGTCTGCCTGTCTGGCCAAAACCTCTTATCACGTGCAGGGGATTTCCCGTCACACTGACCTCAGACCTGTTCCTCCAGCTTCTCCCTTGAGACCCACTCTCCGCCCCCCGCCGGCACCGCCGACCCCAGGCTCCTGCCAGGAGGGTCTCTGCCATGTTGGACCTGGGCTGAGGGACATTCCAGGCTTGGTTCTAGAATCAATATTTAATTCACCCTGTGGCTGAGCCCCGCAGGCACACTTTGAAATCCTGAACTCACTGAAACTGGATTAGCTCTTTGTTGCTTTTCCTAAATCAACTCTAATTCCACAGAACATTAGTAAATAATGTAAACTTTACCCAAATTGCCTGGAGAGATAGAACAGAGGGCAATAACAGTTGCTACATGCTGAAATTTAATTTAAAAAGTCTCATTTAGGGAACTTCTCTGGTGGTCCACTGGCTAAGACTCCAAGCTCCCAACGCAGGGGGCCCAGGTTCGATCCCTGCTCAGGGAGCTAGATCCCATATGCCACACCTGAGAGTTTGCACGCCACACAACTAAAGACTGTGCATGCCGCAAGGAAGATTAAAGCTGCAACTAGGACCCAGTGTAGCCGGATGAATGAACGAACATTTTTTAAAAATCCCATTTACTCACTTCATGGTCTCTCCCTCACCTCAGCCGCTGAGTCTTCTTAAATCACTCAGCTCATCACCTCCAGCTCCTCCGCTTCCCACCCAAGCTCCTTCCTGCCAGCTCCTTCTGAGCCAGGGGCTCCCCTGGGTATTCTCTCTCTGGTTCTTCTTTTCTTAAGCAAAACACTTCTGTTTCTCCAGGCTGCATCCTGCTCAAGCTGGTGAGGGACTGTATATGAAACATTTTTTTTTCCGGTCTGAAATAAGGATTCCCATCAAACCCGGCCCCACTCTACCACCCCCCACCCCCTTGCCGCCATGAGACCTGGGTTCGATCCCCGGGTTGGGAAGATCCTGGGGAAGGGAAAGGGTACCCACTCCAGTATTCTGGCCTGGAGAATTCCATGGCCTGTATAGTCCATGGGGTCACAGAGAGTCAGACGCCACTGAGCGACTTTCACTTTCACTCCCCCCCAGCCATGTCATCCTCACATGCATGGGATTAGCTTCCTGTTGCTTCTGGGTGTCCCCGGTGGCTCAGAGTGAAGAATCTGCCTGCAGCGCAGCAGACACGGGTTCAGTCCCTGGGTTGGGAAGATCCCCTGGAGAAGGGAAGGGCTACCCACTCCAGCATTCTTGCTGGGAAATATTCTGGACAGAGGAGCCCGGAGGGAGTTCATTGGGTCACAAAAGAGTTGGCCATGACCGCACAGTGTGATAACGTAGTGATTGCACTGTTTTCATCAGTCACATTTTTACAAATAGGTAGACGCATTTATCGGAGAAGGTGATGGCACCCCACTCCAGTACTCTTGCCTGGAAAATCCCATGGACGGAGGAGCCTGGTAGGCTGCAGTCCATGGGGTTGCAAAGAGTTGGACACGACTAAGCGATTTCCCTTTCACTTAGCAACTAAACACAACAGTGCTGTGGTAACATATTGCCACAGACTTAAAGGCTTAAAAGAACATAAATTTATTCTGTAGTTCTGGGAGTCAGAAGTCCAAAATGGATTAAACCCTCTCTGGGGTTTAATGCCCCCAGAAGGGCTGTATTCTTTCTGCTCTAGGAGGAGACCATTTTCTTGCCTGCATCCCTTCATTCCTTGGCTCCTCTAGCTTTTTTTGGGGTGGGAGCAGAGAGCCTCACCTAGGGATTGAACCCACGCCCTCCTGCAGTGGAAGTGTGGAGTCTTAGCCATTGGACCACCAGGGAAGTCCCAGCTCCTCTGTTTTTAAAAGTGTATCATCTTCAAGTCTCTCTTAGACCCTGACCCTCCTGCTTACCTATAAGGAATCCTGTGATTCCTTGAGCCCATTTGAATAGTCCAAGACAGACTTCCCATCTCAAGATCCTTAATTTAATCATACCTGCAAAGTCTCTCTTGCCATGTAAGGTCCAGTGTTCTGAAGATTAGGACATGGGCATCTCTGGGGGGTAACCCTAAGGTTAGAGTTATTCTGCTTACCACATGTATAATACACATATGGATATATGCATAAAACCTTTTTGAAAATATATGAGAAGGGTACTATTAACAGTAGTTACTTCTGGGGCTGGGGATTGAGAAGGAAGTGTAGAATTTTACTTTTCATTTTATGCATTTCTGCCATGTTTGAACTTTTCCCAAGTGTTTATATTATATATATATATATATATATATATATAAAATGACAATATATGTGTGTGTTTATGTATTTAATAGTCTTATGTGTACAAATGATATATGTATATACCATACACATATATCATATATGTAAGATATATATACCATACATATATATATTACATATATTCTGTAGAAGTATTAGTTGTCTAATCATGTAAAACTCTTTGCAACCCCATGGAACCTGCCAGGTTCCTCTGTCCATGGGGTCCTATAGGCAAGAATACTGGAGTGGGTTGCCATTCCCTTCTCCAGGGGATCTTCCCAACCCAGGGACTGAACTCAGGTCTCCAGCATTATAGGCAGATTCTTTACTGTCTGAGCCACCAGAAAAGCCCAAACCAGAGCCGTTAGTTTCCTAGGGCTGCCTCCAAAGTACTATAAATTGAGTGACTTGAAACAGCACAAATTTATTTCCCCACAGTTCTGGAGGCTAGCAGTCCAAAACCAAGGTGTCAGCAAAGCCATGCTCCTTCTGAGACTTTCAGGAGATCTCGCTTCCTCCAGCCTCTCGAGCTTGCTGGCGATCCTTGGCTTACAGACACATCATCCAGTCTCTGTGACACTCACCACATGGCGTCCTTCTCTCCGTGCGTCCCTCTGTTAGGGTCTGTGTTCAGACTTCCTCGACTACAAGAGGACGTACATCTAATGGTATTGGATTAGAGATCCAGCCTACTGCAGTATCCGATCAGGGCTTCATCTTAACTAACATCTGCGGTGACTTTCTGATGGGAAAGCAGCTTCTGCGTGTCTTGTGAGGCAGGGCCTGGTGGCTCCAGCATCAGTCCTTCCAATGAATATTCAGGGTTTATTTCTTTTAGGATTGACTGGTTGGATCTCCTTGCAGTCCAAGGGACTCTCAAGAGTCTTCTCCAGCACCACAGTTTGAAAGCATCAATTCTTTGGCTCTTAGCCTTCGTTATGGTCCAACTCTCACATCCATACATGACTACTGGAAAAACCATAGCTTCGACTGTTCAGTCCTTTCTTGGTAATGTGGTGTCTCTGCTTTTTAACATGCTATTTATGTTTATCATAACTTTTCTTCCAAAGAGCGAGCATCTTTTAATTTCATGGCTGCAGTCATAGGTAGTAAGCTCTTTTTTTCAAAAAGCCAGATTATAACAAACACAAAACTCATAACAACCGCCTCTTTCTTGCGAGGACAGGAGACAAGGCAGACAAAGACCTCTGTGCTTGGGAAGCTGACATTTTAGTCGCAAGGAAACAGGTGAAAAATTGTTGTCAGTGCTTTGAAGGTAATTCATGGTGTGGGGATGGAGACTAACAGCTGGGGATGCTGCCTAGGTGGGATGCTTAGGTGGGGCCTGTCTCAGGAGGATGCGCCTAGGCTGAGAGGGAGGGATGCTAGGTGGGGAAGCGTGTTGCAGGTAGAGGAACAGACTACACAGGTGCTCAGAGGCGGAAGGAGCCGCTGTGATATAAGAGCTGAGAAACTGGTGTTCTAGGAATGGTGAGCTGGGGAAAAAGAAGCATCAGGCCTTGAAGGCATGGTTCTATTGTGCACGTAAGGGTTTCAGCAGAGGAGTTCATGGATCTGATCTGCGCTTTTACTTGGCTCACTGGGTTCCTGTCACGAAAGGGATGGGAGGAGCTTCTTCTATCATTATCAAGTCCCTACTCTTTCTGATTGAATTTTTAAGCTGGTGGCTCCATCTGATATTGAATGGGCTTTGATGTTCATATTCTCAGAATTGAAACTGACTTGTAAATTTAATCACTGAGGGTTTCTGCCGCTTCCAATATAAGCACGCCACTTTTACTGATTGCTCTTCTTTTGGTTCAGCAAGGCTCAAGAATCCCAGTGTGGGCTGTAGACTTCTTTAGGCAGGAAGGAAGAGAAGGAACCTGTCAGACTGAGCAATTCAGACTTCCCATGATATGCAGGCCTTTGACCCCAAGGAGTTCTGAGTGACATTCAGTCTGACAGCTGTATCTGCAGGTACCCGTGGGGGAAATGGCCAATAATTTAGTTCTTTGAAATCAAGCATTTTGAAGTCAATATGTTGAACCATATATATTTGCTGTGAGGGCTTGGCTTGAGTTGGTTTCGTAGGATGTGTGTCTCCAGTGGTGGGGCTGAGGGTAAACAGGGAGTCATGGGGCCAGTTCCAAGCTGGGGACTCTCCCAAGGCTCATGCTGATTTCAAAATATGTACAGATTTTCACACTCTGCGCATGTCAAGGGTGTGTCCTTGTTTTCTTTTCTTTTTGTTAATATATTTAAAAAAATGATTTATTTGGCTGCACCAGGTCTTCATTGTGGCGTGTGGTATCTAGTTCCCTGACCAGTTCCGTGCATTGGCAGTGTGGAGTCTTAGCCACTGGACCACAAGGGAAGTCCCTCCTTGTTTCCTTTTAACATAGCTTGCTTTAAGCTGGGGCTCTAGAGTGAGACTGGCCCTGACAGCCTTTGTCCGTGTGCGTCTGGCTGGCCGCATGGAAGCTGTGAGGTGTTGGGGTCTCAATCTGGAGGTGTCAGCCCCTTTCTTACCTCAGGACAGCCTCTGTGTCCCTCCTTGAGTCTGGAGTCTGAACCTGCCTTTGCCCACCCTAACCTTGTCTACGTATCCCTATTTCTCTCCCAGTTCTCAGCTTCACCTCGCTTCTTCCTGGAAGCCCTTGCTTCATCCCAACCCCCTCCTGTCTATTCCATGTTCCCAAGCATCCTGCCTTTCTCCTTTGTAAGACTTCACACCTTTGTGCTTGTTTCCTGATTAGGTGAAAGGTCCTTGGGGATGGGCTGTTTGGTTTACTTTTTAAAAAAATATATGTGAAACTGAAAGTATTTCATATATATGGGAAACTAAAAGTCTCTCAGTTGTGTCTGACTCTATACAACCCCATTGACTAGAGCCTACCAGGCTCCTCTGTCGGTGGAATTCTCTAGGCAAGGATACTGGAGTGGGTTGCCATTCCCTTATCCAGGGAATCTTCCTGAGCCAGGGATGGAACCTGGGTCTCCTGCATTGCAGGCAGATTCTTTACCTTCTAAGCCACCAGGGAAACCCTTTTAATATTAGTTTTGTGTTTATTTATTTATCTGGCTGTGTCAGGTCTTAGTTGCGACACATGGGAGCCTCGTTGTGTTATGGGGGATATTTTGCTGTGGCGCGCAGACCCTCTAGTTGCGGTGCCTGGACCTCAGTTGCTGCGGCACGTGGGCTTTAGTTGGGGCTCATGGGCTTAGTTGTTCCAAGGCCTGTGGGATCTTAGTTCCACAGCCAAGGATTGAGCCTGCATTCTCTGCATTGCAAGGCGGATTTTTCACCCCCAGGACCACCAGGAAAGTCCCTGCTGTATTTTTTGTTATATTCTATTTTTATTTTATTTTGGCTGCGCCGCTGCGGCATGCAGAACTTCCCTGACCAGGGATTAAACCTGTGCCCCCTACCGTAGGAGCGTGGAGTCTTAACCACTGGACCAGCGGGGAAGCAAGCCTGTTTTGTTCACTTTCGATCATTCTCTGCAACAATCCTTTTATAAAAAGAATAAGTTTCCCTGTGTCTTGTCTTTGTGAGTCTTAGGGCCTGTCTCATTTATCATTGTACCCCAGCACTTAGTACTGTCCCAGCAGAGAGCAGGCCCTTCATGACACTGGGGAGGAGGACAGAGGCTGAGGAAGAGGACAGGCGTGGAGTGACACGTGCCTGTGTATGGGCCCAGCTCCTCTCCTACGGCCTCAGCTTGGCCGAGTCTCAGCGTCTCGGAGCCTTAGCTTCTTTATCTGTAAAAGAAAAAAATAGAGTCTAATTACTCTGAAAGGGATCACCGACAATCAGACCTGGTAACACTTGTGGAGTGGCTCATTGTCATTATCATCTTGGAGCCTGACAAATTCCTTGCTCTACCCTACTAAGGATTGCAGGTTTCCTAGTTTGGAGGGTCCACTGTCAATATTCCTGTCCCAGTCCTGCTGAGATGCTTCTCCTGCCAAAATCCACTTTGCTCTTCCTTGGGGAATTCATTGTTAGTTACTGTGTTTTGGCCAATTGTTTCCCTAAGAGCTGTACTCTCAGGGATGTAAAAATAAGCTTCTCCTTGTGACTCTGGGGACCCCTACATTAGGCCCCGAATAGTCACAACCTCTCTGAGTGAGGTGTCTTAGGCGTTGTCTTGCAAACAGCACTGAACTGGAGTGAGCAGCTGGTTTCAGTTTCTACTCATATGGTGCTTCAGTCATCCTGTGAGCCTGGTAATTATCTGCATTTTACAGATGAGAACTCAGATTTTGCCTTGTCCCTTCCCAAGGCCAGAAAGCGGTGGAATCAGGTTCTCTGGCTTGACCTCCTGCTCTTGCCTTAAACCTATGGTTGACAATGAGGTATTTACCTGACGATCCCTGGGACTTGATCCCAGGAGAGACTAAGGACATCTATCTGAGAGGGCCTTGTAGGGACAAGACAGCAAGGTGAGCTGGCCTCATTTCTGAGTCATCTGACTGATTCATACAAAATGTCCATGGTATCATTCTACCATGGGATTTTTGATGCCCCGCATGATTTGCTGATAATCTCCTGGGGCGATGATTCTGAGTGATGGCTCCTGTTTCTAAAAAGTGTGGTGTCCAAGGCTGTCCAATAACCTCAGAAGGTCCTTCTTGTCTTTGGAAGAGGGAGCTATTGATGGAATGTATTAGAGCCCATGGCTGCGGTTTTCCTCATTTTTGGACCTTCTCTGCTATACAGGCCCCTCTTTGTGTAAGTTGCTCATTTTGGGCCACTGGTGCTAGAAAACTGTATTAGTCAGAGTTCTCCAGGGAAGCAGAAATGGCAGGATCATTCTTTCTTTCTTTCTCTCTCTCTCTCTCTTTCTATGTACCTACCCACCTATTTATCCATCTGTCTACCTAGATTTATTGTAAGGAACTGGCTCATGTGACTGTGGGCATTGGCAAGTCTGAAATCTGTAGAACAGGCCACTATGCTGGAGATTTAGGGCCTGTTTCATTTATCATCGTACCCTGGCACTTAATACTGTCCCAGCAGAGAGCAGGCCCTTTGTGATGCTGGGGAGGAGGACCATCTTGAATCTGGATTTGACAGGGTGGTAGACTGGAACCCGAGGTAGGGTTTCTATCCTGCACTCTAGAGGAGAATTCTTTTTTCTCTGGGAAACTGGTCTTTGCTTTTAAGGTCTTCGACTGATTGGATGGGACTCACCACATGCTGGAGGGTAATCTGCTTTACTCACAGCCTACTGATTTAAATGTAATCATATCTTAGAAATAACTTCACAGAAACATTTAGAATAGCATATGACCAAATAACCAGGCACCAGAGTCCGATCAAATAGACGCATAAAGTTCACCACCTCTCAAAGGGAATGTGGACTGCTGTCACCCCAGTACCCATATTGGTTCTTCTCTCCTCCTCCTACCGCCAACATTTTTACTGAAGTTTGGATAACTATTTGCTTTCTTTTCTCCTTCCAAAATAATTCGGGCCGCTCTCTTTGGCTTTCACATTTTTCCTGCCACCCCTACATGCTCTGCTTACCACCTACACACTCTGAGATCAATCAGATCATTTCGATATTTCTACCTGCTGTTGTTGTTAATTTGTAAGTCATATCTGACTCTTTGCAGTCCCATGGACTGAAGCATGCAAGGCTCCTCTGTCTTCCACTATCTCCCAGAGTTTGCTCAAGTTCATGTCCACTGAGTCAATGATGCTATCTAACCAGCTCATCCTCTACAGCTCTCTTTTCCTTTTGCCTTTGATCTTTCCCAGCATCAGGGTCTTTGCTAATGAGTCGACTCTTTGCATCAGGTGGCCAAAGTACTGGAGCTTCAGCTTCAGCTTCAGCAGAAGTCTTTCCAATAATATTCAGGGTTAATTTTCTCTAGGACTGACTGGTTTGATCTCCTTACAGTCCAAGAGATTCTCAAGAGTCTTCTCCAGCCCCACAGTTTGAAAGCATCAATTCTTCCATTTCCTAATCTTTTCAAACTTTCCCCATGAACTCTTTATGATACCTGGGCCATAAACCATCCTCTCAAAACTTGTCCAAATACCAAGAAAGAAAGTTATTATTCATTCAGTGGTTATAGTTACTATAACAAGTATGTTAGTTGTAGATAAAAATTTGTGATACAAGTAGAATTGTCTGTCTACGTGTTTATGGGCATACCATGAACCCCTCTTTTCATTAGCATATACCATGATTATTTATGATACACTTATGCCAATTCTTACATAAATATTTCTTGTAAATAATTAGAGAAATATTTTAAATCTCCATTTTCATGGTATATTCAGTTCAGTTCAGTTCAGTCGCTCAGTCGTGTCCGACTCTTTGAGACCCCACGAATCAGCACTCCAGCCCTGTCCGTCACCAACTCCTGGAGTTCACCCAAACTCATGTGCATCGAGTCGATGATACCATCCAGCCATCTCATCCTCTGTTGTCCCCTTCGTCTCCTGCCCCTAATCCCTCCCGGCATCAAGGTCTTTTCCAATGAGTCAGCTCTTCGCATGAAGTGGCCAGAGTACTGGAGTTTCAGCCTCAGCATCAGTCCTTCCAGTGAACACCCAGGACTGGTGTCTCCTTTAGGATGGACTGGTTGTATCTCCTTGCAGTCCAAGGGACTCTCAGGAGTCTTTTCCAGCACCGCAGTTCAAAAGCATCAATTCTTCGGCACTCAGCTTTCTTCACAGTTCAGCTCTCACATCCATACATGGTATATTGCTGCTAAGTCGCTTCAGTCGTGTCCAACTCTGTGCGACCCCGTAGATGGCAGCCCACCAGGCTCCCCTGTCCCTGGGATTCTCCAGGCAAGAACACTGGAGTGGTTTGCCATTTCCTTCTCCAATGCATGAAAGTGAAAAGTGAAAGTGAAGTCGCTCAGTTGTGTCCAACTCTTAGCGACCCCATGGACTGCAGCCTACCAGGCTCCTCCATCCATGGGATGTTCCAGGCAAGAGTACTGGAGACATGGTATATTAATGGTGTTCAATTAACTTCCAGTTATGATGCCGCTTCCATGAAGCATATAATCTTCTCTGCGATGATTTTTTTTTTTTTGGTCCTGCCATGTGGCGTGTGGGATCCTAGTCCCCTCACCAGGGATCAAACTCGTGCCCCCTTCACTGGAAGCACAGAGTCTTAACCCCTGGACTACCGGGGAAGTCCTCTATGATGACCTTCACAAAATAGTTTTCCAGGACTCATTTTAGTCAGTGTGTGGGTGTCTGGTTCTCCTCCCCTTTGACCTCCTTTCCTCACTCCTCTTGAAGCTGAAACGCACTCCAGTGTGATCTCTGCGTTATCTTAACCAGTTATCTCTGGTGTTAACCTAAGAGAAAGTACTACAAATTTCTTTTACTAAGTATCTACCCTCAGGACCAGATTTAATCCATAAAAATGGAATGTTTGCTTTTTAAAAAGAAATTGTATTTTTCTTGCTTTCAGAGGAAGCCCTAAGTTAAGATTCCTGTACATTTTTAAATGAAAAGGAATCTTCAAACAAATCCTTTAATTCTCCTTTCAGGGACCCAAAAACCCTTGGGTCCTTGTTTACTAATTTATTTTGAAAGAAGCTTTTCTCACCAGCAGAAGATGTGTTGTGAACCTTCTGAGGCCTGGGGGTGGTGAGGCAGTGAAGTCTGATCTCTGAGCCAAGGGAATTCAGTGAAATGGGAGTCCTGGGTTGGGGGGTGGGTTGAGGTGTACAAATCTGGGAAAGAAGGGGGATTGCAGTGATCTGGGAAGCCTTCAGAGGAGAATAAAGTTGGCCTTGAATAGGCATGTGGGTTTTGCATGGAAAGAAGGAGAAGCGAAGAAAAGCAAGAGCCAAGGCTTGAGGTGGAAGTGAGTATGGCCGGAGGGAGATGACTGAGAAATGGGCCCCACGGAACACAGGGTGTAAAGGACAAGGCTGGACACGGAGGGTGAGGCCAGTCATGGAGGCTTGTGAAGCTCAAATGGAAGAGCTGGGCAAGATTTCTTAAATCAGGGGAGAAGAGTTGGAGAAGGTTCTGAGGAGAAGCAGAATAGACAGTATATTTATTCGGAGGAATGAGTCTGGATGAATCTGGGGGGACAGGGCTACCCCTTAGGCTGTTGGGATTGTGAAGGCTCAGCCTCACTGGCAATCAACTCGGAGGCTCTGCCCACACCAGGACCGGAAGTGGAACTCAAGTGCCTGGATGTCCACCTGGTCCATTCACTCCAGGCGAGGTGGTTGGTAGAGAAACCAGTCACCTTGTTCTTGGTGGGCACCTAACTCTGGGCAAGGCCTGTGTGAGAGGAAAAGTGTGCTCATTTATTTTCTTTTTCTGGAGAAAACTCATTTGTTCCTTGTTGGAGGGTAGTTTCCTTCATGTGAGGCTTTTATAGAATGAGGGACATTTCTGGGAGATGCATTCTCACGGCCATACTCCCCTCACTGAGAATATCTATTGGGAGCAGCAGAGCTGAGGAGCCGAGTCCTGGAAGCTGGGCTAGGAGCTGTGGGCATGACAAGAGGGCAGGGGAGGCGGGCAGGATGGAGCGATTTTCCTTTTGGTATCAAGTCTTTCACAGGTTTATACTCATACCACCCCAGCAGTTTGATGGTGGGATTCTCATTTTGCAGGGGAAGAAACTGAGGATTAAATAACTTGGTCCAGAGCTAGTTTGAAAATCTTAGCCTGGGGCCAAGCCAGGTCAAAATTCAGACTCAGAATTCTGTTTCTCAAGGTCTCCTTGCCTCCATACAAGGAGAAAAAAAATTTTTTTGAGAAAACTCCTACACTTATAGTGAGGCATCCTATCCCAGTTTCTTTTTCTCAGATGTGTTTTGTGAGGAGGAGAAGTCTTTGTGGAAGAGAAATAAGGGGGGGACTCAGTCACGGAATCCTGGGCTTTGGAGGACAAGGCTGTGTTTGCTCAGGGCTCCTTGGACAGTCCTCAATGGAGCTTTTAGATATACATCTCTTGCTTGCTCTGCTTATTTGATAATTGGTAAATTTACTACTAGAGGAATTTGTTGGTTTTTGTTTTTGTTTTGTACACTTATTTTTTGGCTGCAAGACACGTGGGATCTTAGTTCCCCAACCAAAGCTAGAACCCTCAACTCCTACATTGGAAGTGTGGTCTTAACTACTGGCCCACCAGGGAAGTCCTTAGATGGACTTTTTACACGCCTCTACCTGGCAGAGAGGTAGTTAAAATAGTGACTGTCCCCCTGTGTTCGTTGGAAGAACTTCTTTGGCATTACATTTTAAAATTTTAAGTGACTTTATAGATTAAAGAACCTGATGAATGAAACATGTTCTTCCTACCACGTCAGTTTCACTGTGAATCTGTCAGTGCTGGTGATTAATGTTTGCACAGATGCAACCTCTGCAGGTGCAATCGTGTATAAGGCTTTTATCACTTGTTAATTTTTTCAAACACGTTTCTATGTGTTAAAATCATTTATCTATTTCACATTATTTATAGCTTCAGTATGGTCCAGCATAGTGATTTGTAATTTCCTTTACCAGTTCCTTAATTTTGGTGGGGAGTGGTGGGACTTGCCAAAGTGGGGGGCTGGTGGGGGGAGGTGAGTGGCATTAGAGGAATGGCCAAAGTTTCTTTTCTCTCTGTGAGACCATTGTGAACCCCTTTGTATAAATTTGTGTTTTGCCTTTGGGTTTTCTTGGAGGCTGTTTCCCAAAGTGGAATTACTAGGTCAAATGTTTTTGTTAGTTTGGCAGTATTTTACAAACACAGTCACCACCCCCCTTCCCCATCCCTCTAAAGATAGATATTCTTACCCTATTTGGAATATAGGATAGGAACTTTGGAACTTTCCACACTTGGAACTTGCATCCTTCTATAGTGACAGAAAAGCGGGAAGTTTGGATTCTAGTCTCTTATAATATTTAGCTTTGTATTTTGTCCAAATCATGTCAATTTTCCTCTCTATAAAATAGGGTTATGTTTACCCTTTTTATTATAATTGAAAGTCAAGTAAAATTTGGATGAAAATGTGAAGCTATGTGAAAGTACCAAGCAGTCTACAAGTGAAACTGCATATCTACCTGGGAATATGCAATCTTTAAGACAAACCTATGACAAGCCTAGACAGCGTATTAAAAAGCAGAGACATCACTTTGCCAATAAAGGTCCATATAGTCAAAGCTATGATTTTTCCAGTAGTCATGTACGGGTGTGAGAGTTGGACTATAAAGAAGGTTGAGCACCAAATAATTGATGCTTTCAAACTGTGGGGCTGGTAAAGACTCTTGAGAGTCCCTTGGGCAGCAAGGAGAGCCAACCAGTCAATTCTAAAGGAATCAACCCTGAATATTCTTTGGAAGGACTGATGCTGAAGCTCCAGTACTTTGGCCACCTGATGCGAAGAGCCAACTCATTGGAAAAGACCCTGATCCTGGGAGAGATCGATGGCAAAAGGAGAAGAGGGCAGCAGAGGATGAGATGGTTAGACAGTGCCACTGACTCAGTGGACGTGAATTTGAGCAAACTCCAGGAGATAGTGAAGGAGAGGAAATCCTGGCATGCTACAGTCCATAGAGTCACAAAAAATCAGACACGACTTAGCAACTGAACAATAGCAGCAAATCTTTGAGATAAGAACATGTGTGCGTGCTCAGTCACTCAGTCATGTCTGACTCTTTGCGACCCCACAGACTGTAGTCTGCAGAGCTCTGTCCGTGGGATTTCCCAGACAAGCATACTGGAGTGGGTTGCCATTTCCTACTTCAGGGGATCTTCCCGACCTGGGATCAAACCTGAGTCTCCTGAATTGCAGGCAGATTCTTTACCACTGAGCCACCTGGGAAGCCCAAGACAAGGGCTCTGCTGCTGCTGAGTCGCTTCAGTCATGTCCCCCCATGTATGACCCCATAGACAGCAGCCCGCCAGGCTCCCCCGTCCCTGGGATTCTCCAGGCAAGAACACTGGAGTGGGTTGCCATTTCCTTCTCCAATGCATGAAAGTGAAAACTGAAAGTGAAGTCACTCAGTCATGTCCGACCCTCAGTGACCCCCTGGACTGCAGCCCACCAGGTAGGAGGGCAGGGAAACAAATACGTACTTACTGCCTTGCAGGTATCAGGTACTTCTTAAACTTGACTTCATGTCATTCAGTCTCACTGGATCCTTATTTAACCCTGTGAGGTAAAAACCCGCTTTTCATGTATGAAAAAACTAAGGTCAGAGACAGTGTTTCCCCCAGTCACACAGCTAGGAATTAGCAGCCATGAAACTCACCCAGGTTGACTGGGGTCCGCGTTCAGGCTACATCTGGGTTAGGATCCACTGGGACCTTTCATTGTATAGGACTAGTTAACAGGCAGACCTGAAATGGTAGATGTATTAATTTGCTAGGGCTGCCATAACAAACTCCATAGATGGTGTGGCTTAAACAATGGAAATGTGTTGTCTCATAGATCTTAGAGGTTGGAAGTTCAAGATCAAGACAGTGGCAAGGCTGATTCCTCCTGAGGCCTCTCTCCTTGGCGTGTAGATGGCTATCTTTCCCCTGTGTCTTCACACAGTCGTCCCTGTGTGTCTGTGTCTTAATCTCCTCTTTTTATGAGGACACCAGTGAAACTGAATTAGGGCCCACCTCAATGACCTCATTAAAAAATTTTTTTTGTTAATTTGGCTGCGCTGGGTCTTAGCTGGGGCTTCTTTGGTGGCTCAGATGGTGAAGAGTCCGCCTGCAGTGTGGGAGCCCTGGGTTCAATCCCTGGGTTGGGAAGATCCCCTGGAGAAGGGAATGGCTACCCACTCCACTATTCTTGCCTGGAGAATCCCATGGACAGAGGAGCCTGGTGGGCTACAGTCCCTTGTGTCCTGAAGAGTCGGACCTGACTGGGTCTTAGTTGTGGCACGTGGGATCTAGTTCCCATTGGGAGTGAGGAGTCTAAGCCACTGGAGTCCCCAGTGACTTAATTTTTACTGAATTACCCCTTTAAAGCCATTATCTCCAAATATAGTCACATCCTGAGGTACTGCAGGAGGAGAAGGGGGTGACAGAGAAGGAATAGCATCATTGACTCAATGGACATGAGTTTGTGCAGACTCCAGGAGATGGTGAAGGACAGGCGTGCTTCCAGGAGGGAAGCCTGGCGTGCTACAGTCCATGGGGTCGCAGAGAGTAGGACGTGACTGAGCAACTGAACAACAGCAGGAGTTATGACTTCACCATGTGAATTTTGAAGGGATACAGTTCAGCCCATAATTATGTAAACAGAATTAACTCCTAGCTTCAGTCTACTCCAGTCAACGAAGTTATGTACATTGGATTTATCTAAAGTGGGGACTACCTTATAAACTGTATGCTACATCAACTTTACAATGGATTTACAGATTGAAAACGCTTTACCGGTTGGAGCCTCATTTATTGATGCTGTGAAGCATCTAGGAGAGATGTTATCAATATTTCAAAGAAAATGAGACTTAGGGGACTTCCCTGGTGGTCCAATGGTTAGGAATCCACCTTGCAGGGCAGGGGAGGCAGGTTCAGTTCCTGGTCTGGGAACTAAGATTCCCTGTGCTGTGGAGTGACTAAGGCTGCACGCCGCAACTGAAAGTGCATGGGCCGCAGTGAAAGATCCCCACGTGCCACAATGAAAACCCCACATGCTGCAACTGAGACCCCACACAGCCAAATAAATAAATATTTTAAAATAAAAAGTTATTTTGTAGAAGGCCTTAAAATATTAAAATAACCCTTAAAAAAAGAAACTGGAGACTTAGAGATTTTCCAGGATTCATTCATGCACAGATTAAGTTGGGGGCAATTTTATTTTACTCTTGCAAGAAAAAGTAAAACCTGATATTTGCAATACTGAATCAGTCACCAGAATGCCTCCAAAATATGTTAGACAAAAATTTAATGACACAGTGGAGTAATAACAGTTTTAAATTTTTAGAGGAAAATTCACTATAGTTCTATATCAAATATAGCTATTTCCAGTTTTGTCTATTCTTCCCAGTCTTTGGCTATTTTAATACAATTGCAATTATTGTGAGCATCATCACATATTTGGTTTCCACTGAATTTTTTGTTTTAGTTCTTATTTTGAGATAATTGATTCACCTGCAGTTGTAAAGATTAGAGAGACCCAAATGTTCCTTTTATTCACTTGCCCCCAATGGTCATATCTTAAAAATCCTACTACAACATAGCAACCAGGATGCTGACGCTGATCCTGTCAAGGCACAGAACAGTTTCATTTCGTCACCACACAGGTCCCGCATGTTGCCTTTTATAACTCCCTCCCTCCCCCAATTCTATAATTTTCTCATTTCGAGAATATCATATAAAAGGAATCTTCCAGTATGTGACCTTTGTTGGCGTAGGTGTGTGTGGGTGGGACCACAAGTTTTTCCCCATAATATTTGTTTGGAGTAGAGCAGCTGTTATCTAAAATGTTTCCCATTTTGCTAGGATGACCTTTTTCTGGTCCTGTAGCTAGAAAGAGCAAGCTTTCTGGAGCAAGAGCAGAGTGGGACTTTTTTTATCTGCACCCATTTGTGTTTCTGAGCTGGCAGCTTCTTAGCTCCAAGTCTGTCATATGTGAGGCAAAGAGAAAACCCAGGGGGCTCACTACCAGGGTCCTTGGGAACCAAAGTCCCTACATAGCGGGGCATCTTCTCTCCACCTTTCAGCATCTGCTTGTGTTTGTTTACATGCAGTATCCAGAGTCTTCATTGCACTTAGCAGAAGGGATAAGGAAAAGTATGTCTGCTCCATCTTCCTACAATCAGAAGTGTCCACTACATATTCTACCTCACAATAATATATGTTTTACAGTCTTCATAACCCAAATTTTTCTGTACTATAATTTTTACTTTATTATTATGCTTATTTTCCTGTAGTTGTTTTGATAAATGTACCAAACCAATATATTATATAAAATACTGATTAAAATTTAGTTACAGTATAGTTCCATAGGGTTTCACAGAGTCGGCCACAATTGAAGCAACTTAGTACGCACGCACAGTATAGCTGGGGTTCTAAAGAATCTGTTTCAACTTCAGATCCATAATGATCTGGTGCTGAGGCCAATTAATTCTCTCCTGTGTATGAGGTCTGTCCCTGGATGTTACAACAGCTGGAATCTGTCCAATATATATTTTTACATGGGCTTTTCTCCAGATAATTCTTTGCATTTCATACACTCTCAAAGCCTTTTCATAGCTCATCTTGCTGTGCTAACTTTGTGTGTGTTTTGTTTAGCGTGAAATTTCCTTTCCTCACATGACCGAATTCCTCCCCTTTGGTATAAAAATGCCACCTTCCATCTCAACGCAGCCTCTTCCTCCTGAGCTTCTGTGATGGACTTCTCCTGAGTTCACTGGCTCAGACCATCCTCACTTTATTATTTCTGTATTTCAAATTTCCCCTTCTAACCTACACACTTCCTAAAGGTAGAGACAGCTCTACGTTTTCCATCTTTATTTCCCCCTGCCCGGTTCATTTATTTATTCAGGCCTCTCGCACAGGCTGCAGGAATCTTAGCTCCCTAACCAGGGATTAAACCTGGGTCATGGCAGTGAAAGTGCCGCGTGCTAATCGCTGACCACCAAGGACCTCCCTTTTAAATTTTTTTTCGAAGTATAGTTGATATACAATGTTGTGTTAATTTCTGCTGTACAGCAAAGTCACTTCTACATATATACGTTCTTTTTCTTATTCTTTTCATAATAGGCCCTTGCGGCTCATGGTAAAGAATCCACCTGCAATGCAGGAGGCCTGCGTTTGATCCCTGGGTCAGAAAGATCCCCTGGAGAAGAGAATGGCTACCCACTCCAATATTCTTACCTGGAGAATTCCATGGACAGAGGAGCCTGGTGGGCTACAGTACGTGGGGTCACAAAGCGCTGGACTCGACTGAGCGACTTTCAGTTTCACTTATCACAGGATACTGAATATAGCTCCCTGTGCTATTCAGTAGGACTTTGTTGTTAATCCCTTTTTCCACGTCTGATGTTCTTACTGATATAACTCAGTATATGATGGTGAATAGATTAACATATGAATAAATCATCTGATCTGATCCCCTACCTCATGTGTTGTGAGGCAGACAGATATTACTGTTTTCTCTCCCCAGGGTGTCCTCATACCCCCTTTCTATTGTGTGTTTATATCTGACCTTGGGGAATTCAGGTAGAGTTCAAGGAGCCAAGCTTTTGAAGTCAGACAAGTTTGAGCTATAATCCTGGCTTCATCTCTTGCTGTGACTTCAAGTCTCTCAATTTCTTGAACCTCTGTTTTCTCCTCTATAGTGTGGGGACAAGAGCATCTGCCTTTCAGAATTGTGCAGAGTTAAGTAAAATACTCCTTTCTGCCTGTTCACTCTTAAGCCTTTGCACTGAAGAACTGGCCATCACTTGGGAATTCTCTTTAAAGCCTTTAGAAACTCATTCTTTATTCATTAATTTGTTCCTACCTCCATCTGCCCCCACCCTCCCCAGAGAAAAGGTGCCGAGCTTTGAGGCTCCTGAGTCTCTCCTGAGAGGTTTCTGAACCTCCGCAGATAGCGTGGATCCTTCTGTATGCTCCCTGAGGAGGAAGAACAATAGCTCTGCAGACAATGTGACTGTTGGATGGTGCACCGTGAAATGATTCTCTTACCATGCTAAAGGAGAGGACCATATCTCTCCTTGACTTTGTTTAGAAGTGTTCTCTTGCTTATTCAGATATCCTCACCAGTTTTTCAGCACTCTTTCTAAGGTGGGAAAAGAACAAGGTCTAACTCCCTGCTTGGCCTTAATTATTTACACGTCATGGAATAATCAATGGTTTACTTTTTATTTTGTTATCAGAATGCCAGCAAGATCCATTCTTTGGATCCAAGACTGACTATTTATGGCTTTTTAGATTGTTTGACCTTCAGCATGGATGTGACTGAAATAGACTCAGGATGTAAAAAAAATCTATGCACACCCGCCCCACTGTGCACTCTCTCAGGAAAGGAGCTGTAATTCATCTTCACGGGTAGATCAATGCTGCTGTGCTCTCAGGGGTGGGCAATTTTTACACAGCGATTGTACGCATAGCGCTTACACCTGGGGGATGCTGAGCTATTTCAACTATTTCTTTGGCCATTTGAGGAACATAAATCTGTATATTTCACCAACAGTCAAGGATGTGTTCAGATACAGAAGGCAGGAGGATGTGTGGGTGTCTCGTGGCTACTGTAACAAACCACTGCAAGCCTGGTGGCGTAAAACAACAGAAATGTATTCTCTCACAGTTCTGGAGGCCAGAGGTCTGGAAGCTCCCAGCTTCTGGTGGCAGCCCCCACTGTCCTGGGCTGAGACTCCAGTCTCTGCCGCCTTCACATCACCTTCTCTTCTTTGTGTCTCCTCCCCCTCTTTGGTCTGTCTCAGTCCTCCCCCTGCCTTTCTCATAAATCCATTTGTCATTGAATTAAGGATTTACCTGGATAATCCACAGCTCCAGATCCTTAACGACATCTGCAAAAATCATTTTTCCAAATAAGTTCACATTCACAGGTTCCAGATCAGACATGCGTATCGTTTTGGGATCTTTGCTTTAGTCTACCACAGAGGACTAAGAATGACTTCAAACTGGAAGACTTAGAGATAATTTCTCTTTAGCTTCATGCATTGATGTTTCAGGCACAGAAACGTTTCTGTGAGCTGACATACTTGACAGTTCCTGGGAAAATACAGAAATGGTTATGTTACTATATAAGCACTGTAATTCTGATTATTGCTCTAATTGCAATAGTGAAAGCTCACTGATGGTAAATCTTTTGCAATGGCATGGCTTCTAAGACTCAGATATGCAAAGAACCCTTAATTGTTTCTCTATAATTTCTATCTCAAGCTTCATTTACCTGATCAAAACTTAGTCAAGCCACTTCTAAAAAACTCAAACCCCTTCAGTGACTTCTCAGTCCTTTCAGATTTAAAGTTAGCTAAGGATTTCGCCTACTCCCTTTCTTCTCCATAGGATTAATTCTGAAGTTCAGGCTTAGGCCAGCTATAGACTGTAGTCATTATGAGTAAGCCTATGAACCCACACTGAAAGTAAAGTGAAAGTGTTAGTCACTCAGTTGTGTCCAATTCTTTGTGACCCCGTGGACTGTAGCCTGCCAGGCTCCTCTGTCCGTGGAATTTTCCAGGCAAGAATACTGGAGTGGATTGCCATTCCCTTTTCCAGGGTATCTTCGTGACCCAGGGATCGAACCCAAGTCTCCTGCATTGCAGGCGGATTCTTTAATGTCTGAGCCACCAGGGAAGTTCCACACTGCCTTCATTGAAAGCCAGCATCTCTACTTAGAATCTTGCGCAATCTTGGTGCTGTAGATTGGGTTCCTGGGGAGCAAACTATGCGATGCAGGAGGTTGGTTAAGGAGTGCCCTTGGGATCAATACTTTTGACTGGGAGTGGACAGAAGAAGATATCCAATTGTGACGCAGGCCCAAAGACAGCTGTGGCCAACCCCATATCCTGCTCTGAAGCTAGGATAAGCCTTCTGAGCTGTCCCAAGTTGGGCTGAAATGGCCAGGTCTTTATACTCCCTCACTGATCAGTCACTGGTTGTGGGCTGCTCTGGGAAGTGATATAATCTCAGGCAAGGCAACTCTTTGCAGCTGAGACAACTTCTTCAGGGACTGATAGGTGAATGCTATCTGCCAGTAGGTACCCCTCCCATCCCCACTCTATAGCTGCAGATCTGGTAATGCACTATAGTATCCACTACAGTGTATCACACTGCTTGGCTCTACTTCTCCATCTGTGTTCCAGGAAGAGCTATGTCAGGGTGCCCGCACAGTTTTTCTCCTGGGGGAAATTTACAAGCAGAAGGTTTATGGGATGAACGACAGCATCCATCTCTGAACTGGCCCCTGGACCATGCTGACATTCGTTATCCCCTTCCTCTACTCAGGGAGATGGTGAAGGACAGGGAAGCCTGGCGTGCTGCTGTCCACAGGGTCGCAGAGAGTCAGACGTGACTGAGCGACTGAACAGCAGCTACTACTCGCTATAAGCAACCTTGGCTGACACCTTCGCTGTATTGTGCTGGCATAACACAGACTCTCCCTCTCAGGGGCTCTGAGCCCTGGTCACTAAGCCCGTCGTAGGCTGGAATTCCTGCCTCGGTTCATGTTGTGTCTGAACTGGACAAGGGAGTGCCGAGAGGCGTTCAAGTGGATCCTCCCCACCTGCATTATATTAGTCTGTGTCAATCATCCCTGCAGAATGGCGCCTCCCCTCTTTCCTGGTGGCGCCTGGGTACCAGGAGCAAAGGTACGCAGGTAGCAGTCACCGCCTCACCTTCAGTGGAGTCCTGCTCTGTCCACTAGAAGAGGTGTCCTCCTTTTGGGAGCCATGAGTTGCAGAGCCCAGAGCTGGAGGGACAGAAGCACAAGTTCCCCATGTGGGTCACCGAGTGTGATGGTAAATGACGCTGCTGCTTGGTTCCTGGACCCTGTATTCTTCCTTTGGGGGAACAGCTCTGAACAAAATTTTGATTAAAAATGAGTACTGCTTTTCAAATATACAGGGGATATTCAACAAGATAGACTATTTTGTATAGACTATATGCAGGAGAATTAAAATATACAGATATGTTCTCTGATATAAAATAATTAGCATGCAGTAACAAAAACATATGCAGCATGTCACTGAATAGCTAGAAATGAAACCTAAATAATCCATGGGAAAAAAGAGAAGTCACAAAGAAAATTAGAATATATTTTGAACTGAATGAGAATGTAAACAGAGCCCATTAAAATTTGAGGGATGGCACTAAAGAGCTATATAAAACTCAAGTGCTTTTATTATTAGACCCAAAGAGGGGCTTAAAATCAGTGACCTAAACTTCCACCTTAAGAAGCTAGAAAAAGAAAACTAAAGTCAAAGGTATATAGATGAAAGAATTGAGCAAACATATGCTTATCAATGAGAAAGGAAATAAACACGCAAAATGCAAACTGTTAGTGAAACTGAATACTGTTTATTGGGAAAGATTGAGAAAGAAGGGTGTTGTACTGGGGGCATCCTATTATCTGAAATTATCGCTATCAAGCTTTTTTTTTTAAAATGATTTACTTGGTGGCATCAGATCTTTATTGCAGCACGTGGGCTCTCTAGTTGTGGCTCACTGACTCCAGAGCGCGGGCTTAGTAGTCGCGGCACATCGGTTTAGTTGCCCTGCGGCATGTGCAGCCTTCCTGGGCCAGAGATGGAAGCCATGTCCCCTGCATTGCAAGGCTGATTCTTAACCCACTGGACCACCAAGGAAATCCGTGCTCTCAAGCTTTGGTATCTAATTTGCCACAAATCCTGAGCCCCATTCCTGGCCCAGAGTAATCACAGGGCATTCTTCCCTCTAATCCTTTCACGTGGGTCTCTCCCAATCACGGAGTGTCCTCACATGGGTGCCCTCTCAACGCTCTGCTGAATACTTGAGGACGACCCCCTGCAGGTCTCCGGCTTCTCTCCCTGGGCAGCAGTGTGTTCTGCAAACGCCAGCCTCCTCAGGCTCTTTAGATTTGCAGAACTGCCTTTCCAACCTAGAGAGCCTGCCAGTTACCCCTGGGTCCCCCTCCCTGTACGGTGTCTTGGAAACTCTCAAGGCTTCATCCGAGGCCACCGTTGGGCTTGCTTTGTCTATTTCCTATCTCAGGAATCACAGTCCTTCTCTGTCTGATGTCCACTGTCTCGAAAACCATTTTTCATGTATTTTGTCCAGGTTTTGGTTGTTTCATTGGGGAAGAAAATTGAGGTAGAAGCAGAATTTGAGGTTTTCTAAACCTAAAGGCAAACTTTTTTTAAATCTTTGTTTACAAAGGTATACTTTATCAACTTGCTGTAGGTCTCAGCATAAGAGAAAAGGGTTTACTGGAAAGCAAGTTCAAGCTAGTATATTCCAAAGTCAAAGTTATAAATCATATTTTATCAGGTCATGCAGACCCATGTAATTCAGAAAGAATTTTCCCTATTGTTTCTTCATGATTCTTTTCCTTTTGGGGCAGCCTCAGTCAAGAATTTTTCTGGCCTACAGAGCAAAGGCTCACAGGTTAAAGTAATGGCAGGAAAATAACAAAAGCAAAGAAATTATTTAACAATATCACCTCTGATTCTGCCAAAATGATGACTCATGCAATTTCTTTTTTTTTTCTCATGCAGTTTCTTTCACTGTAATCAGGTTTTATTGTCCTAATCAAGGAAGAAATACAGAAAGATTCTCTTGGGGTCTAAACCCTATTTATTCTCGGCTTTATTTTGTAAGGGAAATTGCTTAACTAGACACAGGAGTCCTTTGAGAAACAAAATTGTCCAATTTCAGGATCTTTCAGAGCAGCCTAAGGAGAGCTCACTGTACCCCTGGCAGCTTCCTCCCCTCGGTGTGTGAGATTCGTTTTTTCTTGCTTTAATGTGGAGAGAGTTTAGTTTGTGTTTACACGTCTGAGTCTCTGACAGGCTTCCCAGGTGGCCCAGGGGTAAAGAATCTGCCTGCAATGCGGGAGGCACAGGTTTGATCCCTCGGTGGGGAAGATCCCCCGGAGAAGGGCATGGCAAACCACTGCAGTATTCTTGCCTGGGAAATCCCATGGAAAGAGCCTGGCGGGTTACAGTCCATGGCGTCACAAAGAGTCGGACACAACTGAACAACAGCTGAGTCTCTGAAGCCCAGACTCAGTCTCTGTAGCACGGCAGGCACTTTGACAATGCCCTCACTGAGGGGAGAGAAAAAACCCATTCCCCTCAATCTCACTCTCTGGGCACCACGGCGGAAGCAGAGCTAGAACTCTGAGCATGTGAGCCCTTTCAGCATCTCAGTGGTATTGAGCTGACCTAGAAATAAAAGTCCCAGCTTCTTTAACATTGTAGGAGAATGGGTGCTTGGAAAAAGTGGATTTCATTGCGATATGCTGCATATTCATTTTGGTTCACCTCCAAATGGCTAAGGACAAGAATGTGATATTCAGCAGAAGCCAGTTATCACTATCATAGAAAGAATGTCATGAGATACAAGAAGGAATCTGACATTTTATTAAAAATATTGTTCTACTGTTACTTAAGAAAAAAATGTGTTTGTTGTACATAACTTCAAACACAGCCGCATAGAAGTTCTTGGCATTTGGTGAAATATGCATATGTGTCCTGCAGAGTTACAATTGCACATGACGTGATTTATCTTCTGATACAATATTGTTTGGGCTTCCCTGTGGCTCAGATGTTAAAGAATCTATCAGTAGGAGACCCGGGTTCAATCCCTGGGTTGGGAATATCCCCTGGGGTAGGGAATGGCTACCCACTCCAGTATTCTTGCCTGGAGGATCCCATGGACAGAAGAGCCTGGTGGACTACAGTCCAGGGGGTCAACTAAGCGACTAAGCACACACACTATATTGTTTGGATATACACATCACAAGTTCTGATAAACGTAAGCACTCTTTTTTTTTTTTTTTTCAAGAAGGTATTAAATCTTTTATTGATTACACATGATAATGGATGATACACAAGCTTCATTCCCATCTATAACTTTATCTGGTACCATAATTCAATTTAGATATATTGCATAGGATGTGCCAACAATCATTAATAACCAAAAAAAAATTTAAAAAACTCCATGACTTTGCATGGGTGACCCTTTTAATGGTGAACTCCAGGTCACAACACAGTACTGTCAGTTCAACTACACCAAGGTTCTGAAGACAACAGCTTCTCCACCAAGCAGGTTTGTAAATAAATTTCAAATGAACCTGGCATCACCCTGAAGGAATTCTAACTTCACACTGTTGGGGTAGTTTACCAAAATGGCTTCAGAGTAGACTAACTTTACACAGCACATTAAAAAAAAAAAAAAAGACATTTATTCAGCGTCATGATCAGACTATTACATTTAGCAATCAACAGCATGGGTGCAAAAAAAAAAATCTACATTAAAACCCTTTGTTGGAATGCTTTATACTTTCCACAGAACAGAAACTAAAATAACTTGTTATACAATTAGTCACAAGTACAGTCCTCGAGTTTTTTGCCCATAGACATGAGTATTGTCTAAAACATGTCTTCTTTGTAGCAGCTAGGCCCTGCCACCACTGTGCTTGGCTGAGTTCACAAATCTGTTGTAACCTGTAGCTTCCCTGTCACTTCTCTGGCTCTCCTCTCCTGCTAAGCTTTGTTTCCTGGCAGTAATTAAAACCTTCTGCCACTGCCATAGCTACTGCTGCTGCTGGAGCCACCGTAGCCACCTTGGTTTCGTGGTTTGGCAAAGTATTGGCCTCCACCACCATAGGGGCCAGAACTTCTTCCTCCAAAGTTTCCTCCCTTCATGGGTCCAAAATTTGAAGATTGATTGTTGTAATTACCAAAATCATTGTAGCTTCCGCCACCTCCAAAATTGCTTCCGTCATTACCAAATCCATTATATCCATCCCCACTGCCACCATATCCGCCACCACCGCGGCTGCCACCAAAGCCACCTTGACCACTGAAGTTTCCTCCACGACCAAAGTTGTCATTCCCACCAAAACCACCTCCACGACCGCCACCAAAGTTTCCAGAACCACTTCGACCTCTCTGGCTGGATGAAGCACTAGCCATCTCTTGCTTAGACAGGGCTTTTCTCACTTCACAGTTGTGGCCATTCACAGTGTGGTATTTCTGAATGACAATCTTGTCTACGGAGTCATGGTCATCAAAGGTTACAAAAGCAAAACCTCTCTTTTTGCCACTGCCTCGGTCAGTCATGATTTCAATTACTTCAATTTTCCCATACTGTTCAAAATAATCTCTCAGGTGATGTTCTTCAGTGTCTTCTTTAATGCCACCAACAAAAATCTTTTTCACAGTTAAGTGGGCACCAGGTCTTTGAGAATCTTCTCTTGAGACGGCCCTCTTTGGTTCCACAACTCTTCCATCCACCTTGTGTGGCCTTGCGTTCATGGCCGCATCCACCTCCTCCACCGTGGCGTATGTGACAAACCCAAAGCCTCTGGAGCGCTTGGTGTTTGGATCCCTCATTACCACACAGTCTGTGAGCGTTCCCCATTGCTCAAAATGGCTCCTCAGACTCTCATCGGTTGTTTCAAAGCTCGATCCTCCGATGAAGAGCTTCCGCAGCTGTTCGGGCTCTTTGGGAGACTCTGATTTAGACATGACGGCAGTGGAGGTGGGGAAGACTTCAACGATGCTTTCTCGGCGGCGTCCACAGGCAGAAAGCCGTAAGCACTCATTTTCAATTCCGATACTCTAGGTGCAGTTTGCCTGTACACAGTTGAGCTGATGGTCCTAAGATGAGCTCCTCTTAGCATTAGCAGAGCAGTTGCTGAACCTCTGGATTTCCAGGTGGTATTTCTTTCTCTTGATGCACTCTGTCATGGCCTACTCTTTGTGACCCCAGAGACTGTAGACCTCCAGACTGCTCTGTCAATGAAATTCTCCAGGCAAGAATGCTGAAGTGGGTTGCCATTTCCTTCCCTAGGGGACACCTACAAAACCCTAAGGATACTGAGGTTTAGGAGGTAAAAGCCAGTGTATTCATTCAGCTGAAGAATCAAATTTATACATAACACAATAGTATCGGAAAATCTTTAAATTACCACTCTTTCAAAATCTGTCCCAACACAGCGTGTTCTTGTTTTGGGAACAAAAAGGAGAAAGACAGCTGTTGAGTATATGTTTCTCGTTGTGATGGAGACCGTGATGGTTGTGGGGGGATGAGGATATATGGGAAGTTTCTGTGCCTTTCACTCGGGTTTTTTCCCGCTGCACTGTATCTTCATTGCTGCACAAAGGCTTTCTCTAGCTGCTGCAAGTGGGGCTACTTTCTAGTTGTGGCGTGGGGGCTCAGTAGTTGTGGCACACGGGCTTGGTTGCCCCACGGCATGCGGCATCTTCCTAGACCAGGCATCTAACCCGTGTACCCTGCACTGAAAAGCAGGTTCTTAACCACTGGACCCCCAGGGAAGTCCACCTACTCAGGTTTATTATGAAACTAAAACTACTCTAGACGCTATCCTAACTGAAAAAATTACATTTAATATTAAATACGGAAACGAAGGTCAGTCCTACACCCGATCAAAACCCTTCTTTAATAATCTGATTATAGAATGCTGATATAAGTTATTTTACAAAATACTTGAAGGAGGCATAAATCAAGTGGCATTCCTAAATGAGCATTTTGAAAGGAAATAAGTCGACCAGCCTCTGAAGGTCAAACAGCACTTGCTACCCTGTCATCCTGTCCCTCATCCGGCTACGGCTGGACCGTGACCCTGTGTTGACATCACTTTGTGTCAGGACTTTTGGACTTCTCCATATTGTTTTCCTTGAAGCCTGAGGATCCTGTTGTGTTCTGATAAGAGTAGGATTTCCATGGAGCCCCAGATGACTAGTGTATTCATTTGCTAGGCTGCCATAACAAAGTGCAATACACCAGGGACTTCAACAGCAGACATTAATTGTCTCCAAGTTCTGGAGGCTGGAGTCCAAAATGATGATGCCGAGAGGACTGAAGTCTCTCTCCTCAACTTGTCGGCTGGCTGTCGTCTCCCTGTGTCTTCGCCTGATCTACCCTCTATGGGTCTGTGTCCTGATCTCTTTTTATGAAGGCACCAGTCATTGGATTAGAGCCCACCCCAGTGGTTCAGACAGTACAGAATCTGCCTGCAATGCAGGAGACCTGGTTCAGTCCCAGGGTCTGGAAGATCCCCTGGAGAAGGGAACGGCTACCCACTCTAGTATTCTGGCCTGGAGAATTCCATGGACAGAGGAGCCCAGCGGAAGTCCACGGGATCACAGAGAGTCGGATATGACTCAGCAACTAACACTTCAACTTTCCAGTGAACTCAATTTTTTTTAATGTTTTACTATATTTTGTTAATTTGGCCATGTGGCATAGGGATCATAATTCCCCAACTAGGGTTGGAACCCACGCCCCTTGCATTGGAAGCGCAGAGTCTTAACCACCAGACCACCAGGAAAGTTCCACCAGTGACCTCATTTTACCTTCATTCCCTCTTTAAAGGCTCTTTCTCCAAATACAGTCACATTCTGACGTAAGGGAGTTAGAGCTTCAATATATGGATTTTGAGAGGACATGATTCACAAGCTAAAGGTTCTGCCCAAGCTAAAGGTCTCTGGGCTGTGCCAGGAAACTTCATGAGCACTCTGTGTCAGAGTCTGACTTTTTTTGAGGTGGAATGCTCTTTTTTGTTTACAGATGGGACAGGTAGTTTGGAGATATATTTAATCAAGAGTCTGCAAGTACATGTTTGCAGTGATAAATGAGGAAACTGGAAAGGATGCTGAGTTGGTCCCATCTTCATATTCATCCAAGGAGCTGGCACATGCATCGTACCCCTTTCCTTTCTGAAATTTACATAGAAAAGGTCTTCTAGGGTGATCTTGATAAAAGGTTTATTCTACTTGGATGTCTGTCCTGGAAAAATTATGTGAATTTGAAAATGAGTACTAAGATGAAATGAATGCCCAATAAGATAAAGAAGATACAGAATTCCAGAGATCAGCTGAATTCTGGGGCTCAACACTGCAGCCTCTTCTCTCATATGTGAGCTCATCTTTCAGAGAGCTCATACTTTAACTCATACTTTCCAATAAAGGCAGAAGAAACATTTTTTTTTAAAAAAAGCAAAAATCCTTTATTATACAGATCCTATCCTGATTATTGAGCTTCCCTTGTGGCTGAGCGATAAAGAATTCTCCTGCCAATGCAGGAGACACAGGTTCGATCCCTGAGTTAGGAAGATCCCCTGGAGAAAGGAATGGCTACCCACTCCAGTATTCTTGCTTGGAAAACCCCATGGACAGAGGAGCCTGGCAGGCTCCAGTCCACGGGAGTCGGACATGACTGAGTGCCTAAGCAACAACACAGCACTGATTATTAATTAGCACCTATACTGTGAACTCTGGCTGCCTTGTATTCTGCTCTCTGTGCATTTAAAGAATTTAACATCACAATGACCGCCAGTAGAACCGGGTAGAGAAATACAAAGTGTGCTTGGAACACCTTGAGACAAGGATGTAAGGAGGTTCTCACTAAATAAGGAAGGAAGAAAAGGAGACCTAAGAAGGGAGGGAGGGAGAGAGGAAGGAAAGAGAGAGAGGAGGGAGGGAGGAGAGGAGAGATGTGTGGGGAGAAAAGGGGAAAAGAAGGAAGGAGGGAAGAAAAAGGAAGGGAGGGAGGAAGCAAGTTATAGTCACAGACTTTAGAGTGAAAGTTCGAAGGGTTTTCTGATTAACTCAGAACCAGAGCTTGCCTGCCCTTCCTCCATCTTGCCCAGCCCCGAGGACGCTCCAAAGGGCCCACACCTGGGCCTCGGAACAGAGTGAGCGTCTGAATGCCAGCCCGCTGGAGGCCAGGCACCATGAGCTGGGAAAATAAAGCAACCCACTGAACAAATTTATTTAATGGAAACTTCCAAAAGGCACGATAGCTTTTTCCATTCAGTACATTTTGCTACAATTCCTTGTGCTTTTATTTTTTTTTTTTTAAGGGAGCTTGGGCTCTTTAAAACCAGGAATCCCAGGCCTTCTTTGTGAAGCTCTTCACTCTTTCAGCAGGAGCCTGGATGAGAGCCCACCACTATGGTTTCTGATGTCTGGGCCACGGCAGGGCTTCCATCCTGCACGGGGCCACGCGCTGACTGCCTGCCTGTTGAAATGTTGCTTCTGTACAACGAGGGCTCTCGGGAAGCTCTGCTCCAGAACCAAGGTATTTCTTAAAGAAAATGAGATATGAGTTCTCATAACCGGCTGTACCAACTGAGAGGCTGGTGCATAGCAGCAAATAGTTTAATATTTTCACTAGCTTGTTTTCTAGAGGTAACTGGGTACCAAGGGGTCATAGCTTGTGTGAATCTGAAAGGCCTTCATCTTTACCTGCTGGGGTCCAGCAAGCATATTTACAGAGCTTTTATTTAAAAACTCTGAGCGTCTCTAAGTCTCAAACTATAAGAAATCGTCTTCTTAATGTATTTTTATTGTCTATTGTTTTGAATTTGATTAGTAAAAACAAAATGTGTTCTGGGTAGCCCACTTTCCTCTATCGTGTTCTCAATTCCTTCAGGTGTTTTATATATATTCTCTAAGTTTGAATCGGAGGGATTCATCACAGATACTGTAGTATATCATTTGGGGATTTTACCTTAAAGTTTTGAGAGCCCTGAAACAGAAACATGCGTGGGAGGAAATTTCTGGCTAGTTCAGGTTTAAACGTCTGAAGTCTTACAGTTGCAGCCTCTTAAGCTTAGGCCTGAAGATTTTTTTGGGCCTGAAAATTGTTGAGTTTTTTGGTGATAGTACAATTCTAAAATATTAATTTGATGTGTCACCCCTATGAAAAAATTGCGAATGAGATATTTTACCTTAAAAAAAAAATCAAGTCTTTGAAATCTGCTCTCTTACAGTGATAGTGCATCTAAATTCTGACTAGCCACGTTCCTGGTGCTCATAACTTGTTTTGGACAGCATAGTTCTCAACACGGTTCTCAAGCCTGCCTTATTTGTTTGCTTCCTCCCCCTCCAGCCTCTCTCTGCTTCAGATTACTGAGAGCTACCTAGAGGCTGAGTCAGCAACAGTGCTGAGTGGACGGAGGTTCTCCTAAGCTGATTTTTGCTTAGGACTCAGTCATTAAGAAGCCCGGATATACCAGCAAAGCTTCTAGGGTTTAGGTTCCTGGTTTAGCGTCTGCAGTGACACAGTATTGTAAATCAACTATATTTCAATTTTAAAAGATATAGAGAATATATTCAAATGTATTACATGTGAATAATTAGTTGAAATGGATCCATTCCTTTAAAAAGTAGAGTCTATCAAAATTGATAAGAAAATTGAAAACCAAATCATCCTAAAACCAGTTAAAAGCTGAATCGCTAATTACGAAGAAGCATAATCAGGTGTGTTTTTTTCTGGCTCCAGCACATGAGCCGTTCACGTATTTCAGAAATTGAGCCTTTGTCTGTTGCGTTGTTTGCAAATATTTTCTCTCATAGCGTGGATTTGTCTTTTCATTTCATTGATGATCCGCGTCTTTTATTTCTGCAGCATTGGGAGTTGTGCTCCTTCTTTCATTTCTAGTATTATTTATCTACCTTTCTTAGGAAATTACTTGAGAGTGTTCGCCAGAAAAACAAGGATGTGAAACCAGGAAGGGGGAAAACATGAAATTAATGTTCTGGGAGGTTAAGAAGAGAAGTCCTGGGAGATGGCTATGCTGTGGACTTCGGAAGTTCCAGCCCATAAGGGAGAAAAGGACCAGGGCCAGGGGCACAGAATGCAGAGCTTGCTTCAGTTCAGTTCCGTCGCTCAGTTGTGTCTGACTCTTTGTGACCCCCATGGAATGAGGTCAGGCTTCCTTCTCCATCACCAACTCCCAGAGCCTACACAAACTCATGTCCATCGAGTCAGTGATGCCATCCAACCATGTCATCCTCTGTCATCCTCTTCTCTTCCTGCCTTCAGTGTTGCCTAGCATCAGGGTCTTTCCAAGTGAGTCAGTTCTTTGCATCAGGTGGTCAAAGTATTAGAGTTTCAGCTTCAGCATCAGTCCTTCCAATGAATATTCAAGATTGATTTCCTTTAGGATTGACTGGTTTGATCTCCTCATAGTCCAAGGGATTCTGAAGCATCTTCTCCAACACCACAGTTCAAAACCATCAGTTCTCCGGAGCTCAGCTTTCTTTATAGTCCAACTCTCACATCCATATATGACTACTGGAAAACCATAGCTTTGACTAGACGGACCTTTGTTGGGAAAGTAATGTCTCTGCTTTTTAATATACTGTCTAGGTTACCTAACCTAGAGCATGCCTAACAGGTTGAAAAAATATTGAGAATATAGCCACAAATAATTAAAGAAAGGAAAGAAAGTTAAAAGGGATAAAATTGCACAAGAAATATATGAGGCAACATAAAATGTGACATAATTATAAGGAGTTAATGGGGTGTGGAAATAGAGTGTGTTACTTTTCCCTGATGTTAGAAATACTCTCTTTCAAGTGGCCTGATGATGTAAAATTAAATCCATAGAGAAATTAATGTGATTCCAACACACTATGCAGCCCAGCATGGGAAAATATTTGCATAATAATGATGATGAAATGCTTTCTTTTATTGGTTTCCACTTCTAGAGTGAGCGTATGAATGGGGAATGCTTTGAAAGACAGAAGTGAAGTTTAATAAGCCTTGAAGACATATATATATAAAAGTGAAACTACAGCTATCATCATAACACACATCTTTGTACATCTGTCCCATCATTTCTTTAGGATAAATTCTCAGGGCCTGGGTAGCTGCAAATATGATGTGTACATTTATAATTAATATACTGCTAAATCACCCTCCAGAAAAGGGTACTAATTTATTCTTGCCCAATATGTCTCCCTCCTCCCACCTACTTCAGCATTTCTAGAAAGTTCTCAAAATTCTGTTAATGCAAGTTGGTGTGCCCAACACACAGTGAGGCCAAACTGAAATGGAGTTTGGAGCAGAGAAGGATTTGTTGCAGGGCCATGCAAGGAGATGGGTGGCTTATGCCCTAAAACCCCCAGCTCCCCAGAATTTCTGCCAAGCATTTAAAACAATACTTTATCTAGAAGAAAAAAATTTATTTATTTTTGGCTATGCTGGGTTCTCATTGCTGCATGCGGGGCGTTCTCTATTTGCAGTGAGTGGGAGCTGTTCCCCAGGTGCAGCGCTCAGTTTTTCATTGCAGCGGCTTCTTTTGTTGTGGCACTGGGCTCTAGGGCATGGGGGCTTCAGTAGCTGTAGCCACAGACTTAGTTGGGCCCCCCTCCCCTGCATGTGGGATCTTCTCAGACCAGGGGGTGTACCGGCATGTCTTGCATTGGCAGCTGAATTCCCAACCACTAGAGCACCAGGGAAGTTCTCTCCCAAATACTTTGAAGAGCCAGGTGAGGCAGGGCACGTTGCAGGATACTTTTGTTGCAGGATAACTTTGTGACAGGCTGATGATGAGGAAACATGAGGGTGATGTCACAGGGTCAGTCATTAGGCTCCAGGAGGCCTGGGCCTAGGTGCTCACAGTCATCACGTAGTTGACATCTTCCATTTTGCTGGGGGATTTCACATCTGAGAAACAATGCAGGAAATAGGCATCAAACACTGTTATCTAGGTACTTCAGAGAGAAGCTAAAGCAGAGAATATGGGGAAAGTCCTATAGGGTCCTGCTTGGTTACAGTTCTGGTCCATTGATGGTTGTGACCCCATGGACTACAGCACGCCAGGCTTCTCTGTCCTTCACTATCTCCCGGAGTTTGCTCAACTTCATGTCCATTCAGTCAGTGATGCTATCCAACCATTTCATCCCCCTCTCCTCCTGCCCTCTATCTTTCTCAGCATCAGGATCTTTTCCAATGAGTTAGGTGGCCAAAGTATTGGAGCTTCAGCATCAGTCCTTCTAATGAATATTCAAGAATGATTTCCTTTAAGATTGACTGGTTTGATCTTGCAGTTCAAGGGACTCTCGAGAGTCTTCTCCAGCACCACAGTTTGAAACTGTCAGTTCTTTGGTGCTCTATCTTCTTCATCGTAAAACTCTCACATCCATACATGACTACTGGAAAAATCATAGCTTTGACTATACAGACCTTTGTCAGCAAAGTGATGTCTCTGCTTTTTAATACGCTGTCTAGGATTGTCATAGCTTTTCTTCCAAGAAGTAAGCGTCTTTTAATTTCACAGCTGCAATCACTGTCCACAGTGATTTTGGAGCCCAGGAAAATAAAATCTGTCATTGTTTCCATTTTTTCCCCTTTTGTTTGCCATGAAGTGATGGGACTGGATGCCATGATCTTAGTTTTTTGAATGTTGAGTTTTAAGCCAGTTTTTTCGCTCTCCTCTTTCACCCTCATTAAGAGATTTTTAAGTTTCTTTTCACTTTCTGCCATTAGAGTGGTCTATTTTCCAGCCCTGTTATACATGTTTTCCCCATATCACTATTTATTGGATTATTTCAAAGGATTTGTACATTAGAGGGGAGGTGAAGTATGTGTCCTCAAATTACCATATTGAAAGCAGGAGTCCCCTGCCAGATTTTTTAGATGTAAATTGTTTTTTTCCTTCCCGATTACAAACTAATGCATGCTCATTGGAGAAACAGTGAAGTGAAGAGGAAACACTCAGTGCCTCTGAGAGTTTGCAAAGGCACAGAGATACAAGAAAATTGGCCAGGGTTGTCTGTTCTGTGAATGGAGATTTCTCATCTGCCAGGACCGAGAAACGGGAAAGAAACGGTCTCTTTTTCCCTCCTACTTGCCAAAATTATTGAGAGACAAAAAGATTGTTCAGTTTTGCCTCATAATTTTCCCAATGAAGCAGCAAGGTTTTATTTGGTATTTTTGAATGATTGCAGGTGCTCCTATAATTGCACTTTGCCTAATGTCTTTCTTTGGCCTCTTTTGTGCTGCTGAAACGTCAGTCAATACCCTAGATCCCCACTGATCCTCCTGTTCCTTCACTCAGCAAGATCATTCCACTGGTTAATTTAGAACTGCTAATGACTGAAAAATCTATATAGAACGTAGCTTATGTCAGCCTGTGCCATTTGTGTCGTGGTCCGTGCACGGGTTGGAAAAGAATTTCCAGGCAGGAGACAGAATGAGAGGGAGATAAAGTTCATTAGAGTGGGAGACGCTGATAGAAGAGTGGGCCAGCTCAAGGGAGAACTGAAGTTGCACAAGGGTCCTTAGTCCACTTTTATACCCAGGGTACAAGAGTGGGAAAGGGGTCCTGAGGGTCATTTGCTGATTGGATGAGGCATGCATACTGAGTGGAAGAAGAGCAAAGCAAATACCTTCTCCCACTGGGGTAGGAGGGGAGACGGGTTATAATGCTCAGGAGGACCCGAAAACCGTTACTAGTTGCAACATGGTGGAGGGAAGGAGAGTAAGGTTTTCCCTTGCCTGCATTGCAAGACTCTCCACGGTTTTATCTCCTCTTTCATCTTTGGGTCACCACAACTTGGGTGCCACCAACATGGGGAGAGAAAAGGAACTTGGCAAGGCCAACTAATCTGGGTTTGATTTGTAAAAACTGATATCACTGGTTGCTCCTGCACCCCTGTGGGAACTTGACCCCGTGGACTAAAAAAGATGCGCAGTGTGAGAGTGTGAGTTACATTTTATTTGGGGCAAAATGAGGACTGCAGCCCAGGAGAGAGCACCTCAGATAGTTCTGAGAAACTGCTCCAAAGTAGTAGTGTGGGGGGAAGTCAACTTTCAGTGAAGGGGGAGTTCAGTGCAATCAAGCGCTTACTTTCAAGATTTTCTGCCAGTGTGAGGAACTGATGTCATCATGAAGGGATTTAGTGCTTTTCTAGATATAAGGAGATGCAAGGATTAGGATCATGAAGTCAGTTCCTGAAAATATCCATCTAAAGACCTGATCCATCCATTTCCCTGGAGCACAAAGTGCCTCCTTCTCCACTCTGAATTCCCTTCAGGGTGTCTTGAAGGTCAACAGCTGCAGCAGAACAGGGTTCAGTCTCTGCAGGGGCAGGTCGCAAATGCCCTTGGCAAGCACCGATTTGTAGCTGACAGCCAAAACTCCTTTCCACAGCCTGGGGCGTTAAGCTTCCTTCCACTCTTTGTCCTCTTGGGTGTTTTTGGTGGTGGTTATTATTGCTTTCTCTTGCCATCCTGTTCCCACATGGGCAGCTTCGGTTTGTTACCAAGTCCAAGCTCGCTCTGCTTGCCTCATGACAGACCAGTGAATAGGAGAGAATTTGGAAAGCTGGCAGACTGAGAAGAAGGCAGACTAATGTCTCAAAATAATCATTTTACGAGGGCTGGAAGCCACAGTCTTATAGAACAGAGAGGGGGAAAAGGTAAGGAAGTAAAAAGGTCATTAATCTTGCAAATATCTCCTGGAAAGGCCAGTTTCAGGATGAGGATGTGTTAATTTTCTTCCTGTAGGCATCCACAGGGGCCAGTTCCCTGGTGGCTAAGTTGGTAAAGAATCCACCTGCAATGCAGAAGATCGCCTACACCACAGGAGACCTGGATTCAGTCCCTGGGTCTGGAAGTTCCCCTGGAGAAGGAAATGGCAATCCCCTCCAGTATTCTTGCCTGGAAAATCCCATGGACAAAGGAGCCAAGTGGGCTACAGTCCATGGGGTCACAAAGAGTCCGACACAACCTAGCTACTAAACCACCACCAGGCATCCACAGGTTGTCAGGGTCCTGAAAAAAGGCACTTTGATTTAACATTCAGGTGGAGGGGCAGGGTTCCCTGAGACAGGCCATTATGTATAGACAGTATCCTTATAGTGAACAAAAGCAATGGGAAGCAAAGGTTAAAGTAAAAGAAACAGACTAAACATGGAGTCAAAATGGACTTTTCCTTGTAACAGGCTCACAGATATCTCACAACCATGGTAACTGAGGATTCTCAGGGAGGGATCATTTCCGTGCACCTTCTGCTGGATCTCCTGTCTCCTCCCCGAGGCCCCTCCCTCCTCCCACACTTTCCCATCCATCCACCACACACCTTGGAAAGAGCCACCCCTGCAGGCTCTCTTCAGAGGAACAGCCCCTCATCACTCCAGACTGGAGGGTCTGAACCCACTGGGGCCCCACTGATTTAAAATGTCTCCATCTTGTTGTTTTACTTCATCACTTGAAAAGAATTATGCTATATAATGGTTGGGCTTCCCTGGTAGTTCATGGTAAACAATCTGCCTGCAATGCAGGAGACCTGGGTTCAGTCTCTGGGTTGGGAAGATCTCCTGGAGAACTACCCACTCCGTATTCTTGCCTGAGAAACCATTTACCACAGATTGGGACTCAAACCCATGTGCTGGGACTTGAACCCAACCAAAACACAGTTTGGGACTTAAACCCACATGCCTGGGACTTGAACCCAGCCGAAACCTTGCTTGGGACTTAAAGCCATGTGGCTGGTACTCAAACCCAACCAAAACCCACAGTACCTGGTTTCAGGACCTAATGAAGCTCAGGTTCTTGATGTCTCATCACAGAAAGAATTCAGTGAGAAACAAAGTGATGGGTAAGAAGTGGATTTATTCCGATACAGAGAGCAGCACACTCCACACACAGAGTGTGGGCCATCGCAGAAGGCGAACGTGGTCACCAAATGTGTTGTGGTTAGTTTTTATAAACTAGGCAATTTCGTATGTTAATGAGTGGAAGGATTATTCCAACTATTTTGGGGAAGGGGTGGAGATTTCCAGGATATGGGCCACCGCCCACTCCTTGGTCTTTTAACAGTGCCTTGAAACTGTCATGAACGTGAACTGTGAACTTTCTGATGTTCAAGCTGGTTTTAGAAAAGGCAGAGGAACCAGAGATCAAATTGCCAACATCCGCTGGATCATGGGAAAAACAAGATAGTTCCAGAAATACATCTACTTCTGCTTTATTGACTATGCCAAAGCCTTTGACTTTGTGGATCACAATAAACTGTGGAAAATTCTGAAAGACATGGGAATACCAGACAACCTGACCTGCCTCTTGAGAAATCTGTATGCAGGTCAGGAAGCAACAGTTAGAACTGGACATGGAACAACAGACTGGTTCCAAATAGGAAAAGGAGTACATCAAGGCTGTATATTGTCACCCTGCTTATTTAACTTCTATGCAGAGTACATCATAAGAAAGGCTGGACTGGAAGAAACACAAGCTGGAATCAAGATTGCTGGGAGAAATATCAATAAGCTCAGATATGCAGATGACACCACCCTTATGGCAGAAAGTGAAGAGGAACTAAAAAGCCTCTTGATGAAAGTGAAAGAGGAGAGTGAAAAAGTTGGCTTAAAGCTCAACATTCAGAAAATGAAGATCATGGCATCTGGTCCCATCACTTCATGGGAAATAGATGGGGAAACAGTGGAAACAGTGCCAGACTTTATTTTTGGGGGCTCCAAAATCACTGCAGATGGTGACTGCAGACATGAAATTAAAAGACGCTTACTCCTTGGAAGAAAAGTTATGACCAACCTAGATAGCATATTCAAAAGCAGAGACATTACTTTGCCGACTAAGGTCCATCTAGTCAAGGCTATGGTTTTTCCAGTGGTCATGTGTGGATGTGAGAGTTGGACTGTGAAGAAACCTGAGCTCCGAAGAATTGATGCTTTTGAACTGTGGTGTTGAAGAAGACTCTTGAGAGTCCCTTGGACTGCAAGGAGATCCAATCAGTCCATTCTGAAGGAGATCAACCCTGGGATTTCTTTGGAAGGAATGATGCTAAAGCTGAAACTCCAGTACTTTGGCCACCTCATGCGAAGAGTTGACTCATTGGAAAAGACTCTGATGCTGGGAGGGATTGGGGGCAGGAGGAGAAGGGGATGCCAGAGGATGAGATGGCTGGATGGCACGACAGACTTGATGAACGTGAGTCTGAGTGGACTCCGGGAGTTGATGATGGACAGGGAGGCCTGGCATGCTGCGATTCATGGGGTTGCAAAGAGTCGGACAAAATTGAGCAACTGAACTGAACTGAACTGGAATGGTCATGGCACCTCTGGGTGTGTCATTTCACTTGCTGATTGAGGATCAAGGTCTAGTCTTATCTGCCATCTTGGTCCCATTTGATTCTAATTGGTTTATGTTGTGTCCTTGGGCTATGTCATTCTTTCAAAAGTTGTGCCCTGCCCCTTTCCCTCCTGTTAACACCTGGAGAATACTATGGATAGAGGAGCCTGGTGGTCTACAGTCCATGGGGTCACAAAGAGTTGGACACAGTAGAGCAACTGTTTTTTTTTTTTAATGTGATGGTTAGTTTTTTGTATTAGCTTAGCTGGGCAGCCTTACTCAGTTATTTCATCAAGCATGAATCTAAGTGCTGCTGTGAAGACATTTTGTGGATATGGTTAACATCTATCATCAGTTGACATAAAGAGATGACCTTCAATGTGGATGGGTCTCATCCAACTGGTTAGAGGCCTTCAGAGCAAAACCTAAGATTTTCCTAGGAAATTTTGCCTCAAAACTGCAACATTCACTCCTGCCCAATTTTCCAGCCTGCCAGCCTTCCCTACAGATTTTGGACTTGCCAGCCCCCACAGTCATATGAGTCAATCCCTTAAAATATATTTCATGATATATACATAAACATCTATATCCTATGAATATGTATTTCTGTCTTATTGATTCTCTCTATGTGTATATTTTTGTATATTTCTCTGTCTGTCTCTCTTTGTTTTGTCTGTGTCTATGAATGTCTCTCTCTCTAGAGACAGAGAGCGCTATCTGATCTATTGGTTCTGCTGCTCTGAAGAACCCAGACTGGTCTACCCTGTGTATTTGAATTACACATGTAAGGCATGTTTAGTGTAGGAAATTAGAAATTACAGATAAACCGAAAGAAAAATCTTATCAGCAGTTTCACCACCACCACCACAAAATAACCACTATTCACTTTTCAAGAGCTATGTTGATCTACATATTCCCAGAAGATATATTTTATAGATTTTTATAAGTAGCTTTTTCCATTTAATAGTTAATGCATAGCTTTCTCTGTCAGTAGCGATCTACACAATTCTAAATGACTACCAAATATTACACTTTTGGTTATACCATAATTTATTCAATTCTTTCTGTACTGCTGGAAAATTACATTGTTTTCACTGTTGAAACAACACTTAAGGAACATCACTGCTCATATACCTTTGTGCTCTTTGGCTATAATTTTTTGAGGATGAGTCCTTCTGGCTTCTCGCTTCAGTTCAGTTGCTCAGTCGTGTCCGACTCTTTGCGACCCCATGAATCGCAGCACGCCAGGCCTCCCTGTCCATCACCATCTCCTGGAGTTCACTCAGACTCACACCCATCGAGTCCGTGATGCCATCCAGCCATCTCATCCTCTGTTGTCCCCTTCTTCTCCTGCCCCCAATCCCTCCCAGCATCAGACTCTTTGCCAATGAGTCAACTCTTCACATGAGGTGGCCAAAGTACAGGAGCTTCAGCTTTAGCATCATTCCTTCCAAAGAACACCCAGGGCTGATCTCCTTCAGAATGGACTGGTTGTACCTCCTTGCAGTCCAAGGGACTCTCAAGAGTCTTCTCCAACACCACAGTTCAAAAGCATCAATTCCTCGGCGCTCAGCCTTCTTCACAGTCTAACTCTCACATCCATACATGAACACAGGATAAACCATAGCCTTGACTAGACGGAACTTAGTTGGCAAAGTAATGTCTCTGCTTTTGAATATGCTATCTAGGTTGCTCATAACTTTTCTTCCAAGGATGGCCCCCTATACACCCATACACTTAAGAGGTATTTTTTACAAAACAGAGATCTCCTCGAGCTGCTGACCTCTGTAAGTGGGATTTGCAGACTATTAAACCTGGAGAGGCCTTATGGATCTAGTCACAATGATGATGAAGCTTGGCCTCCATGCCCTGGTGCTGAATCTAATCTCAGAGTCTGGGGTGAAATAGGAAAGAATAGCTTTATTGCTTTGCCAGACAAAGGGGGACACACTGAGCTTGTCCCCTGAAAAACTGTGTCCTCATCCAGGAAGATTTGGTGAGGAGTTCAAGGCTGGGGGTGCTGATAAGGATCAAGTTGTGTGCTGGGTTTTCATTCCTTTAATTTGATCTCAGGTGGCCCCCGATGAGCTTCTGTGGTTCTCAAGGTTATCAAACTGTGACTTTCTCTCTGGAGTGAAGAATGCTTTCTCAATTAGTTAACATCTTCCATTCGGTTCAGTTCAGTCACTCAGTTGTGTCCAATTCTTTGTGACCCCATGGACTGTAGCACACCAGGCTTCCTTGTCTATCACCAACTCCCAGAGCTTACTCAAACTCATGCCCATGGAGTCGGTGATGCCATCTAATTATCTCATTCTCTGTCATCCCCTTCTCCTGCCTTCAATCTTTCCCAGCATCAGCGTCTTTTCCAATGAGTCAGTTCTTTGCATCAGGTGGCAAAAGTATTGGGGTTTCAGCTTCAGCATCAGTCCTTCCAATGAATATTCAAGATTGATTTCCTTTAGGATGGACTGGTTTGATCTCCTTGCAGTCCAAGGGACTCTTAAGAGTCTTCTCCAGCACCACAGTTCAAAAGCATCAATTCTTTGGCACTCAGCTTTCTTTATGGTCCAACTCTCACATCCATACATGAGTACTGGAAAAACCATAGCTTTGACTAGACAGACCTTTGTTGGGAAAGTAATGTCTCTACTTTTTAATATGCTATCTAGATTGGTCATAGCTTTTCTTTCAAGGAGCAAGCGTCTTTTAATTTCCTGGCTGCAGTCACCATCTGCAGTGATATTGGAGCCTAGCAAAATAGTCTCTCAGTGTTTCCATTGTTTCCCCATCTATTTGCCATGAAGCGATAGGACTGGATGCCACGATCTTAGTTTTCTGAATGTTGAGTTTTAAGCCAGCTTTTTCACTCTCCTCTTTCACTTTCATCAACAGGCTCTTTAGTTCCTCTTCACTTTCTGCTATAAGGGTGGTGTCATCTGCATATCCGAGGTTATTGATATTTCTTCTGGCAATCTTGATTCCAGCTTGTGCTTCATCCAGCCCGGCATTTTGCATGATGTACTCTGCATATAATTTAAATAAGCAGGGTGACAATAAACAATCTTGATATACTCTTTTCCTGATTTGGAACCAGTCTGTTGTTCCATGTCCAGTTCTAACTGTTGCTTCCTGACCTGCATACAGATTTCCCAGGAGGCAGGTAAGGTGGTCTGGTATTCCCGTCTCTTTAAGAATTTTCCACAATTTGTTGTGATCCGAACAGTCAGATATCTTCCATTAGTTGGGAGTTTTAGTTCTGCAAAAGAGTTCAAATGTATTGTTATTACTCCTCCCTTCGCTTTACATCTCCTCCCTTCCCTGATTAGCAACTGTTTGAAGCTGCCCTTTGTTTTTTTTTTTTTTTTTTTTTTTGTCTTTCCGGAAACTGATCCGATTTCTTTATTTTTGGGTTTGCTTATATACCTTTTGTTACACATAGGGATGGAACTCGGGGAAGGTCCTGGAGGCTGGAGGCGAATCCCTGTGAACAAGAAATCGGGGGAGGGAAGCAGAGCACAGTAAGGTTACCATGCCCAGAAGTCCCACAGGATCCTGTTTGGTTTCAAAACCTTTTCATTTTCAAATAAATGAAGGGCAGGGAAGCGGGAGTAATTTTCCTAACATCAGCCAGGCAGCTGAGAGCAAAGCGGAGCTCAGAACTCAAGTTTCACAACTGTGCTTTCTAATGAATTGATTCCACCCTGTTCAATTGTTGAATTTTATCTCAGGAAGCAGTACACCCTGTCAAGATGATATCCTTCAGTTTGGTGAAAGTCCTTGGCATTTTGCCCCAGGGAAATCAGCCCTGTGGAGACTGAAAGAGAAAATCTCAAGTACTGAATTTCTGGAGGGCTTGACTTCCTTGCATTTCTGGTTAGATGAACTGTGCTGCGGGCAAGATGGTTGTGCCACTGGCCAAAATCTTGGCCTCTGCCCACTGAAGCCAAATACAAAAAAATATGGAGACAGAGTTTGGAGGAAATAGAAAGGTGGCTTTAATTCTCAGCCGGCAGAGAGAACACAGTGGACTCATGCCTCAAGAGCTCTAGGAGCTTATATAACATGAGGGCTCCCAGGCAGGTGTCGGTGATGAGGAACAAAGGTGATAGGATCTTGATTCTTTCCTCTTGCGTTGTTTCAGAGACAGTCATAAACTGGCATCAGTAACCCAGTAATTGAGTCTGGTAGTTCCGTGGCTCTGCGGCCTTCTTTCTGATGTGTAACTACAAGGGGAAGGGTGTTGTAATGGTACATACCAGATACAGGATGTATTTAGCATAGAGTCAAAGGAAAATAGGTTCCAAGTGTAGCTTCTGCAGTTAGGAGGCAGAAAAGCAACTTAGTTACAGACATGCAGAGTTAGGAGCAGTTAAAGTAAAAAAAAAAAAAATCTAGGAATGTTCAGGCCTGCTCACTGTTCTCTTTATCTTCTTTGTTCTCAGGGAAGGGAAAGGAAAAAACATATCCTTTTTTTCCTTTTCATTGAAACAAAATTGAACTGAGTAGTGATAACTATTCATGGCAATAAATTCCTCCTTTATTTAAAAAAAAGTTTTTGCATTTAAAAAAGAAGATATGATCTTTAAAACTGGACAGTTTGAACAGTAGGAAGAAAACAAAGTAGTCATAGTCTTAACACTTAGAGAGTGCCACTGTTAACATTTTTGGAAACTCACTTCTGACTGTTTTGTATCTGTATTTTCTATAATACAGAATTATAATCATCAGAGTCTATGTAGACTGTTTTCTCTCAACATCACATTGTAAGTAGTCTTTATAATTATAGTTTTAATAAGTGCATATATTCCATTGTTTTAGTGGGCCAGCTTGGCATCCCCCTGTTATTGAACATGTGTTTATTTCTACTCTTTTCATTGCATGAGAGACAGGGAGAGAAAAATGTCCTCTAAAGTAGGTATATGCTGGAAATACTGGAAATGGTATTGATCCCAGAAACTTGACCTCTGGCACCAGTGCTGAATTAGACCTTAGAGACAGAGAAGAAGTCTGCTTTTGGGTGAAGTAGAAAAGAATAGCTTTGTTGCTTCACCAGGCAAAAAGGGGACACTGGGCTCATGCCCTGAAAAGCTGTATGTCCCCATCCAGGAGGATTTGGTGAGAAGCTTTACAGCAACGGTTCAATGGAACTGATAAAGATCAGAACGTGTGCAAGGGCTGGAGTTCTCTAACCTGGCTGCAGGTGGTTCCCTGGTGGACTTTGAGATGATCAAGTTGGGATCGTCTCTCTGGAACATCTTCCATTTAGTGGGGGTTTTAGTGTTGTAGCCACGCGTTCCGGGAAACAAACTCACTCATAAGGACAGTGCAGATAGGGGAGTGCAGTTTATTACACCAGCGGGCCCAAAGCAGAGTCTCCTCTTAGCCAAGGACCCCAACCAGCGTTTGTGAAAATCTTTTATACCCCTTGTGTACGTGTCTGAACCCACCACTCCAAATTCCTTGAGACTTACATAAACCAAGGAAAATACAATCCCAATAACCCCATCATTCACATGCTATGTGCTCATGTGCTCAACAGTCAAACAATTAGCCAATAATCAATAAACCCGAGGTTACACTCCGATAGATACAGAAAAATTATGGCCTGTCTGGAGGAAGGGGTGATAGTGTGTGTTTTCTCTTTGGCAATGAGCAACCTAGATATGATCTTCAAGGTTCCCCTGTCTGGAGGGGGTCTTATCCTTATGTTGTTGTTTTCACAGGCACTAAATACAGAGTTCAGAGTCCATTGGAAAGGTGGCCGAGCATGATCAGCATGAACAGGCCTAAGGTGGAGTCCAGGCCCTATGAATTCCTTCTTCATTAGTTCTGTGGAAGAGCTCAAGGATACTGATGTGTGTATCCTCTGAGGTGGAACCAGGACTCTGTCCTAAGGCTGCACTATTGTTTCTTGGTTTGTTCTTCAGTCGCTAAGTCACGTTTGGCTCTCTTCAGCCCCATGGACTGCAGCACGCTGGGCCACCCTGTCCTTTACCACCTCCCAGAGTTTGCTCAAACTCATGTCCATTGAGTCAGCTATCCAACTGTTGCAGGAAGGCAGACCCCTTCCAGGGCCCGAAACTGGGCTCTTGTCTAACACGAGGAAATGAATTGTCCAAGGAGACACATGTGCTGACAAAGCAAGAGACTTTATTGGGAAAGGGCGCCCGGGTGGAGAGCAGTAGGGGAAGGGAACCCAGGAGAACCGCTCTGCCGCGTGGCTCGCAGTCTCGGGTTTTATGGTGATGGGATTAGTTTCCGGGTGGTCTTTGGCCAATCATTCTAATTTGGAGTCTTTCCTGGTGGCACACGCATCGCTCAGCCAAGATGGATGCTAGTGAAAGGGCTTCTGGGAAGTGGATGGACACGTAGTGTCTCCTTTAGACCTTTCCCGAACTCTTCCAGTTGGTGGTGGCTTATTAGTTCCGTATTCCTTATCAGGATCTCCTGTCATAAAACAGCTCATGCAAATGGTTACTATGGTGCCTGGCCAGGGTGGGCGGTTTCAGTCACTGTGCTTCCCCTAACACAACCGTCTCATCCTTTGTCATCCCCTTTTCCTCTTGCCCTCAGTCTTTCCTAGCATCATGGTCTTTTCCAATGAGCTGGCTCTTCGAATCAGGAGGCCAAAGTGTTGGAGCTTCAGCATCAGCATCAGTCCTTCCAATGAATATTCAGGACTGATTTCCTTTAGGATTGACTGGTTGGATCTCTTTGCTGTCCAAGGGACTTCTCAAGAGTCTTCTCTAGCACCACAGTTCAAAAGTATTAATTTGGTTCATCAATAAGCAAGCATTATTTGGCTCTCAGCCTTCTTTTTGGTCCAACTCTCATGTGCATACATAACTATTGAAAAAACTATAGCTTTGACTACATGGACCTATGTTGGCAAGTGATGCCTCTACTAAATATGTTGTCTAGGTTTGTCATAGCTTTTCTTCCAAGGAGTAAGCATCTTTTAATTTCATAACTGCAATCACCGTCCACAGTAATTTTGGAGCCCAAGAAAATGAAGATTGCCACTGTTTCCATTTTTTTCCCCATCTATTTGCCATGCAGTGATGAGATCAGACGCCACGATCTTAGGTTTTTGAATGTTGAGTTTTAAGCTAGCTTTTTCACTCTTCTCTTTCACCTTCATCAAGAGGCTCTTTAATTCCTTTTTGCTTTTTGCCTTTAGGGCGGTATCATCTGCATATCTGAAGTTATTGATATTCCTACCAGCAATCTTGATTCCAATTTGAGCTTCATTCAGCCTGGCATTTCTCTGCATATAAGTTACATACGTTTCTTGGTTGCTCCTCCCTAGTCTCTGCATCCCCTCCCTCCCTTGCTCAGCAGCTGTTTGAAAGGCTTTCTTGCCTAGAAACCCCACAGGGTCCTATTTGGTTTTAGTTGTTGTAAGTATTTAAGTCGAATATTTGGTTTCAGATTTCAAGGTTAATGCATATTGGTGTAGACTTACGCTGCTCTTTAATTCAGTAGGTCACACTAGTGGTAAAGAACCTGCCTACCAGTGCAGAAAACATTAGAGGTGTGGGTTTGATCCCTGGGTCAGGAAAATACCCTGGAGGAGGGTATGGCAACCCATTCCAGTATTCTTGCCTGGATAATCCCATGGACAGAGGGGTCTGGCGGGCTATAGTCCATAGGGTCGTGCAGAGTCGGACATGACTCAAGTGACTTGGCGCACACGTACACACACTTGGCACACACACAACTAGAAATAAGGTCATCAGTATAGTTCTAACCTGATAAAACTTAAAAAAGCCTTGAGAACCTGTTTGAAGGAGAAATTCTTAACATACCTATTTATACTTAATCTAAAGACTTTTAGAGTTGTTATTCTTTCTGCACATTCAGTTTGCCAGTTCCCTTAGAAGCTGATAAAAGCCTTCTAGTTCCATTTTGTCATACTGTGCTATGTAGAGGAGCTGCCGAGGAAACATGTTACAATTCAGATTCCTGGGCCCACCTGCAGAAAGTGTTTCCAGACTGGAGCAGGACCTGGGAATATGCATTCTTACCCAGCATTCCCAGTCCTTCTGATCCAGGTTGCACATCAACCTGCTCTGAAAAACACTGTGATCCCTGTTAATGGAGTAGCTTCTATCAGGTGGGTGGGGGGTGGGCCCCATATTTCAATGCCATTCGTCATTGTTTCTCTAACATCTTAGCAATTAGCAATGAATCAGTCAGATTTTTTCCTCATATAATCACAATTAAGTTGCAAACAAGGCAAAAATTACCGACTATTTCCTCTGGGGCAGGTATGAATTTAAAATTCTTTTATGTAATTGTAGTTTAGTAATAGGGGAGGATTAGATGCTTTATTTCATGAAATTAACCATAATCTTCCTTCCATCAAACTCTCCTTAAGTAGCGATCATGCTTTGACTAGATTTCTCTTACAGCGGTGCATCAAGTGAATGTCAGGTCACTCAGTCCCCAGATGATGTAACAGTGACAGAATTGCAGTTGAGGGCAGCAGAGCAGCGCAGGGCAGCAGCATAGTTCAGGATAAATTTGTCCGTCTTACTGGAGCCTTGGCAGTGAGGGATGTGAAATTTAACCTCTCGGCCTTTCTTACTAACATACATGACAACCTGGGCTGAAAACAAGGACCAGTCAGAAAAATGGACTCACAATAGAGACAATCTCATTTAATAATAGGAAGAGGACTTGAGTAAATATTTTTCAATGAAGATATGCAAATTGCCAGTAAGAACATGGAAAGATGCTCACCATCATTAGTCATCAGCGTAAAGGAGATCAAAGCCGCAGGACAATACTATTTCATACCCACTTAAAAGGCCTCCATGATCATCACCATCATCCCCATCACCAAGGAAACTGACAGGTATCGGTGAGGAGGTGGAGACATTGGAACCCGCTGCTGGTGGGGATTTTAGCTGGTATAACCACTATGAAAAATAGTTTGGCAGATCCTCAAAAGACTCGATATAGAATTACCACATAATCCAGTAATTCTAATGTAAGTATATACCTCCAAAGAACTGAAAACAGAAACTCATGCAGGTATTTGTTCATCAATGTTCATAGCAGCTTTACAATAGTCAAAAGAAGGAATAGTCCCAAGCGTCCACAAGCAGACGAATGGGTAAACAAAACATGAGCTATACATCTAAATTAATATTTTTCAGTCATAGAAAGGACCGAAGTACTGAGACATGGTACTATGTGATGTACCTCCAAAGTATAATGCTAAGTGAAGGAAGCCAGGAGTGAAAGATCACATATTATACTATTTCATTTATATGAAATGTCCAGAATAATCAGATCTATAGAGACAGAAAGCAGGTTAGTGATTGCTTAGGACTGATGGGTCTGTGGGCCTAGGAGGGTGATAGTTAAGGGTACAAGGTTTCTGTTTGTGGAGATGAAACATTCCAGAATCGACTGTGGTGATGTTTGCTCAATTCTGTGAATCTACTAAAAACCATTGACTTGAGCACTTGAAATGGGTGAATTGTATGGTGTGTGAATTGTATCTCAGCACAGCTGTTCAACTTATATTCCAGATTCAAAAGGACAAAAAAAATTCCCAATAATTATTGATGTGGAACTCTGTTTATAATTTTAGAAGCAGTAACAACAGAATACTTTAAGAAAACATAAAAAGCTATGTATTAGTGCACAACTTGTTATCTGAGAAACATACCAGCTGGCGTTACATTGTAATTTGCTTGTTAATATGATGACAATGACAAAAATTGAAAATATTTTCTTTTGCATTTTGGTTAAAGACACATACTCAGGAGAAGGTTTTCTGATCTTTTCAATATACCTATGTGCCCATGAGTGCATACTTTCTTGTGTGTATAATTTATGTATAACCCAACATGCACACACACATGCAGATTAGTTTGACTTGTATGTTTCAGTTATCTGAAGGCATACATCTGCACAGATTGCTGGTCAGATCCTTTTTATTCCTTAATGGCCCGCACTTGTTCTCTCCACTTGCATTGTATAAATAACGCCCTTGGCTATGTGAATTATCCGTCTCTGACCTAGTCGAATGCTCTGACCACTGGGATCCATGAAGACATGATTAACCAATGGGCTTTGCACGGAGTCTTCTAATACATAGCATCTAACTCCCCCTGGTTCCAGCTTCTGTTTCCCTAATGTCTTTCACAATCTAGCCAATCCACTTGTTAATTCAACCAAGGAAATGGTGATAAAAATTTACATCCTGAAACTAAGAATGGAGTCTCTCAGAATGGGGAAGAAAGAGCAAGGGGAAAACATGAGGAGGAAATCAATTTAAAAAAGACATCACTGTACCACACCATGATGGCTTGGTTTAAAAAGTCCAAGCGGTTTGTTAATATGTTGTTAATATGACTTAGTCTCTAAGTCGCACCTGACACTTTTGCTACCCCATGGACTGTAGCCCGCCAGGCTCCTCTGTCCTTGGGATTTTCCAGGCAAGAATACTGGAGCAGGTTGCCATTTCCTTCTCCAGGGGGATCTTCCTAGGGATCAAACCTGTGTCTCCTGTTTGGTAGGCAGATTCTTTACCGCTGGCAAGTCCATTTGTTAAAATAGTGTATCACATTGCTAATTGCTAAGTCACTTCAGTCGTGTCAGACTCTGCGTGACCCCATAGACAGCAGCCCACCAGGCTTCCCGTCCCTGGGATCCTTCAGGCAAGAACACTGGGGTGGGTTGCCATTTCCTTCTCCAATGCATGAAAGCCAAAAGTGAAAATGAAGTCACCCAGTTGTGTCTAACTTAGCAACCCCATGGACTGAAGCCTACCAGGCGTCTCCGTCCATGGGATTTTCCAGGCAAGAGGACTGGAGTGGGGTGCCATTGCCTTCTCCGGTATCACACTGACTGACCTGCAAATATTGAAGAATCCTTACATCCCTGGGATGAATTCCACTTGATCATGCTGTCTGATCCTTTTAAAGTGCTGTTGGATTCTGTTTGCTAGTATTCTGTTGAGGATTTCTGTATTCATATTCATCAGTGATATTGGCCTGTAATTTTCTTTTTTGTGTGTGATATCTTTGTCTGGTTTTGGTATCCGGGTGACAGTGGCCTCAAGGAATAAACTTGGAAGTATTCCTTCCTCTGATATTTTTTGGGAGAGTTTGAGAACCATGTTAGTTCTTCTCTAGATATTGGGTAAGATTTGCCTGTGAAGCCATCTGGTCCTGGACTTTTGTTTGTTGGGTGATTTTTAATTACAGTTTGAAATATCATATATTAATGCAAATGTGTGGAATCTAGAAAAATGGTACAAATGAACCTATTTGCAAGGCAGGAATGGAGACGCAGATGTAGAGGATGGACATTTGGATGGGGGGTGGGGGGTGAAGGGGATAAATTGGGATCGGCACTGACGCCCGTACAGTACCATGTGTGAAATAGATAGCTAGTGGGAAGCTACTTACCGTATAGTGCAGGGAGCTCAGCTTGGTACTCTCTGATGACCTAGAGGGGTAGGGTGGGAGGTCCAAGAAGGAGGGAATATATGTATACATATAGCTGACTCTGTTGTACAGCAGAAACCAGCATAACTTTGTAAAGCAACTGTAACCCAAATTAAAAAAAGTCAGAGTACAATGCCCACATCCCAACAGATCCAAGAGAGAATATGTACTGAGATTGAGACTATGTGTTGAGAACCTGTGCCTCCTGGCCTGAGGGGCTTGTGTGGTCATTCATGGGGTTGTTTATAGTAAGGATATTTATTGTTTTCAACCATATGACCTTGAGTATTAACTTATTCTTAAAATCTTCCCTCTTACAGTTTTAAAATTTTGTTTATTTTCTGGCTGTGCTGGGTCTTCGTTGCTGCGTGTGGGCTCTCTCTAGTCGTGGTGTGCGGGCTTCTCATCACAGTGGCTTCTCCTGTTGCAGGGCACAGGCTCTCGGGCGTGTGAGCTCAGTAGTTGTGGCGCAGGGCATAGTTGCTCTGCAGCATATGGAATTCTTCTGGACCAGGGATCAAACCTATGTTCCCTGCATTGGCAAGTGGACTCTCATCTACTGTACCACCAGGGAAGTCCTCCTCTTATGATTTTTAAATAGACTTAAGATTTTAGAGCAGTTTTAGATTCATAACAAAATTGAGCAGAAAGGACAGCTACTGCTGCTGCTGCTAAGTCGCTTCAATTGTGTCTGACTCTGTGCGACCCCATAGACAGCAGCCCACCAGGCTCCCCCATCCATGGGATTCTCCAGGCAAGAACACTGGAGTGGGTTGCCATTTCCTTCTCCAATGCATGAAAGTGAAAAGTGAAAGTGAAGTTGCTCAGTCATGTCCGACTCTTAGCGACCCCATGGACTGCAGCCTACCAGGCTCCTCCATCCACGGGATTTTCCAGGCAAGAGTACTGGAGTGGGGTGCCATTGCCTTCTCCGAGAAAGGACAGAGAGTCCCCATATGCCCTCTCCCCAACTACCAATATACAGTTGATGCATCTTATGGTGAACATCATCATCAACCAAGTCTGTAGTTTACATTAATGTTCATTCTTGTTGTTATCTATTCTAAGAATTTGGACAAATGTATAATTATAGGACATGTATCCACCATTACGGTATTATACAGAATGGTTTCAATCCTAAAAATCCCCCATGCTCCACCTGTTCATCCATCTTCCCTTCTAATTCCTCACCGGTAGTGATCATTTTATTGTCTATGACTGCCCCACCCACCACCCCGCTGCCTCCGAATTGTCCTGTATTTGGAATCCTTCAGTATGTAACTTCCTCAGATCGCCTTCTTTCCCTTAGGAATATACATTTAGGTTTCTTCCACATCGTTTCATTGCTTCGCAGTGCTGAGTAATATTCTGTTTTCTGAATAAGCCAGAGTTTATCTATTCAACAATTGCAGGGCATCTTGATTTGCTTCCAAGTCTTGGCAATTAGGAGTAAAGCTGCCATAAACATTCATGTCTAGGTTTTTGGGTGGACATAAGTTTTCAGCTTCTTTGGGTAGATGCTAAAGGAGCATGATTACTGGCTTGTATGTTAAGAGAATGCTTGGTTTTGTAAGCTTTGGAACTGTCTTCTCAAGTGGCTGTTGCAGCGTGCATTCCCACCAGCAGTGAATGGGGCTTCCTGTTGCTCTACACCCTCACCAGCATTTGATGTTGTCAGTGTTCCAGTTCTTGGCCATTCTAGTAGGTGTATAGCAGCATCTCATTGTTATTTTAATTTCAGTTCCCCAATGACGTGTGATATTGAGTGTCTTCTCATGTCCTTATTTGTATATCTTATTTGAAGTGTCTGTTTATTTCTTTTGTACTACTCCAAAAAAATTTTTTTTTATTGTTTAGTTTTAGGAGTTCTTGGTATATTTTGGAGAACAGACCTTCATCAGATGTGTCTGTTGCAAATATTTTCTCCCAGTATGTGGCTCATTTTCTCATTCTTCTGTTAGAGTTTTTCCCAGAGCAGAAGGTTTTAATTTTAATGAATTCTAGCTTATCACTTCTTTCCCGTACACATCATGCCTTTGATGTCATATCTAAAAATCAATACCTGTGCAAGTCTTTAGGATTTCTTCTGTGTTATCTTCTGCTGCTGCTGCTAAGTCGCTTCAGTCGTGTTCGACTCTGTGCAACCCCAGAGACGGCAGCCCACCAGGCTCCCCCGTCCCTGGGATTCTCCAGGCAAGAACACTGGAGTGGGTTGCCATTTCCTTCTCCGTGTTATCTTCTAGGAGTTGGTAATTCTGTATTTCACATTTAGGTCTCTGATCCATTTTAAGATAATTTGGGGGGAAAGGTGTAAGGCCTGTGTCTAGATTTCTTGCATGTGAATTAATGGGCGTTTATAAAAATTCACATGTTTTAAAGGAGTATTTTGTTTCCCTTCCATGTGGGCCTTTTCAAAGTTACATCATTTAAAATCTTTCTTAAACAGTTTTTAAATACAGAGAAATCATTTTCAGTCTCAGTCAGGGGCATGAATGTGTTGCTTATCATTTAGAAGCAACGTGGGCCTCAGCCAAGTACAGATCTGTTCTCTTGTTGATCTGATTTGCTTTCCTTTTTCAACTTGGTTAGTAGCCAGGCCAGGCAGGGCATTTATCAGTGACAGCCAGTTTCGGGTAAACAATGAGTTAGGGAGAGGGTTACTGCTGATTTCAATTCAGTCGGTGGCAGTGGCCACCATTGTTTGGGGCTAAGAGCATAGAAACAGATCCTAAATTGTCTCTGGAAGGGAAAACACGAAGCAGAAGCTACAGAGCAGGGCAGGAGGGGGCAGTGGTGATTCAGGGCTTTATGGCTCCTTCTGAGTCATCCCAGAAGCAATTTCTCAAAGGGATGGTGATTGTCTGGGGGCATGGCACTGGGAAAGCTAAGCAGAGCCAAGTTCTGCAAAATGAACAAACCACAGTGAAGGTGGACAAAGCCGGGGCCCATTATCTGAGGAAGTCAGGCTGGGGTGAGTGAGACCCCAACAGAAAGGAACATTGGGCCTCTACCTTGGCTCGTCCTACCACTGGATGGATGAGGTGGTGAGCACAGGAAGCAATCCAGCTCAACCTTGTACTTTTCCATGGCTGGGTTTCTCTCCTGGTTTATTTCCCTGTCTTGCCCCTCTCTTTAACCCCTCCTCCCACTCCATCTCCCTTGGAGCCCTTCCTTGCTCTGGCCTGTGCTTTTCACTGGTACCTCCACCCTCCACCTAACAAGATTATTGAGTGTCTGCTCTGAGCCCGGACACTGGGCCAGCACTGGGCCTTGGGGAAGACAGGAGCAGAGATCCAGAAACAAGACGGTAAAAGACAGTTGCTTTACAGAGAGCTGGGGAGGGAAGTGCATGACTGTGTCAGCGCTGCCATCTTGACATCAGGATCATTCCTTAGAGTATGGTAAAAAACACATAACATTTGATTTACTGTCTTCATCAAGTTTAATTACAGTTCAGTGTGTTAAGTATATTCACATTTTGTGCAACAGATCTCTAAAACTTGCAACACTGCAGTATTACACTAATTAGATATTAATTGCCCCATCAGAATGTTTTTTTTTTTACTAATTTTTATTGGAGTATAGTTGATTGCAATGTTGTATTACTTTCTGCTGTACAGCAAAGTGAATCGCTTACACATATACATATATTCATTCTTTTTTTGGATTTCTTTTCCCCATATGAGTCAGTATGGAATATTGAGTAGCGTTCCCTGTGTTCCACAGAAGGTCCTTGTTGGTCATCTATTTTATACATAGCGTGTGTTTTTGTTGTTTTAGTCCCTCGATTATGCCTGACTCTTTGTGACCCCATGGACTATAGCCCGCCAGGCTCCTCTGTCCATGGGATTTCCCAGGCAAGAGTGGGTTGCCATTTTCTTCTCCAGGGTATCTTCCCAGCTCAGGGACTGAATCCACTTCTCCTCCTTGGCAGGTAGATTCTTTACCACTAAGCAACCTGGAAATCCCTGTAGTCTATACAGAATACTGCTTAATATCTATGTCAGTGTCAGAAAACAAATTATTAAACTTTAATCTTTAAAAACATGAAGCACATATATTTTTATGTTTGAGCATGTCCTGAATATCTCTGAAAAGCTAAGTAGTTGCCTTTGGGAGAGGATGGGGTGACTGGGGACAGGTAGTAGGGGAGACTTATTTTTCATGATATATCCTTTATACCTTTGGAATTTTGTGCTGTGTGTGTATATCCTAGCATAAAAAGTAGCTAAGAAAGCACACACACACACAAAAGTCATGTCATGTGTACCACAGACCACCCCCCCCCCCCTGCACTCCATCCCTGAGCAAAAGCCAGGATTGAGGAGGGATGGAGAGACAGGGAAAGGGTGAGGGTTAAGGATGTCTATTAATATCTCTTGGTTATTAAAAATGAAATTGTTGTTTTAGTCTCTAAGTTGTATCCAACTCTTTGTGATCCCATGTACTATAGCCCGTCAGGTTCCTCTGCCCATGGGATTCTCCAGGCAAGAATACTGGGGTGGATTGCCATTCGCTTCTCCAGGGGATCTTCCTGACCCAGGGATCAAACCCATGTCTCTTGCGTCTCTTGAATTGACAGGTGGATTCTTTTACTGCTGAGTCACCAGGGAAGCCCCCAAAATGAAATATAAGAAGGTTAAAAAAAAAAAAGTGAAAACAGCAGTGTATTTATATTGGGTTGACCAAATAGATCGTTCAGGTTTTCTGTAAGATGGTATGAAAACCCGAACAAACGTTATGGCCAACCCAGTACTGCGATATGACTGTTTGGATCCTGCCACCTCAAAACGTCTTCCGAGCCAGAATGGGTTCCTCACACAGGAGGCCAGAACATTGTGCTTGGCACATACACTCCAGAAGGGAAGGTGCTGTCCGCACTGCTTTGCAGCAGCAGCATCGACGGGAGCAGCAGAGGTGAGAGACAGCTACAATGGCCTCAAAGATGGGATGGAAGGAGGGCTCAGGCCACTGTGCCTGGAAGGATGGGTCCAGGGGGTAGAGAGGATGGAGGTGGACCTAGGAGGACAGGAGAGGAAAAGTACCAGAGGCATTTGGCCAAGGGAAAGGCAGGAGCCTCGCTGACATGAGTATGGCAGAGAGTGACCTGGGAGCCACTCTGGAGGGGGGTAAGTTTTGGTCAACACTCTGAAAAGCCGAGTAGTTGCCTTTGGGAGAGGATGGGGTGACTGGGGACAGGTTGTAAGGGAGACTTATTTGGCAGGGACAGGCCCTATGTCATCCTAATGCTCTACACACCTAGCTGTGTGTTCCTGGGCTGGCTGCTTAACCTCTGTGTGCCTCAAGTTTTCTCATCTGTAAAGTTAGAATAACAGAATGATTCTGTGATTCTGAGTATTAAAGGAACAGATAGATGCCAAGAGATCTTAGAATCTGCCACGTAATAAGTGTTTAGTATGTGTTGGCTCTTGTTATTTTTAGGGCTATTCAGTCAGTTCAGTTCAGTTCAGTTCAGTCGCTCAGTCGTGTCCGACTCTTTGCGACCCCATGAATCGAAGCACGCCAGGCCTCCCTGTCCATCACCATCTCATGGAGTTCACTCAGACTCATGTCCATCGAGTCCGTGATGCCATCCAGCCATCTCATCCTCTGTCATCCCCTTCTCCTCCTGCCCCCAATTCCTCCCAGCATCAGAGTCTTTTCCAATGAGTCAACTCTTCACATGAGGTGGCCAAAGTACTGGAGTTTCAGCTTCAGCATCATTCTTTCCAAAGAAATCCCAGGGTTGATCTCCTTCAGAATGGACTGGTTGGATATCCTTGGAGTCCAAGGGACTCTCAAGAGTCTTCTCCAACACCACAGTTCAGATGCATCAATTCTTTGGCACTCAGCCTTCTTCACAGTCCAACTCTCACATCCATGCATGACCACAGGAAAAACCATAGCCTTGACTAGATGGACCTTAGTTGGCAAAGTAATATCCCTGCTTTTGAATATGCTATCTAGGTTGGTCATAACTTTTCTTCCAAGGAGGAAGCGTCTTTTAATTTCATGGCTGCAGTCACCATCTGCAGTGATTTTGGAGCCCAAAAAATTAAAGTCTGACACTGTTTCCACTGTTTCCCCATCTATTTCCCATGAAGTGATGGGACCGGATGCCATGATCTTCATTTTCTGAATGTTGAGCTTTAAGCCAACTTTTTCACTCTCCTCTTTCACTTTTATCAAGAGGCTTTTTAGCTCCTCTTCACTTTCTGCCATAAGGGTGGTGTCATCTGCATATCTGAGCTATTACAGGAAGATTAATCTGATCAGTCAGACTAAAGGAGAGAAAATGAAGGCAAGTAGATAGGTAGTGTGAACCTAAAAAATGATCAAGGTGATGACGGTTCAGATGCATGCTGGAGAAAAGTTGAGGAAAGAACAGTCGGCTCCATCTGCTGTGGGGGGTGGGGCAGAGTCCCAAATGACCATGAACTTAGAATTTGGAGCTGGGAGGCTATTGGAACCATTAGCAGAAGTAGAAGTCAGGCAGGGCAGCTGTTTTGTGGGAATGGAGGGACTTAGGCTTAATTTTCGATGACTTAAGGTGACAGCGGGCCATTACAGTGGAAATGTCAAGTGTGCAATTGGAAAAGGGTGACTGGAGCCCACAAAGAGGGGACTTGATGGTCACTAATGGATTCACAACACGTCTTAGCTCAGAGCAGAGGCTGTTGTTCTTCTAGAGAGGTGACAGGAGGGTGGTGGGGATGCTCACTTATCTGACATAAAACATTGTCTGATTCCAAGGAAGGCAGGAAGAATCTTCGTGATCCTGGAGACAGAGAAAAAATACTGGGAAAAAGTTCCCCAGAATTTATTAAGTAGGAGATCCTGTGTTGACATTTTGTAGCACAGGAAACTTTTTTGTTAAAACATTTAAAGTAAAAGCTCCCTGACTTACAATATTAAATAGGACTCTCCTGGTGCCTCAGATGGTAAAGAATATGCCTGCAATACAAGAGACCTGGGTTTGAGCCCTGGGTTGGGAAAATCCCCTGGAGAAGGGAACGGCTACCCACTCAAGTGTTCTGGCCTGGAGAATCCCCATGGACAGAGGAGCCTGGTGGGCTACAGTCCATGGGTAAATGCAGACTATGAAATAGAAAACGGCTTCGGTTATTTTTGTGTCTGGCGAGACAGATGCAAAAAGATTACGAGAGAAACAACACATTGATGACTGCACCCTGAGCTGAGACGGCTCAGTTTCTCTCTAATAATATCAGACAGTTCCACAGCAGGAGAGTGACTGCCTATCTGGCCTTTTCTCCAGCAAACATTTCCTGAGGCTACCCGTGTGCAGGGCTCTGGGGACACGGAGGTGAAGGGGCTGTGCTGGGACTGGAGCCACTTACAGCCTGGAGGGGCGAGGGTGAGCCCCCAGGTTCTGTTACTTGCCTTCTGTACTCAGATGCGATTGTAAAGAACTCGTGCCGTTGCATCTCAGTAGGTAGGGGAGTCAAGGACTTGTCACTGCATTTGCATCTCTGTGGACCCGCCGCCCCCTCCTTTGTCTATTTGCTGCTGCATTCGGAGTTCTCAGATGCCTTCTTTCACCTTGTTCAACCCACTTCTAACTCTGGTCTTTTCACTGTGGCGGAAGATTGCCACCTGCCTCATCCGTCCACAAAGGATGCTGCGGCCACAAGCCAGCACTCTGAGGGGATTCAGGATGGAGAAAACAGGATACCTGCCCCGGATAGGGTGCGTATCATAGCAATCATTGCAGTGAGCCCAGACCCGTGCATCTTCCTATACATAGAAAAGCGTTAAATTCATTAACTTGAGATGTCTGGCTTTTCTTTAGTTAGCGGTAATCTTTTGATGTTCAACAACGTGTTTTGTTGTTGTTGTTGTGCAAAAGCTCCTTTTATCCTGGCTCTTCTCCTACCTCTTCAGAACAGCCCCCTCTTTCACTTCCCTGGTGGTCCAGTGGCTAAGACTGCACTTGCAATGCACAGCAGGTGGGCTTGATCCCTGGCAGGGGAACTAAGATCCCACATGTTATGTGGCATGGCCAAATAAAAAAAAGTACAAGTAAAAAAGAAAATAGTAAGCCAAAAAAAAAAAAAAAAAAGGACAGAACAGTCCCTCTGAGCTATCTGAGAGGCTATTTCCCTGGCTTAAGTCCTCAGCAAGTCTGCTGAATAAAGCAAAGTTCTCAGTTTTTAGGTTGTGCATTTTTTTCAGTTGACACCATGTAGTGATAAAACATCACAGGCTGCACCCACCCCCACCATCTCGTCCAGCCTCTAGGGTGCACTCTGCTCTATGACCTTTCTGCAGGTTTGTGAGCTTCCTTTGGCCTAGAGTTCTCTCTGTGTTCCTGTGCCCCGGCCACTTTTGCTCATCCTCATGGCCCTCTCTGCAGAAGGTTTTCCTTTCATTGCATGCCTTCTCCTAGGCTTCTGAAGGTTTTCTTAAATGAAAGTGAAGTTGCTCAGTCGTGTCCGACTCTTTGCGACCCCGTAGACTGTAGCCTACCAGGCTCCTCTGTCCATGGGATTTTTTTCCAGGCAATAGTACTGGAGTGGATTGCCATTTCCTTCTCCAGGGGATCTTCCCAACCCAGGGCTCGAACCCAGGTCTCCCACATTGTAGACAGATGCTTTACCGTCTGAGCCAAATATTTGTCAACTGAAAAAGAGATGTCCCACCTAAAAATTGAGAATCATACATTACTGAGGGCTTCCCAGGTGGCGCTAGTGGTAAAGACTCTGCCTGCCAATGCAGTAGCCGCAGGAGATATGGGTTCGATCCTTGGGTTGAGAAGATCCCCTGGAGAAGGAAATGGCAACACACTACAGTATTTTTTGTGACCCCATCAACTGTAGCCCACCAGCCTTCTCTGTCTATAAGATTCTCTAGGCAAGAATACTGGAGTGGTTGCCATTCCCTTCTCCAGGGGATCTTCCTGACCCAGGGGTCAAACCTGAGTCTCCTAGCATTGCAGATAGTCTCCTGCATTGCAAGGAGATTCTTTACCATCTGAGCTACCAGGGAAGCTCCAATACTTTAGCCAACTGATGTGAAGAGCCAACTCACTGGAAAAGACCCTGATGCTGGAAAAGACTGAGGGCAGGAGGAGAAGCGGACAACAGAGGATGAGATGGTCGCATGGCGTCATCAACTCAATGGACATGAGTTTGAGCGAACTCTAGGAGATAGTGAAGGACAGAGAAGCCTGGCACACTGCAGTCCATGGGGTCGCAAACAGTTAGACACGACTGAGTGAGTGAACAACAGTATCCTTGCCTGGGAAATCCCATGGACAGAGAAGCCTGGCAGGCTATAGTCCGTGGAGTTGCAAAGAGTCAGACATGACTGAACAACTGAGCATGCATGAATTACTGAGGACCATAGCCCAGGAAGGCATACTCTCACATAGCTCTGAGGGACTGCTTTGAAGAGATAAGGGAGGAGTCAGGGTGTAGAGGAGTTTTGATTAAAATAAAAAATGGAGTGGGACATCAAACGATTACTGCTAATCACAAAAACCAGGTGTCTCAAGTTAATGATTTTAGGGCTTTTTTAGCAAGAGTCTGGGCTGGTTGAAATCATTTCTTTGATATGCACTTTAACTATCTTGGGCTCCCCTGGTGGCTCAGACAGTAAAGAATCTGCCTGCAATGCAGGAGACCTGGGTTCAATCCCTGGATTCTTACCTGGAGAATTCCATGGACAGAGGAACCTGGCAGGCTACATAGTTCATGGGTTTACAAAGAGTCAAGACACGAGTGACTAACGCTTTCACTTTCGTACTTGAGCTCTCTAGGGCCAGTATCCTGTTTTTCTCCATTCTTAATTCCCCTCAGGGCACACTGGCGAGGTGGCTGCAATGGCTGCTGGCTATCGGCTGGCATAATTTATTGTTTACCAGCAAGGCAGGCAACATTTTTTGCCCACAGATTGAAGCCTGGCATTCTCCAGTTACAGAGCACTGTCAAATTCCACACTTGGTGCTGAAGAAAAATAATGTCTCTTTTCTAAGGGGGCAACAAATGATTAAAACAAAAATGGTAGTTAAATATGCATTACTCAGTTTTTTCAATTTTCGACTTAAAATAGAAGTTGAGTGTTGCTCATGCTAATTGAATGCCCTGAGGGATAGAGCAGGATAAGAAGAATGTTATTGCTATATATCCATATCTATAATATATATTTTTATTATGAATTCTTTAAACAATTTTTTTTGGTTGGAATATAGTTGATTTACCATGAGTCAGTTTCTGCTGCATAGCAAAGTGAATCACTTATATATATATATATATATATAGACACACACACACTCTTTTTAAGATTCTTTTCCCTTATAGGTCATTTCAGAGTATTGAATAGAGTTCCTGTGATACAGTAGGTCTTGTTAGTTATCTATTTGATATACAACAGTGTGTATATGTCAATTCCAGTCTTCCGATTTATCTGTCCTGCACTTATCCCCTGGTAACCAAAAGTTTCTTTTCTACATCTGACTCTATTTCTGTTTTGTAAATAAGCTCATTTGTACCATTATTTTGATTTCACTTAGAAGCGATGTCATATGATATTTGTCTTTCTCTGTCTGACTTCACTTGTAACAGTCTGTAGGTTTTCACTACTATCTTGAACGAGCCCAGTTGATGGGAGGTTCTTAGGGACTTTTATGACCTCTCTTAGGTTGTGAGATGCCCTTCCTTTTCTTTGAGTCCTGAACACAGTCTCATTTCAACCACGAGAATGTCCTGTCCTGTATAAAAGCCTCACTTCAAGGGTGCGAGCTCTGCTCTCTCCCCGGTGTGGGAGGAAGCCGTGCTGCTACAGTGGGGTGTTGGGTCTCCTCCCTACCCGGTGCAGGACGAAGGGCTGGGACTGGAGACAAGTCCAGGTGGGGAGGCTTGTCCCAGCCTGGCTTTGTGCTCTGGGCTCGCAGAGAGCATGTCTTTTCTGATGGGCCGCTTGCTCCTTCTGCAGCCCTAGGGAGATGTGGGTGCTTGCAGCTTCTCCCAGCAGAGACCTAGTTGCCCCTCTAGGAAGCCTTTCTGGATCACAGCCATGGAAACTCATGCAGGCTTCCTCTCCACAGAGCTCACCTCTGGGCCCTGGGAACACTGTGCACCTGCATACAGACCCATCCTGGGAGCATGTCCCTCCTCCCTCCCCCTGGTCCTCTCACTTTCAGAGAGAGGCTGTCAGAAGCTTCTAGATTTCCCTGGAGGGCCAAACTGTGCACATCCAGGCAGAGCAAGCTCACAGAGAGGACTGCTGAAATCAAATTCAGGTGCCTCCCTCTTCGAGGAAAGAGGAGCGGGTGGGGGTGTCTCTCTACACAATCCTTTTCCAGAATCTTCTCCTCATCTCCCATCTGACTCACACTCCTGATGTGGGGAAGAGATTTCAGATCTGTGTCTAGCGCTCTGAGCACTGGCACCGCGCTTGGATCACTGCCTTCTCAGGAACCCTGCTGGAGCTTCCATTTTCGTCTTTCATCATAGGGACCAGCTCAGCGGGCACTGTCAAGGAGCAGTTTCATATCATTATTTCTTGCCACCAGCACCTTCATATGATACCATCAGTCTCCCTCTCAGCCCCCCACACCCCATGACATCTCAGACACACCCGTGGTATTTCTGTTTTAGCTGTAAGAACACTCTCCTTCGCAGACATTTAAAAGTTAGTCTAGAACTTCCTTGGTGGCCAAGTAGTTAAGAATTGGCCTTGCAATGCAGGAGATGCTGGTTCCATCCCTGGCTGGGGAACTAAGATCCCTCATGCTGTGAAGAAACTAAGCCCGTGCGCGGCAAAAAAAAAAAAAGTCAGCGCTGTGATATCATGCTGAGTTCCCGATGGGTCCCCGCCCCCAGGTGTGAGGAAAGGGCATGGAGTGTCTGGCGTGGCTCCATTTTTCTCTGTCACACTGTCTTTGTCCTGCTATGGGCTCCTTAACGGAGGGCGAAGGGCACAGAGGAAAAGGGTAAAAGCCTTGTGTGACAGGAGGTGCTGTATGAGGGCCCTGGGCGCCTCTTGACTCTAAATGCATGAAGTGTGTTTCTGGGTTCTGGAAAGACCCTTGCAAGTATCTCTGTGCCTACCCTGACTCCGTCTCTCAAGGTGGTCCCAGTGAGTCCCTACAGCTGAAGGGACACCTCAGGGGCCCCTTCCCAAAGGGTCGCCATCCTGCTCATTACTTTTCCTGGAGACTTCTCAGCTGGGTCATGGGAGGCCCCTGCCTCCCTCCTCTCATCCTGCGAATTGCTGCTAAGTTGGTTCAGTCGTGTCCGATTCTGTGCGACCCCATAGATGGCAACCCACCAGGCTCCCCCATCCCTAGGATTCTCCAGGCAAGAACACTGGAGTGGGTTGCCATTTCCTTCTCCAATGCATGAAAGTGAAAAGTGAAAGGAAGTAGCTCAGTTGTGTCCGACTCTTCGCGACCCCATGGACTGCAGCCTACCAGGCTCCTCCATCCATGGGATTTTCTAGGCAAGAGTACTGGAGTGGGGTGCCATTGCCTTCTCTGGTCCTGAGAATTCCCTTCCAGTAATTCTCCTTTCCCCTTTCAGTATGCTCTTTCTAGGCTGGGGGTGTCCAGCTAGACTGGTTCTGCTCTAGTTTATTGGGTTATTTGTTTACTGGCTATAGTTTACTGGTTCTTGCATATTAAAGCCTTCAGTTCAGTTCAGTTCAGTTGCTCAGTCATGTCCGACTCTTTGCGACCCCAAAAACCGCAGCATGCCAGGCCTCCCTGTCCATCACCATCTCCCGGACTTCACTCAGACTCACGTCCATCGAGTCCGTGATGCCATCCAGCCATCTCATCCTGAGTTGTTCCCTTCTCTTCCTGCCCCCAATCCCTCCCAGCATCAGAGTCTTTTCCAATGAGTCAACTCTTCACATGAGGTGTCCAAAGTACTGGAGCTTCAGCTTTAGCATCATTCCTTCCAAAGAAATCCCAGGGCTGATCTCCTTGCAGTCCAAGGGACTCTCAAGAGTCTTCTCCAACACCACAGTTCAGATGCATCAATTCTTCGGTGCTCAGCTTTCTTCACAGTCCAACTCTCACATCCATACATGACCACTGGAAAACCATAGCCTTGACTACACGGACCTTAGTCGGCAAAGTAATGTCTCTGCTTTTGAATATGCTATCTAGGTTGGTCATAACTTTCCTTCCAAGGAGGAAGCGTCTTTTAATTTCATGGCTGCAGTCACCATCTGCAGTGATTTTGGAGCCCCAAAAAATAAAGTCTGACACTGTTTCTAGTGTTTCCCCATCTATTTCCCATGAAGTGATGGGACCGGATGCCATGATTTTAGTTTTCTGAATGTTGAGCTTTAAGCCAACTTTTTCACTCTCCTCTTTGACTTTCATCAAGAGGCTTTTTAGTTCCTCTTCACTTTCTGCCATAAGGGTGGTGTCATCTGCATATCTGAGCTTATTGATATTTCTCCCGGCAATCTTGATTCCAGCTTGTGTTTCTTCCAGCCCAGCCTTTCTCATGATGTACTCTGCATAGAAGTTAAATAAGCAGGGTGACAATATACAGCCTTGATGTACTCCTTTTCCTATTTGGAACCAGTCTGTTGTTCCATGTCCAGTTCTAACTGTTGCTTCCTGACCTGCATACAGATTTCTCAAGAGGCAGGTCAGGTGGTCTGGTATTCCCATCTCTTTCAGAATTTTCCACAGTTTATTGTGATCCACACAGTCAAAGGCTTCAGCATAGTCAATCGAGCAGAAATAGATGTTTTTCTGGAACTCTCTTGCTTTTTCGATGATCCCGCAGATGTTGGCAATTTGATCTCTGGTTCCTCTGCCTTTTCTAAAACCAGCTTGAACATCAGGGAATTTATGGTTCACGTATTGCTGAAGTCTGGCTTGGAGAATTTTGAGCATTACTCTACTAGCATGTAAGATGAGTGTACTTATGCGGTAGTTTGAGCATTCTTTTGCATTGCCTTTCTTTGGAATTGGAATGAAAACTGACATTTTCCAGTCCTGTGGCCACTGCTGAGTTTTCCAAAGTTGCTGACATATTGAGTGCAGCACTTTCATAGCATCATCTTTAAGGATTTGAAATAGCTCAACTGGAATTCCATCACCTCCACTAGCTTTGTTTGTAGTGATGCTTTCTAAGGCCCACTTGACTTCACATTCCAAGATGTCTGGCTGTAGATTAGTGAGTAAAGCCTTACAGTCTGTTAAATCCAAATCCCAGCTCTCTGTATAAATAGTAGTCTTTGCCATTAACATCGGAGAAGGCAATGGCACCCCACTCCAGTACTCTTGCCTGGAAAATCCCATGGACGGAGGAGCCTGGTAGGCTGCAGTCCATGGGGTCGCAAAGAGTCGCACATGACTGAGCGACTTCACTTTCAATTTTCACTTTCATGCATTGGAGAAGGAAATGGCAACCCACTCCAGTGTTCTTGCCTGGAGAATCCTAGGGACGGGGGAGCCTGGTGGGCTGCCGTCTATGGGGTCGCACAGAGTCGGACATGACTGAAGCAACTTAGCAGCAGCAGCAGCAGCCTCCATTAACATCCTCAGGTTGGGGACTTCAGCTCAAACTCTGCGGGCAGGAAGAATATCATCATGTTCTGTGCGAAGGATGTACTGACACATAAGTTACTATAGTTTTGTTTCTTGGTCCTTTGTTTTTTAATTTTTGGTTGCACTGGGTCTTTGTTGTGGTGCACAGGCTTCTCTAGTTGTGGCACGTGGGCTTAGCAGTCATGCAGCGCATGGGATCTAAGTTCCCTGGCCAGGGATCAAACCCATGTCCCCTACATTGGAAGGTGGACTGTTAACTACTGGACCACCAGGAAGTCCCTGTTGATCTTTTTCTTAAAGCTACTTCATTCATTTATATTTATTTATATTTATATTCATTTATTTATATTTCTTTTTATATTTATTTATATTAATCCCCTATAAGCTTTAAGGTCAAAACCCCAGCTTTTTTTTAAACTTATTTTTTTAAAGGTTGATCTTGGGGCTTTCCTGGTGGTCCTGTGGTTAAAGAATCTACCTTGCAGGGGATGCAGGTTCAATCCCTAGTCAGGGAGCTAACATCCCAGGTGCTGAGGGGTAACTAAGCCTGCACAGCCAGCAGCAACCCCACGTGGCACAACTAAAACCCAACACAGCAAATAAATAAATTTTAATGTTTTAATTGGAGTATAGTTGCTATATAATATTATGGAAGTTACAGGTGTACAATATAGTGCTTCACAATTGTAAAGATTATACTCCATTTACAGCTATCATAAAAGATAAAAAAGATCGTTCTTACTCTGAGATAAGTGACTTAGTTTCCCATTGCTTTGTGTTTTATCAATTTTTCTGCATGTTTGGTGTTTTGTAAGAAAAGTTATCTGAAACTTGGAGATAGGAAGAAGAGATGACTAGGTATTCTTTGGGCATCCCAGGTGGCACAAGCGGTAAAGAACCCCCTAACAATGAAGGAGATGTCAGAGATGTTTGATCCCTGGGTCAGGTCAGGAAGATCCCCTGGAGGAAGGCATGGCATCAAAGGGATGCTAGGCCTGATTCTGCTGACTAGATATCTTACAAGCCCTTAGGGCAGAGGTTAAGTTAACTTGCAGATGGCTGTCAGGTAGAGATGGAGATCATTTCTGTCCAGAAGACTAGATAACCTGAAAAGTTAATGGCTCTGTTGGATATTTACCAGTTTTGTATTTAACCCATAATTAAATTAACTATATGTATATATCTGGCTTCTCAGTTGGTCTCTGATAGGTTTTCACATCTTCCTGTTTACCTCATTAATTAGTTAAAAATTTTGACATGTGTTCTTTTTTAACATATTCCATTTAGAGTTATTGTAAAATCTTGGCTGTATTCCCTGTGTTGTACATCTTTTCAGCTTACTTATTTTATAAATGGTATAGTAGTTTGTCCTTCTCAATCCCTGCCCATATTTTGCCTCTCCGCAGTGGTAACCACTGGCTTGTTCTCTATATCTGTGTCTGTTTCTCTTTTGCTATCTTCACTAGTTCCCTTTATTTTTTTCATTCCATATATAAGCGATACCATACAGTCTTTGTCTTTGACTTACTTCACTTAACGTAATGCCCTCCAAATCCATTCATATTTCTGTTGTTGTTCAGCCATTCAGTTGTGTCTGACTCTTTGCGACCCCATGGACCACAGCACGCCAGGCTTCCCTGTCCTTCAATATCTCCCAAAGTTTGCTCAAACTCATGTCCATTGAGTTGATAATGCCATACAACCATCTCATCTTCTGTTGCCCCCTTCTCCTCCTGCCCTCAATCTTTCCCAGTATCAGGGTATTTTCCAAAGAGTTAGCTCTTTGCATCAGGTGACCAAAGTATTGGAGCTCTGGCATCAGTCCTTCCAGTGAATATTCAGGACTGATTTCCTTTAGGATTGACTGGTTCAATCTCCTTGCTATTCAAGGGACTCTCAAGAGTCTCCTTCAGCACCATAGTTCAAAAGCATTAATTCTTTGGCACTCAGCCTTCTTTATGGTCCAACACTCACATCCATACATGACTACTGGGAAACTGCAGCTTTGACTAGACAGATCTTTGTCAGTAGGTAACATCTCTGCTTTTTAATACATTGTCTAGGTTTGTCATAGCTTTTTTTCAAGGAGCAAGTGTCTTTTATTTCCATGGCTGCAGTCACTGTCTGTAGTGATTTTGGAGCCCAAGAAAATAAAGTCTTTCACTGTTTCCATTGTTACCCATCTATTTGCCATGACGTGATGGGACCAGATGCCATGATGTTAGTTTTTTGAATGTTGAGTTTTAAGCCAGCTTTTTCACCCTCCTCTTTCATCTTCATCAAGAGGCTCTTTAGTTCTTCTTCAGTTTCTGCCATTAGGGTAGTGTCATCTGCATATCTGCAGTTATTGATATTTCTCCCCCAAATCTTGATTCCAGCTTGAGTTTAATCCATCCTGGCATTTCACATGATGTACTCTGCATATAAGTTAAATAAGCAGGGTGACAATATACAGCCTTGATGTACTCCTTTCCAGTTTTGAACCAGTCCATTGTTTCATGTCTGGTTCTAACTGTTGCTTCTTGACCTGCACACAGGTTTCTCAGGAGGCATGTAATGTGGTCCAATACTCCCATCTCTTTCAGAATTTTCCACAGTTTGTTTTAAGCCACACAGTCAAAGGCTTTAGCATACTTAATGAAGCAGAAGTAGACGGTTTTCTGAAATCCCCTTGCTTTTTCCATGACCCTATGGATGTTGGCCATTTAATCCCTGGCTCTTCTGCTGTTTCTAAATCTAGCTTGTACATCTGGAAGTTCTTGGTTTATATACTGTTGAAGCCTAGCTTGAAGGATTTTGAGCATTCCTTTGCTAGTGTGTGAAATGAGTGCAACTGTGCAGTAGTTTGAAGCATTTTTGGCATTGCCTTTCTTTGAAATTGGAACTTTTCTAGTCCTGTGGCCACTGCTGAGTTTTCCAAAGTTGCTGGCATATTGAGTGCAGCACTTTCACAGCATCATATTTTAGGATTTGAAATAGCTCAGCTAGAATTCCATTACCTCCACTATCTTTGTTCGAAGTGATGCTTCCTAAGGCCTACTTGACTTCACACTCCAGGATGTCTGGCTCTAGGTGAATGATTACACCATTGTAGTTATCTGGGTCATTAAGATCTTTTTTGTATAGTTCTTTTGTGTATTCTTGACAACGCTTCTTAACATCTTCTGCTTCTGTTAGGTCCATACCATTTCTGTCCTTTATTGTGCCCATCTTTGCACAAAATGTTCCCTTGGTATCTCTAATTTTCTTGCTGAGATCTCTGTGTACCAAGTTACTTCAGTCGTGTCCAACTCCTCATGACCCCATGGACTGTAGCCCAGCAGGCTCCTCTGTCCATGGGACTTTCTAGGCAAGAATACTGGAGTGGGTTGCCATTTCCTTTTCCAGGGGATCTTCCCCACCCGGGGATGGGACTGTGTCTCTTAAAGTTTCCTGCATTGGCAGGCAAGTTCTTTGCCACTAGTGCCACCTGGTTCCCATTCTGTTGTTTTAGATAGATATTCTGCTGCTGCTGCTGCTAAGTCGCTTCAGTCGTGTCCGACTCTGTGAGACCCCAGAGACGGCAGCCCACCAGGCTCCCCAGTCCCTGGGATTCTCCAGGCAAGAACACTGGAGTGGGTTGCCATTTCCTTCTCCAATGCATGAAAGTGAAAGTGAAGTCGCTCAATTGTGTCCGACTCTTTGCGACCCCATGGACTGCAGCCCACCAGGCTCCTCCGTCCATGGGATTTTCCAGGCAGGAGTACTGGAGTGGGGGGCCATTGCCTTCTCCAGATAGATATTCTATCCTGAAGAACTATGGACAGAGATTCATGACACTGTATAGGAGGTGGTAATCAAAACCATACCTAAGAAAAGCAAAAAGGCAAAATGTTTGTCTGAGGAGGTCTTACAAATAGCTATTTGTAAGATAAGATATTCTATCCCATATCTATTCTTTGCATTATTCATTTAAGAAGGCTTTCTTCTCTCTCCTTGTTATTCTTTGGAACTCTGCATTCAGATGGGTATATCTTATCTTTTCTCCTTTGCCTTTAGTGTCTCTTTTCTCAGCTATTTGTAAGACCTCCTCAGACAAACATTTTGCCTTTTTGCATTTCTTGGGTATGGTTTTGATTACCGCCTCCTATACAGTGTCATGAACCTCTGTCCATAGTTCTTCAGGCACTCTGTCTATCAGATCTAACCCCTTGAATCTATTTGTCACTTCCACTGTATAATCATAAGGGATTTGATTTAGGTCATACTTGAATGGCCTAGTGGTTTTCCCTACTTTCTTCAATTCAAGTCTGAATTTGGCAACCCAGAGTTCATGATTTGAGCCACAGTCAGTTTCCAGACTTGTTTTTGCTGACTGTATAGAGCTTCTTCATCTTCGGCTGCAAAGAATGTAATCAATCTGATTTCAGTTTTGACCATCTGGAGACATCCACGTCTCTTGTTGGAAGAGGGTGTTTGCTATGACCAGTGTGTTCTCTTGGCAACACTCTGTTAGCCTTTCCCCTGCTTCATTCTTCACTCCAAGGCCAAACGTGCCCGTTACCTGAGGTATCTCTTGACCTGCTACTTCTGCATCCCAGTCCACACACATTGTTGTAGTGGCAGGATTTCCCTCTTCTCTGTGACTGCGCAGTATTCCACTGTATAAACGCATCACATCTGTATCCATTCATCAGCTGATGGACACTTGGGCTGTTTCCATATCTTAGTTTTGTAAACAGCTCTGCCATGAACATTGGGGTGCAGATATCTTTTCCAATTAGTGTTTTCCATTGTTTCTGAATATATACCCAGAAGTGGAGTTGCCGGATCATATGGTAGAGTTTAGCTTTTTGAGGAAACTCCATGTTGTTCTCCACAGTGGCTGCACCAACTCACATTTCCCCTAACAGCGCACGAGGCTTCCCTTTTCTCCACATATTTAGGAGCCTTTGTTTTCTCTTGCCTTTCTGATGATTGCTGCTCTAACAGGTGTGAGGTGATATATCATTGTTTTTTTGTTCTCGAGTACATTTTCATGTACATGTTGGCTGTTTATATTCTTTAGAAAAGCGTCTAGGTCCTTTACCTATTTTCCAATTGGATTATTTGCAGGTTTTTTTGTTTTGTTTTGTTTTTGAGTTGTATGAATTCTTTATATATTTTGGATATTACATCTTATCAGACACATTGTTTGCAAAGATTTTTCCCTTTCTATACATTGTCTTTTCACTTTGATAATCACTTCTTTTGTTGTGCAGAGGCTTTTGTTTTGAATGGTCTCACTTGTTCATTTTTATTTTGATGCTGGTTCTTTAGGTGTGATTTCCAGAAAATTTACCAGGACCCCTGTCAAAGAGATTTTTCCTATATTTTCTTTTAGGTGTTTTATGGTTTCTGGTCTTCATTTAAGTCATCAATCTGACTCAAATTAATTTGTTGAGGTGTAAGTTTAGGGTCTAGTTTCATTCTTACGTTGTTGTTGTTCAGCCACCCAGTCATGTCCAACTCTTTGTGAACCCATGGACTGCAGCACACCAGAACACTCTTATGTGAATACCCAGTTTTCCTAACACCATTTATTGAAAAGACTGTCTTTTCTCCATTAAGTATTCTTGGCACCCTTGCCAAATACTAGATGACTGAATAAGTATGAGCGTATTTCTGGATTCTTGATTCTGTTCCATTTGTCTGTGTCTGTTTTTTGTTTTCAGTCTGTTTTTGTTTTGATTATTGTAGCTTTACAATATAGCCTGAAATCAGGAAATGTGATATCATCTACTTTGTTCTTTCTCAGGATTGCTTTGGTTATTCGTGTGTGTGTGTGTGTGTGTGTGTGTGTGTGTGGTCCACATAAATTTTAGGATTTTTTTCTACTTGTGTAAAAACTGCCATTGGAAAATTCATAAGAGTTGCATTGACTCTGTAAATGGTTTTGGGTAGTATGGATATTTTAGCAATAATTCTGATCCATGAACACAGGATATCTTTCCATTTATTTATATCTGATTTCCTTCATCAGGGCCTCATAGTTTTCATTACAGAGATCTATCGCTTCCTTGGTTAAATTTATTCCTATTTTATTGTTTTTGATGCTATTATAAATGAGATGGGTATGTCTTTTTCAGATAATTCATTGTTAGTGTATAGAAATGTTACTGATTTTTATATCCTGCAATTTTACTGAATTCATTGCTTAAATCTAACTTTTTTTTGAAATCTTTAGGATTTTCTATATATGTAATCACGTCATCTGAAAATAAAGACAATTTTACTTCTTTCCTTCAAATTCCAATAATTCTTCTTTTTCTTGACTAATTGCTCTGGTGGGGACTTCCAGTGCTATGTTGAATAGAAGTGGTAAGAGTGGGCATCCTTTTCTTGTGCCTGATCTCAGCTAGAAAGCTTTCAACCTTTCACCATTGAAAATAACGTTAGCTGTGGGCTTGTTATATATGACCTTTATTATGTTATGTTCCTTCTATACCTAATTAAGCATTTTTTAAATCATGAATGCATGATGGATTTTGTCAAATGCTTTTTCTGCACTTATAGAGATGATCATACGATTTGTTTCCTTTATTGTCTTATTGTGATGTATCACATTGACTGATTTACATGTGTTGAACCATTCTTGAATCCCAGGGATAAATGCTACTTGATTGTGGTGAATGTTCCTTTTAATGTGAGTTCAGTTTACTAGTATCTTATTGAGACATTTTAACATCTATATTCATCAGGGATATTGATCTGTAGTTTTCTGGTGGTGTCCTTTTCTGGCTTTGGTATCAGGGTAATGCTGGGCTTGTAAAATGAGTTTGAGAATGTCCTCTCCGCTATGATTTTTGGAAGACTTTGAGAAAGGCTGGAATTAATTTTTTAATGTTTGGTAAAATTTAGCAGTGAGGCTATTTGGCCTCGGGCTTTTCATCTTTGAGTGGTTTTTGGTTTCTGACTTAATCTCCTTACTAGCAATTGGTCTGTTCACATTTTCAGTTTTATCCTGATTCAATCTTGGAAGTTTGTAAGATTTTTTTTTAGGCTGTCCAGCTTGTTGACATGTAGCTGTTCATAGTTGCATCTTATGCTCTTTCATAAGATATCAGCTGTAATGTCTCCTTTTTCAGGTTTGTTAATTTCATCTTTTCAAAGAACCAAGTCTTCATTTTATTGATCTTTTCTTTTGTTTTCCTGCTCTCTTATTTTATTTCTGTTCTGATTTTTACTTTCCTTCCTTCTGCTGACTCTGGGTTTTGGTTATTCCTTTTTTTTTTTCCCTCTAGGTCTTTGAGCCATAGAGTTAGGTTGCTAATTTGAGATCTTGCTTATTTCTTAATGTAGGTGTTTATCGCTATGGCCCTCTTAGAACTGCTTTTGCTGCATCCTGTAAGTTTTGGTATGTCATGTCTCATTTTTGCTTGTGTCAAGACACTTTAATTTCCACTCTAATTTCTTCTTTGATTCGTAGGTTTGGAAGAGTGTTTAAGTTCCAGTATTCCTGAAACATTTTCCAATCTTCCTCTTCTTATTAGTGTCTAGTTTCCTACCATTGTTGTCAAAGAAGCCACGTGGGTATGACTTCAGTCTTCTTGCACTTGCTAGGACTTATTTTGTGAACTAACATTTGGTCTATTTTAAAAAATGTTCCACGTGCACTGGGTATGAACGTATATTCTGCTGTTGTCAGATAACGTGTTCTGTATATGTTATGTCCATTGGGTATATCTATACTGTTAGAAGCTTTGGCTGGATTCTCTGGTGGCTCAGATGGTAAAGAATCTACCTGCCAATGCAGGAGACCTGGGTTCTATCCCTGGCTTGGGAAGATCCCTTGTAGAGGGCATGGCAACCCACTCCAGTATTCTTGCCTGGAAAACCCTAAGGACAGAGGAGCCTGGTGGGCTCAGACACGACTGAAGTGATTTACTTATTGGGTGTATCAGATCAGTTCCGTTCAGTTGCTCAGTCGTGTCCGACTCTTCGCGACCCCATGGACCACAGCACACCAGGCCTCCCTGTCCATCACCAACCCCTGGAGTCTACTCAAACTCACCTCCATTTAGTCAGTGATGCCATCCAACCATCTCATCCTCTGTCATCCCCTTCTCCTCCTGCCTTCAATCTTTCCCAGCATCAGGGTCTTTTCCAGTGAGTCAGCTCTTCGCATCAGGTGGCCAAAGTACTGGAGTTCTAGCTTCAGCATCGGTCCTTCCAATGAACACTCAGGACTGATTTCCTTTAAGATGGACTGGTTGGATCTCCTTGCAGTCCAAGAGACTCTCAAGAGTCTTCTCCAACACCACAGTTCAAAAGCATCAATTCTTTTGGGGCTCAGCTTTCTTTATAGTCCAACTCTAACATCCATACATGATGGAAAAACCGCAGCCTTGATGAGACAGACCTTTGTTGGTAAAGTAATGTCTCTGATTTTTAATATGCTATCTAGGTTGGTCATAAATTTCTTTCTAAGGAGTAAGTGTCTTTTAATTTCATGGCTGCAGTCACCATCTGCAGTGACTTTGGAGCCCCCCAAAATAAAGTCAGCCACTGTTTCCACTGTTTCCCCATCTATTTGCCATGAAGTGATGGGACCAGATGCCATGATCTTATTTTTTTAAATGTTGAGCCTTCAGCTAGCTTTTTCACTCTCCTCTTTCACTTTCATCAAGAGGCTCTTTAGTTCTTCACTTTCTGCCATAAGGGTGGTGTCATCTGCATGTCTTAGGTTATTACATTTCTCCCGGCAATCTTGATTCCAGCTGCGCTTCTTCCAGCCCAGCATTTCTCATGATGTACTCTGCACATAAGTTAAATAGGCAGGGTGACAATATACAACCTTGACGTACTCCTTTTCCTATTTGGAACCAGTCTGTTGTTCCATGTCCAGTTCTAACGGTTGCTTCCTGACCTGCATACAGATTTCTCAAGAGGCAGGTTAGGTGGTCTGGTATTCCCATCTCTTTCAGAATTGTCCACAGTTTATTGTGATCCACACAGTCAAAGGCTTTGGCATAGTCAATCAAGCAGAAATAGATGTTTTTCTGGAACGCTCTTGCTTTTTTGATGATCCAGCAGATGTTGGCAATTTGATCTCTGGTTCCTCTGCCTTTTCTTAAAAACCAACTTGAACATCTGGAAGTTCATGGTTCCTGTATTGCTGAAGCCTTGCTTGGAGAATTTTGAGCATTACTTTACTAGTGTGTGAGATGAGTGTAATTGTGCGGTAGTTTGAGCATTCTTTGACGTTGCCTTTCTTTGGGATTAGAATGAAAACTGACCTTTTCCAGTCCTGTGGCCACTGCTGAGTTTTCCAAAGTTGCTGACATATTGAGTGCAGCACTTTCACAGCATCATCTTTTAGAATTTGAAATAGCTCAACTGGAATTCCAGTACCTCCACTAGCTTTGTTCATAGTGATTCTTCCTGAGGCCCACTTGACTTCGAATTCCTAGATGTCTGGCTCTAGGTGAGTGATCACACCATCGTGGTTATCTGGGTGGTGAAGTTGTACAGTTCTTTTGTGTATTCTTGCCACCTCTTCTTTTTATCCTCTGCTTCTGTTAGGGTCATACCATTTCTGTCCTTTATTGAGCCCATCTTTGCATGAAATGTTCCCTTTGTATCTCTAATTTTCTTGAAGAGATATCTAGTCTATCCCATTTTATTGCTTTCCTCTATTTCTTTGCACTGATCACTGAGGAAGCCTTTCTTATCTCTCCTTGCTATTCTTTGGAACTCTGCATTCAAATGGGTATATCTTTTTCTCCTTTGCTTTTTGCTTCTCTTTTTTTCTCAGCTTTTTGTAAGGCCTCCTCAGACAACCATTTTGCTTTTTTGCATTTCTTTTTCCTGGGGATGGTCTTGATCCCTGTCTCCTGTAAAGTGTCACAAGCCTCCGTCCATAGTTCTTCAGGCACTCTGTCTATCAGATCTAGTCCCTTAAATCTATTTCTCACTTCCACTGTATATTTGTAAGGGATTTGATTTAGGTCATACCTGAATGGTCTAGTGGTTTTCCCTACTTTCTTCAATTTAAGTCTGAATTTGGCAATAAGGAGTTCATGATCTGAGCCACAGTCAGCTCCCAGTCTTGTTTTTGCTGACTGTATAGAGCTTCTCCATCTTTGGCTGCAAAGAATATAATCAGTCTGATTTTGATGGTGGCAAAGGGTGATGTCCACGTATAGAGTCATCTCTTGTGTTATTGGAAGATGGTATTTACTATGACCAGTGCGTTCTCTTGACAAAACTCTATTAGCCTTTGCCCTGCTTCATTCTGTACTCCAAGGCCAAATTTGCCTGTTAATCTGGGTGTTTCTTGACTTCCTACTTTTGCATTCCAGTCCCATATAATGAAAAGGACATCTTTTTGGGGTATTAGTTCTAAAAGGCCTTGTAAGTCTTCATAGAACTATTCAGCTTCTTCAGCATTATTGGTTGGGGCACAGCCTTGGATTACTGTGATATTGAATGGTTTGCCTTGGAAACGAACAGAGATTATTCTGTCGCTTTTTTTTTTTTATATTCCTTCTTTTTTTTTTTTAAATTCTGTCGTTTTTGAGACTGCATCCAAGTACTGCATTGGACTTTTGTTGACTATGAGGGCTACTCCATTTCTTCTAAGGAATTCTTGCCCGTAGTAATAGATATAATGGTCATCTGAGTTAAATTCACCCATTCCAGCGGGTCCATTTTAGTGCTCTTGGATCCATAGCATTATTCAAATCTGCTGTTTGCTTATTGACTCTGGATGAACTATCCAACGCTGAGAGTGGGGTATTAAATTCTGCAGTTAGCATCACATTGCTGTTTGTTTCTCCTTTTTACCTCCGCTCGGTTTAGCTTTGTATGTTTAGGTGCTCCAATGTTGGTTGCGTGAATTTTTACAACTGTTATCTTTGTCTCTTTTTACCACTTTAGTTTAAAGTCTATTTTGTCTGATATATCTACGTCTGCTTTTTTTGGTTAGCATTTGCTTGAAATATCTTTTACACAGACGCTCAGTTTTGCCGGTTAAAGTGAATCTGTTGCAGGTAGAATATTGTTGGACCTTTTACATTTTTAAAAAATTCCATTCAAGCATTCTGTCTTTTGATTGGAATTTAATTCCTTTATGTTTAAAATAATTATTAATAGTAAAGATTTTACGATTTCCATTTTGTTAACTGTTTTCTGGCTGTGTGTAGATCCATTGTTCCTCATTTCTCATCCTTTTGCCTTTGTGTTTTGAGGTATTTTGGTATCAGTATGTTTTGACTTCATTATCATGTTCTTTTGCCTAATTACTACAGGATTTTCTCTTGTGATTACCATAGTGCTTACATAAAATATCTTAAAATTATAACACCGTATTTTAAGCTGATAAAAACTTCTATAGCATTCCTAATGTTACACTTTCATTTCTCTTCCTTCTCACAATTTAGATTATTGATATCACAGTTTATATATTTTTAAAATATTGTGTAAACAATAACAGATTATTGTAGTTATGTGTTTTAAAACTACATTTGTTTCTTTAGGCTTCCCTGGTGGCTCAGAGGTTAAAGCGTCTGCCTCCAATGCAGGAAACCCGGGTTCGATCCCTGGGTCGGGAAGATCTCCTGGAGAAGGAAATGGCAACCCACTCCAGTATTCTTGCCTGGAGAATCTCACGGACAGAGGAGCTTGGTAGGCTACAGTCCATGGGGTCACAAAGAGTCGGACACGACTGAGTGACTTCACTTTCACTTTAGACAAGACCTGAAGTGAATTATGCACCACCACTATCATATTACAAAATCTTAACTGTGTATTTATCGTTACTAGCAAGTTTCATTTTATCTTCTTGTGTTTTTAGTATGTTAAATAGCATTCTTTTACTTTCATTCAGAGAACTCCTGTTAACATTTCTTGTCAGGTGGGTCAATTTCTTGTCAGGTAGTTGATGAACTCCCTCAGTTTTTGTTAGGAAAGCCTGTATCTCCTCCTTTCCTGAAGGACAGCTTTGCCAGACATAGAATACTTTGTTGACAGTTCTTTTATTTTTTTTTTTTCCCCTTTCAATAATTTGAATATGTCATCCCATTCTCTCCTGGCCTGAAAAACCTTATGGGGTTTTCCTTATATGAAACTTCTTTTCTCCTCCTCCTTTCAAAATTTTTGTCTTTGACTTTTGACAATTAAATTATGTCTTGGTATTGCCTTATCCATGTTCAACGCATATGGGGTCTTCTGGGCAGCATGCATTTGGATGTCCTCTTCTCTCCCCAAGTTAGGGAAGTTTTTAGACATTATTGTTTTAAATACACTTTTTGTCCCTTTCTCTTTTTCCTCTGGAGTTCTCATAATGCATAGGGTTTCTTCACCATTTTTCATTCTTTTTTTTCTTTTAGTCCTCTGTCTTTTAGGTCATAGATTCTTTCCTCTGCACAATGAAGTCTTCTTTTGAAGTTCTCCATTGAGTTTTTCAGTCCTGTTTTCTCCAGTCATTGTATATGTCAGTTCCAGGGTCTCTGTTTGTTTTCTTTTGATGGTTTCTAGTTCTCTGTTGAACTTTCCATTTTGTTCATGCATTGTTCTAATTTCATTTAGTTATCAGTGTGATCTGATAGTTCACTAAACTTCTTTGAGGATTATTCTGAATTCTTTGTCTGACAGTTCATAGATCTCCATTTCTCTAGGGTCAGTTATTATACCTGTATTGGTTTCCTATGGTGGTATCATGCTTGCTTGCTTTTTTCATGATCCTTGATTCCTTATGTTGGTATTTGTTCATCTGAGTAAGTGGTCTCCTCTTCCAGACTTTACAAGTTTGCAGAGACAGTTCTTCACTAGTCAGCTCAGTTTGGGTTTCTGGATATGTGTGCTGGTAATGTTCTTGGGTGGGTGAGATCTGCTAACAGGGTCTGTTTTTGGGTGAGACCACTGCCTGAGCTCTGAGATGGCAGAATGGAGTTGTGCCATTGCCTGAGAATTGGATGGAATTGCTGGCTTGGTTCCTTGCCCAAGCAAGTTTGATGTTCTGCCTAAGCAAGGTTGCAGGATGAGCTCTGGGTTGCTTCAGTTCTCTGGTCGGGTTTACTAGATGGTCAGGACTGGGTACACTACTCTGCTCTACTCAGCAGCAGGTGGGGCTATGAGTTAGCATCCCTCCTCTGGTGGGGCAGCAGGATGGGCCCTGAGACCTGCATGGCTTATTCTTTGAGAGACTTGAATCAGGTAAGACTGCTCTGAATTCCCTGGCCAGACGGGACCTGGTTTTGCTCTGTAGACAGGGAAAAAAGCTGGTGTGTTTTCTGCTCAAGTGCCTCTATAAGTCAGGTTGTTGGGTGAACTGTGCAGCTTCCCACATGCTCTGGCTGGGTTCCCTGGTAGGGTGGGCTGAGGGCTTCCTGGGAGCTAGTGGTAAAGAACCCAGCTGCCATTGCAGGAGATGTAAGAGATGTGGGTTTGATCCCTCGGTCAGGAAGATCCCCTGGAGGAGGGCATGGAAACCCACTCTAGTATTCTTGCCTGGAGAACCCATGAACAGAGGAGCCTGGCAGTCTACAGTCCATAAGGTCACAATGGGTCAGACACGACTGAAGCCACTTAACATGCATGCACACAGCGTGGGCTGAGGACTGTATCTAACCGTGGGTGGGGCTACAAATTAGCTTCATTTCCCAGGTAGAGTGGGAGACCCAGTTCCAAGGCCAACAAAGCTCTGCTCTGCAGACCATCAGCTCTGCCAGCTTAGTGTATTTTCTGCTTGAGGGTTGCTGGATTACACAGCTTCTGGGTGTTAACCTTCAGGCTTTCTGGTCAGAAGGGCCAGGAACTGTACTCGGCATTGAGTAGGGCTATGGATTAGTTCTCCTGCTTGGGCAAAGAGGGGAATCCTCTAAGCCCAGCAAGCCATTCTGGTCATGGTCTTGCCTCAAGCTGACCCACTCCCAGAGTTCCCTGGTCACTTGGTGCCACTGGCTTTGCTCTGCAGGTGATTAGCTCTGCCAGCCATACCCTCCGCTCTGCTTAAGTGTTGCTGGACTCTCTGGCTGCCTAGGTGTTTCTGATCAGGCTTTCTGAGGGGCTGGGAGCTCCATTCAGCAGTAGGCTGGGCCATGATTCAGCTCCCCTGCCTGGGCCAGAGCAGACCGGCCTCCAGGGCTGGCCAAGCTCTTCGTTTGAGAACCCAAAACAGGCCAGCCTGTGTCCTGCCAAGTTCCCTGATTAGACTGTGACCATCTAGGCTCTGCAGATGAACAAAGCAGCTGCAGAGGTTGGGACTACTCCTTGGACACTGCAGGGAGGACTCACTCTGCTCGTTGCTGCCAGCCCCTCCCCACTTCTCATCACAATCAGATGTCCAGATGCCCAGGGGTCAAGTCCTGCTGGTTCCCCTGCAGTCTCTGTGGGGCACAACCAGCGTGGGGGCTCCCATGAAGGGACCCACAGTGGGAGCTGGGTGTGCACCCTAGGCTCTCTTCTCTGCTGGGGAGCTATAGGTCCAGGTTCAGCCTCTCCACCTGATGCTGTATGAGCCTGGGGACGGGGTGGTGTCATCAGCATGCAGCGGCTCCTCTTAGCACTTCTGATGTGGCCTGTCTTGGTGTCTGGTACAGGGATTGCTTCAGTCTCACTCCTGTGTCCTAGGGTTCTCTCAGTGGTGACCTGCACACGAAGACTTGTTAGTTGTTCTTGAGGGAGAGTGAAGGCCTATAGGAATGGCCTATGTCACCAGCTTGGTTATGCCACTGTCCTCTGTTGTCTCTTCTTATAACACACACAGATATATGGGCTTCCTTGGTGGCTCAGATGGTAAAGAACCTACCTGCAATGCAGGAGAACCAAGTTCAATCCTTGGGTTAGGAAGACCCCTGGGAGAAGGGAATGGCAACCCACTCCAGTGTTCTTGTCTGGAGAATCTCCATGGACAGAGAAACCTGGCGGGCTATGGGCCATGGGGTCACAAAGAGTCAGACACGACTGAGCAATACTTTCACTTTCTTCACTTTTACACACACACACACACACACAATATTTTAAAACAGTGATTATATAATGTATTAAACATATCTATCTAAATATATGTTTTCCAGTTCTGAGGATTTAAAAAAATTTATTTAATTCTTAAAATGTTTTGGCCATGTGGCACAGCATGTGGGATCTTAGTTCTCTGACCAGGGATCGAACCTGTGCCCCGTGCGCTGGAAGCATGCAGTCTTAACCACTGGACCATCGAGGAAGTCCCTAAGGACACTAATATTGTTGAATCCAGGTTCCACCTTATGACCTCACTCATCTTTAATTACCGCCCCTCCCCCCACCCCCCCACCCCCCCACCCCCCCACCCCCCCACCCCCCCACCCCCCCCACCCCCCCACCCCCCCCACCGCAACCCCTCTGCCCTGCAAAGGCCAGATCTCCAAATTCAGCCACATTGGAGGCTGGGACGTTAATATATAAATTTTGGGGGAACACGGACATTCAGCCCATTGGAGCAGGACTTACTGACCTTGCATGGAGTGGCCATCTGGGTTGCTTCTTGAGGAACTCTCTCTGATTGTATTTTTAAGTCCTTCCTCTCAGGCTGGTTATTCTCTACAAGGGCCTTTCTTTTCTTCAGTTCAGTTCAGTTGCTCAGTCGTGTCCGACTCTTTGTGACCCCATGAATCGCAGCATGCCAGGCCTCCCTGTCCATCAGCATCTCCGAGTTCACTCAGACTCATGTCCATCGAGTCCGCGACGCCATCCAGCCATCTCATCCTCTGTCGTCCTCTTCTCCTCCTGCCCCCAATCCTTCCCAGCTTTACTTTTATAAAAAATGTTTTATTTATTTGTCTGCGCCAGGTCTCAGTTGCAGCACACAGGATCTTTAGTTGTAGCATGCAAACTCTTAGTTGCAGCATATAATATCCAGTTTCCTGATCAGGGATCGAACCTGGACCCCCTGCATTGGGAGCCTGGGGTCTTAGCCACTGGACCACCAGTGAAATCCCTGAAATTGCCTTTCAACTTCTGGCCTGTTGGGGAAAGATCTTGCCAGCATTCTGAAACTGAGCTGGGGAAGATGGGGGCAGTCTCAGTGCTATTTCGCATGCATGAGTTCCTTTCATCAGTCAGTTCAGTTCAGTCACTAGGTCACGTCAGACTCTGCGACCCCATGGACTGCAGCATGCCAGGCTTCCCTGTCCATCACCAACCCCCAGAGCCTACTCAAACTCATGTCCATCGCATCGGTGATGCCATCCAACCATCTCATCCTCTGTCATCCCCTTCTCCTCCCGCCTTCAATCTTTCCCAGCATCAGGGTCTTTTCCAATGGGTCAGTTCTTCACATCAGGTGGCCAAAGTATTGGGGTTTCAGCTTCAGCATCAGTCCTTCCAATGAACATTCAGGACTGATCTCCTTTAGAATGGACTGGTTGGATCTCCTTGCAGTCCAAGGGACTCTCAGGAGTCTTTTCCAATGCCACAGTTCAAAAGCATCAATTCTTCAGCGCTCAGCTTTCTTTATAGTCCAACTCTCACATCCATACATGACCACTGGAAATACCACAGCCTTGACTAGATGGACTTTTGTTGGCAAAGTAATGTCTCTGCTTTTCTTTTTCCAGTCATCAGGTAGATGTAAATAATCCTGGCTGCTGTCCCAGCACCCCAAGCATGCAGTGGTCTAAGACCCTAGATTCTTTACCAATTCGCTTTTCTTTTTCCGGTCATCAGGTAGATGTAAATAATCCTGGCTGCTGTCCCAGCGCCCCAAGCATGCAGTGGTCTAAGACCCTAGATTCTTTACCAATTGTTCATAATGGGACTTGTTCCCAACCACGTGTGCTGCCTCTGCTGGAGCAAGGCCTGGCCCCAGGCAGGTTGCTCCTTTCCCACTCCTGGAAGTTGGGCTACAGATGAAGCATGGAAAGGCTTGGGGGTGACAGACCACGGGGAGGGACCCAGAAGCCTGCAGTGGATGGTTAATGCTTATATAAAAAAAGAAAGCATATCTTAGGACTGAGTCAAGGTATGCTTGCAGCCCCTACTCTTCATCGATGATTCTAGCTATCGTGACGGTGAGAACAGAAAAGAACACGAAAGACACAATGAAATAAAGTGTGGTGTCTGCAGACAACGGGAATTGAGGTAGTCATTAAAAAGAATGAGATGGAGACTTCCCTGATGGTCCAGTGGTTAGGACTTCGCCGAGATCCGTGGGTACTGACACGGGAAGATGGTGGTGGTAGTTACATTTTGTGGAGTAAAGACAGTTACAAGGTGACACGCACTGTGTGACCATTTCATGTAAAGCTGATTGGTTGTGTGCGTTCATGTGCGACTGCCCGAAACAGCATTCATCACAGGGCTTACCACTGTCTCTTGGTGAGATGTCAGGTTATTTTGTGCCTTTCTGTTTCATTTCAATGCTCTGTTACAATGAGCACATATAATTTTGGAGACCCACAAACAGCGATTTTCATTTAAATGGAAAGAGCAGACTTCTGCTGGTCTGCATTCTCCCTTGATGACATCATGACTTTCCACTTGCACTTGGTGAAAGAAACTGGTTACAGGCTGTCTGTTGTGAGGCTGAGATAATATGAAAACAGACTGGTTGCTCGATACTTGCTAGTGTTCTCTTTAAACATAGGCTGACTGCAAACATTTTCCCCCCTAAAAAGGGAAACATGGGGTGGAGTGAGAAAGGCCGAGTCGGTGACTCGGGTTTGGATCCTAAATCCTTAGTAACTGAGCTCCGGGTTGCGGTGCTGGGCTGCTCCATGGGCACCGTGCATGTGGCCGTATACACGATCTGTGGACATTCAGGGCTGGTGCTGATGGCACTGGGCAAGGTGGTAGTTCTGGAACTTCAGGCCCAGTGAGGCAGACACCAGCCCATGTCCTCATTTATTAAAGGAGGGAGATGAACATTGACCTTGAAGGTGACCTAGATAGCAAAGCAGCACATGGCGGGGCTCAGATGGTGGTTACCCCACTTGGAGGAGTTTTCCAGGTGGACAGAAGGGTATTCTAGGCTTGTCGAGAGACAGGGAGAAGATAAAGCTGTACATTTGGACATAAAAAAGTAGTTTTTTCCCCTTTGTTACAGGCTTATTGTTATTTGCTCTCTAAGTCGTGTCCAACTCTTTGGGATCCTGCCAGGCTCTTCCGTCCATGGGATTCTCCAGGCAGGAATCCTGGAATGGGTTGCCATTTCCTTCTCCAGGGGATCTTCCCAACCCAAGGGATTGAACCTTCATCTCCTATATTGGTAGATGGATTCTTTACCACTGCGTCACAAGGAAGCTCCCTGTTACACATGTTAATGTTAAAATCAGTTTCTTTCAAAGGTCCATAAGCTTACTTTTGGGGACAGCCATCCCAGGAGGAGACACAGAGGTACAGCTGGTACACATGACTGACGCACACAGGTGGCCCTGCTCCTCCTATCTGGTCCCAAAGGTGGCCAGACTCCCTCAGGGTCTCCCTAGGTGGACACGGCTACCTGTGCACGCACAGGAGAGGCTGCAGTCCACGCTGACACTGGACAGCTTTCCAGGAAGCCCCCAGAATCACAGTGATCTGTGAAAATGCTTTTTGCTGTTGCAGTGTCTCAGCTAGCTTCTTGTCCCTCAAAGCATGGAGCTGACAATTTGTAACCCTGGACTTATGTGAACGAGAGAGAACCAGTCAGAACATCCTCAGAGAGGTCTCAGAGCCCAGTGATGCTATTCTTCTGACACTGGCCTCTAACAAAATTGAGAGATTCTAGCAAAACAAAACAAAACAAAACAAAACAAAAAACAAAAAACAGGTTCTGCTGCCAGCAGGTAAGAAACTCTCACATTAGAATGGGCCAGACAGACTTCCCTGGTGGTCCAGTGGCTAAGATTCTGCACACCCAATGCAGGGGATCCGGGTTTGACTGATCAGAGAACTACATTCCACATGTTGCAAGTAAGAGTTCACACACTGCAACTAAAGATTTTGCATGCTGCAAATAAGACCTGGTACAGCCAAATGAGTAAATAAGTAGGTAAATACAAGAAAAAAAAAAAAAAGGCAGGATACTGTACTTGTTAGATATTGGCTATAATAGCCAGTACTTGTAATGTGTTTTATGTCCCACAGGCCTTGATCAAATAGACATGTGTGAGCTCATTTAATCTCGACAGCTACTGCATGAGGGAGAAACTGTTACAGATCCATTTTACAGACAGGAAACTTGCTGAGGGGCAGAGTTTTCTTGCTCCAAGTCACACACCCATTGAGAAGCCACTTCACTGGAGTGAGGATGGTTTATATAGAGAATGTTGTGGTTTATGCAGCATCTTATCACAGGTGATCACATCAGAACATTGCATTCATTCTGACGGTGGGCAGCTCAAACATGGGAGGGGACTTGCTCACAGCTTTAGAGCTAATAGAGGAGCCCATGTTTTCAGAACCTAGATCTTGAGCTGTTTTATCAGGTTAGGGGTCTAAGTTCTTTATGAACAAAATGGCTGTGTTTTCTGTTTGTTTTTTTTTTTTTTTTTTTTTTGGTGGGGGTGGGTGGGGGTGGGTTGAGCCTTGCAGGTTGCAGAATTTTAGTTCCCTAAGCAAGGATTGAACCCAGGCCCATGGCAAGTGAAAGTGCTGACTCCTAAATACTGGGCCAACAGGGAATTCCCCAAATTTCATTTTTAATTAGATGATAACCTTTAAAAATACCATGAAAACCTCTGGAAATGAAAAGTTGCAATTTGAAAGATGTCTTCATAGAACAAGTTTTGGCTTTTAAGTTGTACTTCTCAGGATTCTTCTGGGTCAGTAGGAGTTTATTCCTTTAAAATGACTCCACATTCATTTCCGACTCTGAGAAACAGTGAGTTCTACCAGGCTCTTTTACTTTGCAATAATGAATTTTTAAAATCTCATTTTTAATGCAAATAGATTTCAGTCTGTTTTTGATAAGGGCTTGATTTAAAAAAATAAAAAACTCCCCAAGTGATTTAACAAAAACTCAAACCAAAAGCAGAGCTAGCTGACTGGGCCTGAGGTGGTTGCTAAGGAGTTGCTCAATACCGATCAGACACACAAACTGCAGCCTTAGAGGCTTCATGCTGAGGCTGAAGGGATCATGCCTAGCTGATGTTTCTTATGAGGCAGTCCATTCGACCAAGACTACACATCTCTAGAACGGCCAGGCACCAGAGATGCCAAGGACAGTCTTTGGAAGTCAGAGGAAGTTATTCTGCTTAAACGTGAGTTAACTTGAATTTCATGCTAACTAGAGCGGCTTATTTGTGACCTATCTGACATCCATTATAGGTCTGCTTTAATTAGTAAAGAAAAGGACACACTGACTGGAAGTAGAGTGTCCACATCAAAAATAATGACTAAGTGCCCCCCTTCCGTGATGCCCATGCAGGTCCTCCTCCAATGGTAAGACTCCTTTCCCGGGTGTCCAGGCCATCGTGACTGGCTGCGCATGTGCGGATCTGTTAGTTCTAAAGACTGCACTGAAGCCATCCTTCCCTAGGTAGTTTCTCAGTTATCTGAGAGGCTGTCTCTGGGCCTAGTGTCCTCAGTTTGGCTCAAAACTGAGAAGTAGCTGAATTCCCTAAACGGCGCTCATGAAAAGCCTCTGCAGTTCTGCAGCGAGTCGACAAGGGAGCCGATGCCATTTGCCTGCTGGCATTTTAACAAGATGGCAAACAGCACCCAGGAGGAAATGGACAGTGCCGGAGACAAGAAACCCGAACCTGTAAACTCACGGCAGGTGTCACTGTGTTTACAGGGAGAGGAGAGAAAAAGCCTTATATGATCCTTCCTTGTGTGTTGAAGATTTTATTTTTCAAACCTTTAGAGGAATCAACTCCCTTTACTAAAACTTTTTGTAAAATGCCACCGAATCCCAGGGATGCAGGTTAAGCCATGCTGTTAAGAACAGACCCTCTCCAGGCTGAGTCTCCTTAATAATAGCTTACCTGGAAGTCAGAGAGGCAGTCCCAGAAGATGATGCTTTGAAAAAGCCAATCTTTCTCCCATTTTTAGATTTGGGCCTGTTTCCAGTATTTTTTTTTTAACTTTCATATATGAGTTTAACTCTGACCTTTCTCCATTTAAACTGGAAGAATTAAAATGCAGGGAAGAATGGCTGTGTCTGTGTGTCTTGACTTAGGGACACACAAGCTCAGACATGTGTGCGGCAGACTTGCCTGCTCAGGACAGACCAACAGGGACGCCAAACGCTTCTCTGCGTGGAAGGGCCGCCCACGGTGTTTTGCAGTTGTCAAGTGTGTGGGAAGTACAGGCAATAAAAATCCTGAAATAAATGGATGTCTGTAATGGCCCTTTGTCGATGGTAGCCTGTGAACTGAGAAAGGCTGGTTTCAAGCTGGAACCCTCACCTGTTCTCTCCCCATCACAGTTATTTCAAACAGCAGTTGCAGGAACCACAATGACTGCCATTAAAACGAAAGCTCATTTTTTAAACTAGTGCTGGAATGAGTACGTATTATAGTAATAGAACAGAGATCAACGTCTGACAGTTTTTACATGATCCCAACACGACTCTTTGTCTATACTCTATATAAATAACCTACCCCTAAGTTTACTCCTAAGTGACATAGCCAGTTTTAGTTCATGAATCGTGGTGTCCAGATGAGCTGATTAACTTGCTTTTTGTCTCTGCCCGAGTCACGGTTAGGTCACTTGCAAGTCTCATGCAAAACCGAGAAACTAGATACAGGAGTTAAGCCTCGAAAACAGGTGACGTCTTGAGAACATGCAGGAGCGGGTGGTGTGGGGGGCTCTGAGTGTCCAGGTTCCATGGGCTTGGTCAGCAGAAGCCTGTCCCAGCCCTAAGCAAGGTTTCCAGGCTCCAGGGTGACGGGGAGCTTCCCGCCAGGGGCTCAGGGAGGGCCATTTGCTTTGCTCGGCTTCTGGGCTGAGTTTTCAAGACATCCTGGATCCATTTCCTGCCAGGGAGAAGATGCCTCAAGGTGGACTGGTGTGGTGTTACTCTAGCGTCTTTACCATGTATGGACCTTGCAATCTGTAGCCAATCTTTCTGTAATAGTTCCTGGTGCCGACCCCTGTGAAGAAGCAGAAAACACTGAAGTCAGAGTCTATTAAGCTTAACTGTGTGTGAGTGCTAAGTCGCTCAGTCATGTCTGAGTCTCTGTGACCCCATGGATGGTAGCCCACCAGGGTCCATGGGGTTTCTGTCCATGGGTTTCTCCAGGCAAGAATACTGGAGGGGGCTGCCATTTCCTCCTCCAGGGGATCTTCCCGACCCAGGGATCGAACCCACAACTCCTATGTCTCCGGCACTGTTAGGTGGGTTCTTTACAACTGCTGCCGCCTGGGAAGCCCAAGTGCAACCTTAGCAGCCTACAACAGCCAGCACATGCATCCCTCCGAGTTGTCCTCCTTCAGCCTCCCACTCACTCACAGACCGAAGCCCATTCCAGATCGAATCTCATTTTATTAAGTCTGGAACAGTTATGAATTCTGAACTCAAGTTGCATTAAAGCATAGAAACTGTGTTTCAGAGCTGATGGGTTTACAACCCTGTGGGCACCACGCAGCACGGCCTTAGACGTTACAGGTGAACGGCGAGTGGTGGACCTAAAGTGTGCGATGTCTACACTCCGAGTGAAGCCAGACAGCGTCATGGTTTCCTGGGAGGCTGAACAAGAGGACAGGTCTGGGACGTGGGGTCTCCGCAGCCTCGATGCCCTGACCCAGAGAAGTGTCAGCGCCACCCACTCCTCCAGAGCGACCATTTCCACAAAGCAATGTCAGTGCCGTTAAATCAGTGGTACGTAACTTACACCTGTTTTATAGGTTTTGGGGGGGGTATTAATCTGGTGTATTTATTTTGATATACGAGCAGTTTAAGCACCAGGAAGTTACGCTGACTTTTTATTTGCCTACGTTTTAAGGAACATTAGCTGATTTAAGTCAACTACTAAAGGTCTGTAAACCTTTTCTTCTTGAAAAGGAATCTACATATTACTTCCATTTGAGAAAATTATTGTAAATGGTGTCTCTCTAATAAAACATGAACACATATAAGAAGCTGAACTCCCAGGAGGATAAAGCGTGGTTTATGCGGTATTATCTATATGCTACTAAGTCGCTTCAGTCGTGTCCAACTCTGTGCGACCCCATAGACGGCAGCCCACCAGGCTCCTCTGTCCATGGGATCCTCTGGGCAAGAATACTGGTGTGGGTTGCCACTTCCTTCTCTAATTATCTATATGAGTGGTTAAGAGTATGGGCTTTTGATCAGTTAGACATGGGTTTAAGGCCTAGACCTGTCGTTTTAAGGGCTGTGGCTTTGGCCAATTATTTAATTTCCCTGAACCTACATTTTACCATCTGTAATAATGTACCTGTATCTTAAGGACGGTGAATAGTAAATGAAATGGTCCTTGAGATGTGTTTAAATCCAAGAGTCTGGAAAAAGTCATTTCTTCTGAAACACCGGCTGCTATTATTATTTTAAAACTTTGAATGATCTGGTATCTGATGGTTTTTCTAGTTTCATCTCTTGCTACTATTCTCCCTGGAAACACTATGCTTCAGCCTTGGTGAAGTTTTAAGTTCCCTGTATGTCTGGCTCTTTACCTAGCTTCCAGGCTTGGCCCATGCTGTGCCCTCTAGCAAATGAATTAAACCCTGGGGAGGGGCGTGGGATCCTCTGATCTGGAACTGGTTGGTCAGAGGCACACTGACAACCTAGACTTGCGATTCACATCCAAAGTGGGGGCGGTCTTGGGGACTGAATTGTGGGGTCTGACGCCATCTCCAGGGAGCTAGTGTGAGAACTGAGTTAACTGTAGGCCACCCAGCTGGGGCCACAGAATCACGTGATGTGTGGAAAACACTTCTGGTGTCAGTAGCGTTGCAGTCTTACTCGGTGTGTAACGTAAAGGAAGACACTGGCATTTTTCTTTTCAGTGCTTTGCCCCACAGCTCTCACCATGGGGCACCGTGACGCTGGTTGACCTACCCCTGTGGTGGAAGCTCTGTGTATCTTGTTCATCACTTTGTATTCCTGCTGCTGATGCTAAATCATGTCAGTCATGTCCAACTCTGTGCGACCCCATAGATGGCAGCCCAACAGGCTCCTGGGATTCTCCAGGCAAGAGCACTGGAGTGGGCTGCCATTTCCTTCTCCGATGCAGGAAAGTGAAAAGTGAGAGTGAAGTCGCTCAGTTGTGTCCGACTCTTAGCGACCCCATGGACTGCAGCCCACCAGGCTCCTCCATCCATGGGATTCTCCAGGCAGGAGTACTGGAGTGGGGTGCCACTGCCTTCTCTGTTGTATTCCTAGTGATCAATACTGTGTGTGAAATCAGGCCATTGCTAGCCCTCTGCAGTCTAACCTCATTCTTTAGCCCAAACATTTGCTATTTAGGAACAGCCTTCCCATCGTGTTTTGTTTCCCATCCCTTTTCAAAATCTTTCAAGTATTATGAAAACAGAACTGAAGTTGATGTGATGGAGGTTAACAACAGAATTGTCATGTAGTAAGAGGTCACTGGAGAATTTCCCAGGATTACTGATATTTTGTCTTGTACAATTTCACCTTGTCTTTGTGTTCTAATCATCATTTCTGTTCAACACTGTGGTTTGGGGTAGAGCTGGGGGAAGACAGAAGCATGAACAAATAATGGGTCAGGCTACTCAGAGCCACTGGGTCCAGGAAGACATCTCATGCCTCTCAGAGGGTAGGTGCGTGCGTGCTGTCGCTTGTCCTGTCCAGCTCTCTGCAGTCCCATGGGCTGTGGCCCACCAGGCTCCCCTGTCCATGGGATTCCTCAGGTGAGCATACTGGAGTGGGTCGCCATGCTCTCCTTCAGGGGACCTTCCTGACCCAGGGATCGAACTCAGGTCTCTCATGTCTCCTACATTGGCAGTAGGGTTCTTTACCACTGGCGCCACCTGGGAAGTCCCCCTCAGAGGGTACAAACACTTTGCTGCTAAGTCACTTCAGTCGTGTCCGACTGTGTGCGACCCCATAGACAGCAGCCCATCAGGCTCCCCTGTCCCTGGGATTCTCCAGGCAAGAACACTGGAGTGGGCTGCCATTTCCTTCTCCAATGCATGAGAATGAAAAGTAAAAGTGAAGTCGCTCAGTCATGTCCGACTCTTAACGACCCCATGGACTATAGCCCACCAGGCTCCTCCATCCACTTTAGCGTTTGCATTATCTCCTAAAGTTCTGTATCTGTAAGCAGGTCCTATGTCCCAGCAATCACATTCCCAGAGTGAAAAGAGAAACAAATACTTATAGCCAACAAAAGATAGGATACTCATAACATCCAAAACAGGAAATAATCCAAATATCGATCACTAGTAGAATGGATAAAGTACAGGATGCTCACACAATGGAATGCTGACACGGCGACAGGGAAGCAGGAACTAGAGCTACCTCCAACACCAGGCATGAATCGCACAGATCAAATTTTGCACAAAAGAAACTAGATATATGAGTCCATCAACAAAAAGTTCAGAAACAGACAAAACGAATTGTATGGTGATAAAGGTCAGAATACTGGTTATATTTGGAAGACAATAAGGATTGACAGACGGAACAAGGGAGTGTTCTGGAATGCTGAGAATGGTGTATCTTGATCTGGGTTAGAAGTTATCTAATACATGGGAACTTACGCATACACACAAATTACATGGTATACTGAAAACACTGTACTTTATTCATGTACGTTATAGTTCGATTAAAAAAATCCCATGAGGGTATACATCCATTTAATAGATGTTCCATGAGTTTTGACAGCTCTATTTATATAAAGAATTCACCAACATAAGGAAAAAGGATGAGAGGTAGGTGGCTAAGAAACCATTACCAGAGGGATCAGTGTATCACACTGATGTCTCTGAAGTCATTCAACGCAGAGCTTTCTGTTTCTAGAATCCTAGAAACACACAAACATGCTAGAAATGACTTCTGTCATCCTTTCTTCCACTTTAAAGTTTGCATTCAAACTGAACTTTGCTCTGTGACATGACAGCGTTTGGCAGAGGCACCCTAAGATTAAAACGAGCTTTTCCTCACTTCAGTTACAATGCACAGACTGTGGCATAAATTAAGGATTCTGATCAGAAAAGTGACATGACTGACTTACCTTTGAAAGAGGTGGCTCTGAATGCTATTTTGAGAACAGAAGGAAAGTTCCAGGAGGACAGGGTTTTTACCTGCAGAATTGCTAGTACGCAGAGCAATGCCTGCATGTATTTGCTCAGTAACCAAGTGCAGGGGGCGGCTTCCCTGGTGGCTCAGATAGTAAAAGAATCTCCTGCAATGCAGGAGACCAGGGTTCAATCCCTGGGTCGGAAAGATCCCCTGGAGGAGGAAATGGCAACCCACCCCAGTATTCTTCCCTGGGAAATCCCATGGACAGGGGAGCCTGGTGGGCTACAGCCCATGGGGTCGCAGAGAGTTGGACAAGACTGAGCGACTGAACTGAGCAACTAAGCACATATACACACAACCAAGGGCAGAAACAGGGAGACCAGTTAAGAAGCTATTGCAACAATCCAGGTGAGAGATGGAGGTGGCTCAAAGAAGAATCACAGTGGTGAAGAGTGGCAGAATCTTGAAATACTTAAAAGGGAGAGCTAGAAGAATCTGCTGAAGGATGTGAAGAGAGGGGCCTAAGATGACTCTAAGGTTTTTGGCTGAACAAGGATAGATCTGGAGAAAGAATGGATTGCCAGTTAGCGAGATTGGAAGATGCTGGGAGGAGCAGTGGGGAGGACACCAGGAGCTTGGCTTTGGCTGTGCTGCAGGTGAAATGGCTGTTAAGACATTCGAGTGGAGATGCTGAGTGATATGTGATGGTTCTGGAAGCCTTTCTTGCTCTTAGATGGTCTCTTTTCATGTATGTTCTTTTGGAAAGAAATTCATTTTCCTTTTTTCTTAATTGAAGTATAGTTGATTCATAATACTAGTTGCACACATACAACACAGTGACTCAAAATTCTTAAACCATACTCCATTTAAAGCTATGGCAAAACGTTGGCCATACACCCTGCGGTATACAATATACTCCTGTAGCTTATTTATTCTATACGTGGTGCTTTGTGCCTCCTAGTTCCCTACCCCTACTTTGCCTCTCCCCAGTGGTGACCACCAGTGTGTTCTCTGTATCTGCGAGTCTGTTAGAAAGAAATTTCTGGCTGGGGCAGGTAGCTTACGAGGGAGGTGGCTAAGGACGAAGCAGGTGGGTGGAGGCTGGCAGAGTGGGCAGCTGAAGACCACCTGGGTCCTTTTTGACGCTGTTGAATCATGAAGTAGCCAATCTTAAAGCTGCTTACCTAGGAAGCTGTTGTGAAAAATGTTTTCTGTTTGGGGTAAGCCATTTTGTTTGGTACTTTGGGGCACTGTAATAACACATAAGACAAACTTATCATTTTAACCATTTTTCACTGCACAGTCTACTGGCATTAAGGAGCTTCATACTGTTGTTCAACCCTCACCACCATCCAGTCTACAGCAGCAAAACTGAAAGTCTGCATCTGTTAAACAGCAGCCCCCGGATTTATACAGGTATTGCTAGCTAATAAAAGCATCCCCTAAAATTTTCAGATATATCACTGGACTTTTTAGAAAACTGAAGTACAGTTGATTTGTAGTACTGTGTTAGTCTCAAGTATCCAGTGAAGTGATTCAGTTATAAATACACACATACAAGATGTTGAGTATAGTTCCCTGTGCGGTACAGTAGGTCCTTGTTGGATATCTCTTTTAAATATAGTAGTGTGTATCTGTTAATCCCATATTCCTACTTTATCCCTTCCCCCCTTAGTAACCACACATTTGTTTTCTCTGCGAGTCTATTTCTGTTTTGTAAATAAGTTCATTTGTATCATTTTTTAAAAATTTCACATATAAGTGGTATCTTTCTGATTTCACTTAGTATGATCATCTATATAGGTCCATCCATGTTGCTGCAAAAGGCAAAATTTCACTCTTTTTTATGGCTAATATTCTATTGTATGTATGTGAGTGAATGTGTATTTGTATACAGTCACACACACTCCCCGTACATTCATCTGTCAACAGACATTTAGGTTGCTTCTATGTCTTGGGTATAGTGCTACAGTGAATATTGGACCTCATGTATCTTTCAAATTAGTTTTCTCTAGATATACACCCAGGAGTGGGCCTGAAGGATCATATGGTAACTCTATTTTTAGTTTTTTAAGGAACTGCCATACTGTTCTCCAGAGTGGCTGCACCAGCAGTGTAGGAGGGTTCCCTTTTCTCCACATCCTCTCCAGCATTCATTATTTGCAGACTTTTTAATGATAGCTGTTCTGACTGGTGTGAGGTTGGCTTTTTATACTTCTAATTTTACAAAACAGATGTCATTTCCCATGGGCTTAAAGCAATCTATTATGGAGAATTTCAAACAACAAAAGTAGAAGTGATATTAGACTGAACCTCCAAATGCCCAGCACCCAGCTTCAACAATGATCAACTCATCCATCAGACTTCTGTGCTTCTAGCTTCCTACCTACATGAAGTCACAAGATAGGTTTAATGTTTCCTTTTGATTCTGCTCAGCTCAGTCACTGGAATCAAGTTTATTTATTTATTTTTTAATTTTACTTTATTTTACTTTACAATACTGTATTGGTAACAAACACATGAAAAGATCCTCAGCATCACTGATTATCAGAGAAATGCAAATCAAAACCACAATGAGGTACCATTTCACACCAGTCAAATGGCTGCAATCCAAAAGTCTACAAGCAATAAATGCTGGAGAGGGTGTGGAGAAAAGGGAACCCTCTTACACTGTTGGTGGAAATGCAAACTAGTACAGCCACTATGGAGAACAGTGTGGAGATTCCTTAAAAAACTGGAAAGAGAACTGCCTTATGACCCAGCAATCCCACTGCTGGGCATACACACAGAGAACTGAAAGGGACACGTGTACCCCAGTGTTCATCGCAGCACTGTTTATAATAGCCAGGACATGGAAGCAACCTACCACAGCAGATGGAATCAAGTTTAAATCTCCTCTTTCAAACAAAGATGATGGTGATCTTTACCATCCTCTTTACCAGTTATAACCAGATTGAGGGCTTCCCACGTGGCACGGGTGGTAAAGAATGTGCCTGCCAATGCAGGAGACGTAAGAGGTGCAGGTTCAAGCCCTGAGTCGGGAAGATCCCCTGGAGGAGGGCATGGCAATCCACTCCTGTATTCATGCCTGAAGAATCCCCGGGACAGAGGAGCCTGGTGGGCTACAGTCCAGGCTGAGGATGTGCAGCTTGTCAGAGAGCTTTACTTCCCCAGGAATGCCCCCGCCTACATCTGTCCACCACAAATAGCTGCAGAGGTGAGAGAGAAGCTGCTCCTTACATGCAGCAAGGATTCAACAACCCTTGGACAACCACAAAGTTCCATGATCTGGCACACTCCAAGTGTGCTGGTTAATGAACAGCTTTACTGGGGTACAACTCAGCACTCCTCAGTTAAGAGTCCCACGGGGGACTTCCCTGGGGTCTAGTGGTTGAGAATCCATCTTCCAGTGCAGGGGATGTGGGCTGGATCCCTGGTCAGGGAACTAAGATCCCACATGCCATGGTGCAACTAAGCCTGCATGCCACAGCTAGAGAGAAGCCTTTGCTGTAACTGAGACCCAGTGTAACAACAACAACAGAAGTCCCACTGAGTACAGACTCCCCTGTTCCCAACTTCTGCCCTCATACAGAAGACGCCTGGAAACTACTACCAACTTGAGGGAGGAGAGACATTCAGGCTTTGCTTGCTATGTATCTTTTTGAAGGAAAGGCACATTTTCACAGAGGAGGCAGTGGCAACCCACGCCAGTGTTCTTGCCTGGAAAATCCCATGGATGGAGGAGCCTGGTAGGCTGCTGTCTATAGAGTCGCCGAGTCGGACATGCAGCGACTTAGCAGCAGCAGCACATTTTCAATCTCCGATCCTTGTTTTCAGTAACATCAGTAGCACTGAGATGGGAAGTCTACTTCCGGCCCACCAGGGAAGCTGTCAGTATTTTGGGGAGAGAAGTTTCATCTTTAGCCAGCCTGGACTCTCACCTCTTACTTAAACAAAAATATTCCCCATTTGTATCTCTCTGTGCCTCCTGTTTCTTGAAAGAGAGATTTTCCTCTGTTTCTACCCTCTGCAGAACAGGCTGGCAAAAGTATTAGCATTCTCAGCCAGCTTAGAAGGGAAAACGCACCATCACTGCGGTGGGTGGAGGCCATGCTCTGCCCCTTCTGCTCTCCTTGGTTAGTAAGGCTCCTCGTCACAGTAACTTTCCTCTTGTGAGATGGCCAAGAAAAAGCAATTACATCTCACAGCTGACGTCAGCCGAGCTCCTGGACTGACGTGAGCAGCTGTCTCACAGGCTTCTGCCCTTGAGGACAGACAGGCAACGGGCTGTCTCCAAAGCAAGCGAGTTCTCTACCCGGTGGCCTGTGTGCGGCTCTGCCAGTCCCTGGGCTGGCGGGTGAGCAGGGGTGACCTCTGTGCAGCTGACCTCAGGGAGCCTGGTTGACAGAACCCACGGCTGGCAGCAGAGCCTCCAGGACAGGGAGGAGGGGGCAGCCCACAAACTGGAGGCATTTCCCCCAGGTTTACTGGGAGCTGGGTGCTCTTGGCAGTCGGCCTTGGAGCAATAAGCCCAGAGGCCACAATGCAGAAACAGCTTCCCACCAAGTACTGACCTGACCGCCCTCCGCTCCTCTCATCCCACCCAGAGCCAGCAGCGTGCTTTGCTTTGATTAAACCCTCAGCCTGGGGCTGTGTGGGCTTCCCAGGTGGTGCAGTGGTAAATAATCCGCTTGCCAATGCAGGAGACAGAGGCTTGACCCCTGAGCTGGGAGGATCTCATGGAGAAGGAAATGACACCAGAGCCTCCAGCCCCTCAAGGTGGACAAAAACGCCTCTGCTTCCACATCACCTCTCCCTTTCTTTGAAACGTGTACCATTTTAGCTTAACACAGTTTCAGCTACTCTAAGTGTTGATGAAAGAAAGGAAATTACCCCAGATGTACAGGCCAACTGCCTCGGCCACCGGCCACAGAGCAGCGTAACTGTGAGCTGCTCAGTGCGGTCTAATAAAGGGGGAGGGAGGGAATCACACAACCTTAAAAAGGTGAAATCAGAGATGAAAGTGGAACAAACCTCACTGTTTACTCAAATTCTGTGCTGTGTGTGCTTAGTCGTGTCTGACTCTCTATGACCCCAGAGGCTATAGCCTGCCAGGCTTCTCGGGCCTCGGTCCATGGGATTCTCCAGGCCAGAATACTGGAGTAGGTTGCCATTCCCTTCTCCAGGGGATCTTCCCGACCCAGGGACTGAACCCGAGTTTCCTGTATCGGCAGGCAGACTCTTTACCACTAGTGCCACCAGGTAAGCCCTTAAATTCTACTGATATGTACTAGAAAAAAAAAAATGCATTCTATTTTTACATAAATAGAGACAGCAGGCAAAAGAAGTCAACTAGTCAAGGTGATACCTGATTAGGCTTCAACACTCTGCTTCTCCATGTTACTACAGCCCTTTCTCTCTAAGGGGTAAATCCAATACCAAAGTATAGAAGATGAAAATAAACACATTTTTCCTTTAAAAGAGAAAATAAGTCAGAAGCAGGAAATGAGCCTCAACCCCGCTTGTCAGAATCACAATCAGTTACACAATCACAATTCTGACTAACTCCATCGCAAAATAAAAGCAGCAACAACTGTAGAGCTGAGTGACTATAGAGTATAAAGCTAGAGGAGGCCACTCTGGAGCCCTTACATCCACGCCAGGCACGCACGCTAGATGCTCGGCACACACCAGCGAGACTGAGGTTGCTATCCCGGGAGGCACGAGAGGTGCAGAAAGCGCCCTACCTCCAGGTCACACACCTGGGAAGTACAGGAGCCATAACTCAGAGCCAGCTTGACTCCATGGCGAGCAGCGTGCTCCCAAGGAGCCCCGGCGCCTGTGTTGTGGGTGATGCCGAGCCCGCGTCCCCTGCTCTCGGCTGTGAATGTCTCGTCAGCCCTGATAACAATGGCACATCCGTTTTTATTCCAGCAGAGAAAGGACAGCTGACTTGTCGCAATCACCTTAGCTTCTCTGTGTCCAGTTTCTTGCTGTCCTCTGCCTGATAAGGTCACCATGTTTGTTTTATATAGTGGTTTATTTCCATTTCACTAACAAGGGCTCAGTGAAAAACAGAATAATTACATACATGATTCTGCTAACACAGTTTTGTACTGCCTGCCTGTGTTACCAGACGTGGCTCTTACACACGTGAGAGCTACTGGGAAGGGTGTACCGTTTAAATCATTTTGATAAATGTCGTCACCCTTTTTAAAATGAAGAGACACATGATATAGAGATTTGGGGGAGAAAAGCAACAAAGATGGAACACTGATGGAAACTAGACGCTACAGGATGAGGAGACCAGGCAGGAGTGTGTGCTGAGTCGCTTCAGTCGTGTCCAACTCTTTGAGACCCCACGGACTATAGCCCGCCAGGCTCCTCTGTCCACAGGATTCTCCAGGCAAGAATACCGGAGTGGGTTGCCATTCCCTTCTCCGGGGAATCTTCCCGACCTAGGGAATGAACCCGCATCTCTAACATTTTCTTGCATTGGCAGGTGGGTTTTTTTACCACTGACACTGCCTGGGAAGCCCTAGGAGTATTTAAGCTTATAGAAAAGGTGACGTCAGGCTTGTGGCAGACTAAATGGCTAGGACCAACTTTTTAGCTGCAGACAATTAAAAAAATGTCCACAAAACTAAAAATGCTTCCACTAGAAAAATACCCAACAGCTACTGATGATCAGGCAGGAAATAGGGAGAATATGTGAGCTCTGAGAAGGGAGTAGAGCCTTTTCTGCCTCAGTGGTGATGCCAACCCAGAAAGGGCAGCTGGATCCACAGAGGCTGGCTGGAGGCAAGAAGAATGGGATGAGGCACATGGCTACCAGAGGCATCAGCTGCAATACCCTGTTATCTCTCTTTCCTCTATGAAGAGCTGTCTCTATGGTACAAGGAAGGTGAGGAGCACCCAACATCGAGGTCTTGAAGTATTCCTGAAAGCAAATTCTCTCATAAGATGCTCAGCAAATAATAAAACAGTGAGGTAGGTACACACCAAGACAAGACAACAAAAGAAAAGAGACCGCAGAGACTCTGCATTTGAAATTACCTGACAGACTGTAGAAAGGTTCTGCTTACTACATACATGGAGACGGATGCTGGAGTTAATGTTTAAACAATACGAGAAACTATAAAACATGCTGTAGCAGAGTTGAAAAAGATACCAGAAATGCGAGAATTAAGAACTAAGGCATCAATGGACGAGTTTAATGGCAGGTTAGACTTAATCAGTAAAGTGGAAGATCCCCTGGAGAATGAAATGGCACCCCGCTCCAGGATTCTTGCCTAGAACACCCTCTGGACAGAAGAGCCTGGTGGGCTACAGTCCACGAGGCTGCAAGAGTCCGACAAGACTTGACTTTGGACTGTTGTTGCGTAGTCACTAAGTCAGAAGAAACTTCAACAACAAAGCATGGAGAAATAGAGAAATGGGTGGGGGCACAGGACGTGAGACACAGTGGGTACAATGAGTAGGTCTAACATGTTTAGCTGGAGTCCCAGGATGTGGGGGAGGGAGGGACAATGGGATAGAATCAGAGAACGAAAATTACTTGGAACTTAAAAAGTCAACTACCAATTAAAGAAACTGAATGAAACCTAAGCCATCCCAAGAAGATGAAATGCACATCTAGAATCATAGCAAAACTAGAGAAAATAAAGACAATCTAAAAACAAAGATACTTAAAAAAAATAATCATAAAAGCAGCCAGAGAAGATCCTCAAAGACAGACATCTGACTGCAGAAAACAGTGGAAAGGCAGCTTCAAGGAGCTGAAAGAAAATCCAAGCCCCATGCTAGACTCACTGAAACTTACTTCGAGAATAACCAGAATTCAATATTTCATACAATTAAAAGAATTTGCTACCAACAGAACTTTACTGGAATAAATTCTCCAGGTACAAAGAAAACAATATTGGCAAATTACCCAAATAAATACTCATCAGCAGTTAAACAAGTAAATTGTGACATATCTACATCATGGAATCCTATATATCAGTGAAGGTGAATAAACTGCCCTTAGATAGATGCAGCAAGGACTAAAGAACAAAGAAAGTGGTAAATACACTAGTAAATCTAAATGAATAGTGACTGTACCTAACAGTAATTATAACAGTAGTAATAACAATATCCTGTAGATTTTTGAAAAAAATATATCTCATACACAGACACTTCAGAAAAAAGAACATCTGAATAGCCAATAAGCTTATGAAAAGGTAGTCAACTTCATTAGTCATCAGGGAATGTAAATTAAAACTATGAAGAAACACCACTATAAACACATCATATTGAACAACTGACATTCTAATACGAGTGAAAACTGTTCGCACTTTGGAAAACTACTTTGGAGACTCTTACAGTTGAACATATGTATTCCCTGAAATCCAACAATGCCATTCCTGGGTATATATTCCAAATAGATGTGTGTTTAT